>NW_024881908.1:0-558570 GCF_019059575.1 Amphibalanus amphitrite | reverse complement strand
GCGAGCGAGAGAGAGAGAGGAGTGAGAGAGAGAGAGAGAGAGAGAGAGAGAGAGAGAGATAGAGAGAGAGAGAGAGAAAGAGAGAGAGAGAGAGGAAGGAAGAGAGATCATTTTTGCGTTGAATAGGATCATGGTACTGAGGCGTCAGTGGCTTAGAAAATGCTGAACCATTTAGGTGAGCTGCCTAAGCTTTTGATGCATGTTTATTTAACATCATTTTCCACTTATGCTGACTCTTTCCGGTGGCTTCTATGTGCAGACAGTAATTCAGTAGAATTGGTTGAAGCTGCATAATGAGATGTAGAAAATGGACTGGAAAATCATTTGGCAACTGTACAGTGCCCAGTCTGTTGAGAGAAAACACTACTTTGAAGTCAGCCTCTAGACCTCTAACAAAGCTTGTTATACTTACATTGGGAATGTAACCTACCTTTTGTGTCCCCCGACGGTTCTCGGTGAGACGTTTACTTGGCGTCTCGGTGCGTGTGGTGAAGCTGAAGCAGCACGTTCGGACACCCTGCTCGAAGCGACATCACAAATACTCCTCTGCTGGCCGTTCAGAATGGCGGTCCTGTCCAGAGCTGGGCTGGCCTCCGTTACAAACCGATTCATTTCGGTAGAGACTGAAGAGCCGGTGTTGACGGTCTTCAGACCACGCTCCTGCTTGTCGCGGGAGGAGAAGACCGTGTTCTCGGCTGGATGACACGGGGTGTGACTAGTGCCCTGGTCCCGCCTTCGTTCCGCGAGTCCGGCCCTGTGCGGCTGCGGGGACAAACAGGTATCCGAGTTTCGCCTTCCCGTCGAGTCTGACCCCGGTGAAAGACTGGTTCTCGAGGACCGCCTCCTTGTAATGTTGTCGTACCGGTCCAGCCTGGGAGACAGACAGGCTCCCGAGTCCCGCCTCTCTATCGTATCTGACTGCGGGGAGAGACTAGCCCCTGAGCCCCTCTTCATCACGGTATTTCGGGCCCGATCCGACTGAGGGGATAAACTGGCGACTGAGTTCCTCTTTTCTGCGGTGTTCCGTGCCCTGTCCGGGCGAGGAGAGAGGCTTGGGTCGACCGCCAGGTAATTGTGCAGTGCCGAATCGAGGGTACTGCAGCGCCGGGCCGGTCGCGGCGACTGCCCCTCCGGTAGAAAGTAGCGGTTCTGGATGCCGAGAGGCAGTGGTCGCCGCCGTAGAGGGGAGATAAGTGCCCCTCCGACAGCACCCTGAGGCCCGTCCGCGGAGGGGATCGGGTCCCAGTGCTGCTCCACAGAGAGTAGTGTCGAGTTGAGGCTGTCCAGGTCGGACCAGAAGAGTGGCGAGGAGGAGCCATCCGGTGCTGCTGAGTCCGGGAGCCAGTGAGCTGCCCGAGGCATAGACTGCCACATAGCTACCGGGAAGTCAGAGAACCACCGGACCACTATTGTAATTGACCACAGCCGAACTGTGACAGGGCCAACACTAGAACGTCTCTAGCTGAACTGTCTGGACCACCAACAGACCTTCACTCGATCACTGCTGGATCAGTGTTAGAGGACAACCCTTCTTCAGCCTGGACTGGTCGCCTGGACAGACCTCGATCTCACTGCTACCGCGGATTTCTGCAGTGCTACCGTCGGACCGCCGCGTTCGACCGCCCTATCTCTGCCGCCGCTGCCGGCCGACTGGGGCAGACCGACTGTGGCCGTGAGCTGACGGTCGGCGGAGGTAGTGGTCCGTCGGCGGTCCCAGGGATCAGAGGGCGGTCACGCACGCGCCAGGGGCCGACCCACCGTGCTGTCGTGCTGCTCAGCTGCTTAGTAGGGAGGTATTTAGGTAGGGAGGTATTTACTGACCGTGAGATGACCATGCGGGAGAGAATACGGCATGAGAAAGGAGCGGCACGTTATGCTCTTATAGTATATATCTTGTGCAAATTGCGAGTTGTTTTAATGAAAAGTGGTAGTAGAAATGTAGAAAGTAGGCAATAGGTTTGACTTAACCACATCAGAAGCACGGATGTGCTATGCACTTTGCAAGAGTTTACCTTGTTAAGACAAAATTTTGCAAATTTGAAAATGAATTTCTTTATTAGTTACTATGTCCAAAATATTTTGTGAAATAAGTTTGGCATCTCTCTAATAAAGATGAAAACATGAAGATCAATGGATGGGAGCATGGTTGTTTGAATATCCAGCAGTCACCACTTGATAAGAAATAATGAATATGTGAATGGATTAATATCTATATATCTATTGAATGTAAGTCAAAGAGAACTAAATGGACTAATCAGTTTTTTTGGAATGACACATATCAATCGAATTTTAAGGTGTCCAAACCAACTTCTGTCTTTTCGGACTCAGTAGGCCCATCAACATTGTTGCCTTCAAGCTTGAAATGAATGTAGGGTAGCAAAATGCCTCTTGCAACAGCATCCCTTAAAAAAAAAAATAATGAGAGGAAATAACTAGCTTCATTGATCATAGAGAAGGGGACACCAATTCCATTAAAGCTCATCACGATCCATTTTCATGCTTCCCCACAGGGCTTGCTAAGTAAAATGAAAATATTCTTTATAAAACCTGTGACGGAGAAAGGCAGTCAAATTGAGCCTGAGTGCATCGTGCCTCATTGAAAACCTTTACCTAGGACAAAGGGACGGGTGCATTTGCCGCGGTCGAACTACAACTTCTGCGAAGCTTTCAGACTGCCGAACAAACAAGCCGAGTGCTGAATTTTGTATAAGGCCCGGCGGTCAGAACCAATCAGCCGACCTTATGGCCAGACAAGTTCTGGAGTGGCGTCGCCGTGAGCCACTCCTGGGAGAACCTCAAAACTACTTCGTCGCCGACACTTTAGAGAAATTCTGAGGGAAAAAACGCGCTCAGCGAGCGGAGGTTTCTTTCGGAAGCATCGTTATCCAGGCTGGTCTGGTTGCACACGTTTGCGTAAAAAAATATAAAAAAATCATTCAAACGCTTGAAGAAATGGTTTACATCGCACTTTTTCTAATTACATAAAGTGAATTGTTGTTTTTTCATACAGATGCGACATGCAGATATAATATTTCACAGATATGACATATGATATTCAGTAGCGGCGGAACACCCTCAATTAAGGGGGGCACTGCCGACTTTTGGTCCCATTCTTTCCATGCACCGTCCATAGGGCTAATCTTAAAATACCAAAATCAAAGGGGGCACGGTGCCCCGGTGCCCTCCCCGTTCCGCCGCCTATGATGATATTGTAAGGTGTTGCACAAGTGCACTTGCTATAAAAACTGAAAAATAATGTTATTCTGTTAGACATTTTTGTTGCTCTGGATTATCCGAGACAACGATTGATTGCCAACTACATCTGAGACCATGCCAAATTACATATATGCCAGTTACATTGGAGGCTTTCAACCCTCGTTTTGTCCCTCTGATCAATTTACGCTCATCTCCAAGCACAAGCTGAGTTTCATCCTCATCCGTCCGCTTCACGTTGCTCTGCCGTCCGCTGCCTGAGCCGGGAAGAAGCGATGGGAACAGTGAGTGCGTGACCCCACACTGGTAGGGGCCTCACAGAATCCAACCTAAATAGCAGGGGCATTCCACGAGAGATCGTACCACTTTTTTCCAATTTGACACCCTCATCTCTCGGAATTTGACGAGAATTGGTCTCAGGGGTAATCAGGGGCTCTGAATCCACCTGTAACAATTTCAGGCTTATCAGATAAGTATTTTTTGAGTTATGGTGCATAACATTTTTTGGATCTTGCTTTCCAGCGCTAACTTTGGCGGGCTGTAACTCTGAGACGGATTATTCAAATGCCAAATGTTATATAACATTGAACTTGCAATGAAACAGAGATTAATATGTATTTTTGAAATTTCGAAAAATACGCTATTTTTGATATATGACATACAGGGACGTAGCCAAGGGGGGGCGGAGGGGGCGCCCGCCCCTCCCTTGGGGTTTCAGGAGGCCCCCCGAAAGGATTCAGGCCAACGTGGGCCGAAGGCCCACGTTGGCCTGAATCCTTTCGGCCTGAATCAAACGTGGGCCGAAGGCCCACGTTGGCCAAAATCACGTCGGAGGCGAACGAAATTCACGCGGGAATCTAAAAAATGACGTCAGAACAGTCAGGGCCCTCTGACCAGCCTGACAAGTGACAGCTAGGACCCTTCTAATCTCCTGTGAATAACCACTAGTGTCTTTGTCTGACCGCTAGGGCCCCTCTGACTCCTCAGTAGAGAGGAGGCCCTCTGTGGGTAGGAGGCCCTGTGTAGAGAGGAGGCCCCCTTAGAGAGGAGACCCCCTGTAGAGAGGAGGCCCTCTGCAAAAAGGAGGCCCTCTGTAAAAAAGAGACCCTCTGTAAAAAGAGACCCTCTGTAAAAAGAGGCCCTCTGTAAAAAGGAGGCCCTCCGTAGAGAGCAGGCCCTCTGTAAAGAGGAAACCGTCTGAAATCAGAAGGCCCTTTGAAGAGAGGAGGCCATCTGTAGAGAGGAGATCGTCTGAAGAGAGGAGGCCCTCTGTAGAGGAGGACTCCCTCAGTAGAAAGGAGGTCCTCTGTAGGTAGGAGGCCGTCTGTAGAGTGAAGGCCCTCTGAAGAGAGGAGGCCCTTCGCAGAGATGAGGTCCTCTGTATAGAAGAGGTCCTGTGTAGAGACGAGACTCTGAAGAGAGGAGGCCCTACATAGATAGGAAGCCCTCTGTAGAGAGGAGGTCCCTGTAGAGACTAGAGAGGAGGCCCTCTGTAGAGAGGATGCCCTCTGTAAAGGAGGCCCTTTGGAGAGAAAGACACCCTTAGCAGAGAGGAGGCCCTCTGTAGATAAGAGGCAATCTGTAGAGAGGAAGCCCTCTGTAGATAAGAGGCCCTCTGTGGGCAGGAGGCCCCCGGTAGTCAAAGGCAGCGTCGTATATTAAGTACATAGAGTGGAGGCCCACTGTAAGCAAATTACCTTCCGGCTTCTGTTCCCTGCTACTCTCTATAGAGAGTTCTCAGTTCTCACTATAGTGAGAACTGAGAACTCAGGAAACTGTACAGAATAGACTCCCAACCGCGTCGCCGCCCACTGTAGGAAGGGACAGGGGAGGAGGTCCTCTGTAAACAGAAGGCCCTATCCTATGTAAACAAATTATTTGTATAAATGCGCTCAGAGAAATCATGCCGGGTGCCGTCAACGGTTTTACCTGCAGTGGCCGCAAAAACTGCCAAAATAGCCGATATTTTCGGAAACCAGTTTTCGGCAATAACTTTCGTCTCAAAATTTGCACGAACTTCCCTTTACCAGCATCGTGTTCCTCTCGTCAAAACGTGTGGATTGAAGTATCAATTGAGCTTGAAAGGTCAACTTGAAAATTTGGCCTCAGGTCAAGGTCACGACCTGACCGATAAGGGCTAAGTTCCATATCAGTCCATCCGTATCGTCGAGCCAAACACAACTAAGGTGTATTCATCGCTCTAGCATGCCTCTATCAAAAGTTATTCGCGAAAAAGTCAGATACCATTGGTGACCTGAGATGACCTCAGGGTTATAAAAAGAGGTCACGGGTGCCATATCAAAATTCCAAGACATACATTTTTTGCATTTTGTCGCTCTTGTGCATTTGCATCTCTGAAAGTTTCAAAGCGTTTGGTCACTCCGTGTAGCTTTGGCAGACATTGAAACTTATGTAGTGCGGCCATTTGACCTGACCTGGTGACCTGACTTTAAGTGACCAGGGTCTGAAATTTTAACAACATATGTAGAAATGATGTAGGATAAAGTGTAGCGCGCCGACGTTTTTGAGATATTCACGGTAAACGGCAGGGGGTGTATAACACCCCCCCCCCCCCCGGCAGGGCGCGGGTTAATGCATGAACACAGCAGCCCCTTTCTGTAATATATAGTTACCTGTGGCTGTGTTGGTATTTTTACGATGCATGCAATTACCCAAACCATTTATCAGACCGTGATGATATTCCCATAGCCATGCCATGGATGAGATAATAATGGATTGGTGTCTTCGCAGTTTTTGGCGACATTGAGCTCAGGTCTGCCATCTAGCGGGAGAATTATCGTAAGTTAGGAGCAAGCCGAGTGAACGCCGCTGATTAGCATTGTGACACACGGGAGTGTGGTGTAGTAGCAGGCTTGTTGTGCAATTTTTCAAAAGGTTATGTCTTTATATGGCAGTAAAAGCGAAGAAATTAATAGATTTATGTGCAGGGTCAGTAATAAGATAAGTAGTTCCATGTTATTTCTTCATTAAATCGTGAAACAGGGAGTTGTTGGAGACTTCGCCAGCACGTGTCGTTTTCGCTATTTTTCACATGAGTCTTTACTTGGCCTAAATCAAACAAATTGTCCGATCAAAGAACAAAACGAACGTAAGTACTATTTATAAGTCTAATGAAAAAGTTAAGCGGAATTGCTAACGTCATTGCCGCTAAATATGTCATTAAAGACGTTCTATGAAAAGGACCCAACCAGTGCTGCGTAGTCGATGAAATTTCAGTGACTTTGGCTCCAACTCCGATTCCGGTATCCAAATAACGACTCCGACTTCTTCGGGCAGAACTGTCGATTCACACAGACTCCAACTCTGACTCCGACTCTGCAGCCCTGGTAAGTCTGTGGAGTCGATGACTTTTCGGTGACGTTCGACTCATACTCCGACTACAGCTTTTAAAAATCAACCGACTCCGAGTCGGAAGAGAACCGCTGGCTCTGACTACAACTCCGCAGCCCTGGCACAAGATAGCCGCCTAAAAGAACTTTGATGTGTGATCTTCGTACATTGTTAATGTTATTTTAAACAAGGAGTGGAAAAGGGAGACGAAGCCTTCACAAACAAGGGTCTCCTGTTGCGGATCAATCAGCTGCTGGAACAGAAAGCCGAAAAGCATAAACACCACGCATCTCATTTCATCGTTTTCCTAACGATTCTGCACCAATGTAAGCACTGATCAATGCAGTGCGAGCATCGATGTGACATTTGAGTACCAAGTTTCAGTGTTATCCGCCCAGCCGTTCTTGAGATATGGAAGCGGCACCCCGCACGTGCACACGTGCAGTAGCACCCCCATAGTGACACATGGAAATGCATTGGCCACTGGGTGCCTAACTATTGACGAAGTTATACTGTAATGGGCCCAGCCATTGCGGAGTTACTTTATGTGGAACAATTTCGACACCACTAAGTTGGCACGTGGCACGTACCGTAACATTAACTAAGATGAAGAAAATTGGGCCGGAAATTCGGAGAAGAAGGAATAAGCCTACCAAATATGTATGACATATTGTCAAACTGCTGTACCATTGTGAGTAAATGGCCATATAAAAGGTCGTACAAGCCGATGGGACTGGGCGTTTCAATACACACCGTCTTACGCATTTTATTTTCGTTATTACCTAAAGCTGCTTGACGTTTTTGGCTTTCAAGCATTTAATATATTTTTTGTTGTCTCAGGTCCAGTAAGATTACCTCCAACTCGTGGGAATATGCACTTCAAGTCAACTAACACACCACACCCACGTGTGTCATAATGCTGAGAGATGGCGTTCACCTGGCTTGCTCCTAACTTACGATAATTCTCTCGCTAGATGGCAGGCCTGATCCCAATGTCGCGGATCCCAATGTTAATTTCCACGAGACACCAATCCAGTGTTATATCATCCATGGCCATGCTTCGCACAACTCATAATAATTAATTTGACCGGGAAATTAATATATACCTATCCATCGATTTGTTTGTTTCATCTACGGCGTAAATGAAGCAAACCGCCTGGGCCTAGGAAAATTTACTAACGAAACCATGTTTTACTTACAGCAAGTAAACGTGGCATCATTCACACAGAAAGAATTGATAACCGTATAGTTCAATCTTGCAGACGTCAGTCAGGTCAGAATCGTGACAAGCCTATTGGAAAATATAATGATCTGTGTCCTGCTTCGAGTAAACGAGTCAATATCACCCAATTCTTTCTGAATTACGTCAGACTAGCTGATCTGTAAGCACCCAGGTGGCATTTACTGACAGGGGCACCGGGAAGAATCATCTGAGGCGAGGCGAGGTCATCAACAGTTTTTAGCCAATAAATCACGACATGATGAGGCTAAATAGTTGTTAGTGTAACAAACCGTTCGCCTGGTCATGACGTGCCGATTGGTACCCAGCGTGACCTTCCTAGGTCAGATTTTGAAGTTGACCTAACTATGTACAATGTAATGTAGGTCGTTATAAACCATATTATTTGTTATGACTTCTGGCGACCTCAATATTGACCTGACCCAAAAAAGTTGTTTACAAAAGTTGTAAGTCGTTCAACGAACTATCAAACGCTGTAGCCGTTTGTCGCTACGATTCGTGCTTTTCGAGTTCTGACGAGGGCCAAAAAGGCCCCCGCCCGATTCAGAGTCTTTCAGAGCCCGCCCGGAATACGGTTAAGCGCTTGAAAGATATATGATAATAAACCAAGTGTTACTCTGGCCGTCATCCAGTATCCACCCATTCCTCGCAGATCCTCCCCCTCCTGCTGCGGTCCGGCCGCCGACGCCGCCGCCGCCGGCGGCGCCCGAGTTTTTTTTTTTTTTTGCCAGTTACCATGCCACTCGGAGACTTGTGATATGCGCATGTTTCTTACCGCTGCAGCGGTTAGAATAAAGAAACATACGAGTACCAGTGCGCCGGCCATATGAAAGCTGAACAAAAGTCTGCATTATATTGTATAAGTAATTATGTAGGCATGAGACCCTCTGTAGAAAGGAGGCCCCTTTAGGGAGGAGGCCCTCTGTAGAAAGGAGGCCCCCGGGATTCCTCCGCCCCTCCCTTGGCCAAATCCTAGCTACGTGCCTGATGACATATCGAGTTTTCTTTCATTTGTATTTTTTGGACTTTGGGACCAAATTTTTTTGAATTTTTATTTCTTTAAAAAAAATATTTGGCTCATTGTTAAAGGGACCCTCCCACCTTCAAAAAAGTTAATGAATTGGCATAAAAGTGATGTAGCGTGAATCACAAAGAGCGAAAATGAACATCTACCAAATTTTACCGGAAAATATTCACCCGTTTTCGAGATATAAGACTTTTATTTTTGTTTACTTTTTGGGAACTCCGCTGTTTCTATGACGTCACATAAAGGTTTTCTTTACGTCGGCATTTGGAAGCAATAGTTTGGTATCAAAGTTCGACAAATATTGCGCGAATGATGCGTTTATCTTATCAAGGTCAATATATGGGGTGACATTCATAAGTACCAGAGTACCATTGTACCCAGGTTACACCGGGACCAAGGTTACACAGGGGCCCAGGTTACGTTCGGCCCCAGGATTTGAAGGGACCATGAAGACGCAAGTACCATACTGTGATTGGTCGTTGGCAGACGGGAATGACGTAATGCATCCATGTGGCGGCCGTGACGTTGGCCAATAGGAGGGGCGGATACAAATTTGGACCGCCTTGGTACACTACTTGGCAGTGTGCTTGGGATTGATTTTCTCCAGATTGAATTGAGGTAGTGCCGTCCATCGCCCGCCGCGGCGACGCCCAGGCCCGAGGGTCATCCGGCGCGGCGGGAGGTAGCGGCCCCCGCCGAAGTTAGTTGGTAGCACTGCTGCTCCACGGCGTACATTTCCTACCAGCCCATAGGGTTTACATGTTAAATGGCCTGTTTTCGGCGAGCGATATCTCGGTCAAACTTTGAAGGAATCAATGGTTCTTAGTCTCAAATGATAGATCGATGAATTTTCTTTCGACAATTCCTCTACCATTTTTCACGAAACCCAGCCGATCTTCTACGGCGTACAGGGTAAAGATTTCTCTGCACGCCAGCACCCGCGATCCGCCTCTCCGATCGTCGGCGCGCGGTCCTCGGTAGCGCAGTCGGTAGCGTATCGGGCTACGGATCCGAGGGTCGTGAGTTCGAATCCTGGGAGCGCCGTATGATTTCGGCTAGAATTGAATGATGCAGAATCTTGAGTGTTTGCGTAATCAATTATTAATGGCTAATTGAATGTGTCTGCGCACTAATCAGCCCCTAAAACCTGTTATTTAAGAAATTTAAGAAATGAATGTCACGTGCGCGTCACGACTGCCAACCATAAGCGCTGCCATATTCTAGTTTGAACTAACTTTTTGCTAGTCCCGACCACATATAGTAGGTTTTCTAGTAGTTATACTAGAAATTCCTACCAAAGTTCGTCCTACCCTTCACTCAATATACCCTGGGAGGTAGCGTCCCTCGCCCCCCCCCCCCGCGCGGCGGTATAGCGTACTGCGGCGTCCAGGAGAAGTGAAAATGACCCCTTGCACGAATTAGTGTTCGCAGCAGCTAACTTAAATTGCAGGAGGGGGAGGAGGCAGTGGCGTAGCCACGGATTTTTTAGTGTGGGGGGGGGGTCGGGTTTCCGGTCTTCGTCTTGATGGGTAGAGGTGTTTTAGCCACACTCCGACTCCCGGTTTTTTTCATGTGTTGAGAAAAACCTCGGCGCGCAGTGCCACGAAAGCAGCGGTATATCTTATTCTACATCACTTTTGCATCGTGCATAAAAATCAAGCACAGGCCACCTGAGGTCAGGTCACAATGTCATGTTCAGTTCAGTTCAGCCTCTAAAAGCTGCAATCTTGTCATTCCTATAGATTATCTCCTATAAGTCTGAAATTTGGTGCAATGAATGGGATTATAAGTGCCAACAGTTCATGAATCTGGGATTTTACATCTGAAAAGTGAAGTCAGGTCAAATATGTGACCTCACCAATCATGATAAGATATGGGAAAATGCACGAATGCCCTCTGCTTTGAACGAATATGCTAAAAACGCTATAAGATACTTCTGTAGCACTTCTTCTGTGATTGACCTTTACCTGATGTCAAGTTTTCTAGTTAAGTTCTTAAGTTCAAATTGTAAGCCATGCGACGTGTTTCGACGAAACAAACATGATGGTGAAACCTAACATGAATATCATACACATTCACTGAATTATAGGTTGTTACAGAACAAATGTTTCGGCAAGTTCCGTCCGTTTAACTGTTTAGCCTCTGTTTAACTGTTTGGCCATAGACCCGAAGTCGCTTTAGCTCTTATTCGTGTTTTACGGGTCGCCATAGGCGGCGGAACGGGGAGGGCACCGGGGCACCGTGCCCCCCTTTGATTTTGGCATTTTAGCATTAGCCCTATGGGCGTTGCATGCCCAT
Organism: Amphibalanus amphitrite; assembly: GCF_019059575.1. NCBI lineage: Eukaryota > Metazoa > Arthropoda > Thecostraca > Balanomorpha > Balanidae > Amphibalanus > Amphibalanus amphitrite. The sequence continues at coordinate 547,441 of NW_024881908.1, read as the reverse complement.
GGAAAGAATGGGACCAAAAGTCGGCAGTGCCCCCCGCCCCCTTAATTGAAGGTGTTCCGCCGCTACTGCGGGTCGCTAAGGTAAAATGTTTACCAACGTAACGCTAAAGGTATGCTTTCGGCCCCTGATCGAGGTAGAGCTTCGCGGAAAAGCGAGGGTGCTGCCCGTGATGAGAGAAAGCCGATGATGCCCAATTTCAAGGTCTTGGCCGAGTCATCTTAGGTCAACGCCCAAAAGTAGAAAAAAGCTGGCCTGCTAGAACTTTGTGAGCCGTAGCTGTTATCGGGGTTCCGGGTACGAGTTCGATGTTAGTTTTGGACAAAGATGATGACTCCATGCATTTGGGGTAGATCGGGTCGGGTCAGGTCAGGTCGACCAGCAGGCTTCCTGCCGGCCATCTAGAGTCGGTGACAACCACCAACGAGAGCTTCGTAACATGTTACTACATTACCACCATTTATCAAAACTACTTCTTAAGTTCAAACCGGCGCTAAACTCGAAATCAGTTCCAAAAACTTCAATTGTAAGTGGAAGCAAATAAAACTAAAAAAAGTGAACCAAGGTCAGCTATATTCGAATCAGGGCCAATAAATTTTTAGAGTAGGTGTAAAATTGATTAACTCGAGGTCACAGGAAGTTTCGTTGCAATAGGCTCCTTTTTGCGCGTCTTATTGGGAACGCCCGAGAGGGTCCACCATCTGACCCCATTTCCCCTAGCTACAGGCAGGTCCGAGGGTTGTCAGGGCTGAGGCTAGTTAGGTACCTCGTAGTTACTGATACGTCATCCGACGAATCGACTGTAACCATTATTTTGACAATCAGACGAACGCCTGGGTCAGTTTTGGCGCGCTCATTCGTTTGAGGGATAAAAAGGGACTAGAATAGTGGCTATATACTTTAACCCTCGCCCGGCGAGGGGATTTGATGCAACCCCCTAAGGTTTTTCGCAAATAACGTAAAAACGGCGGCGCTACGCCAAATTTGGCATACCTTCTGGGGCAACCTTTTCGCACCTATCCTGAAAATTTGAAGTCCCAGTCTTTTCAGGTCAGGTCACCAGGTCACAAAAGCCGGTACAAGGTCAGGGGAAAATTGGACTAGCTTAGCGGCAACTGAATTCCAGAGTTCACTTAAATTGGTAACAAAGTATATCATTCGATGCGCACGGACGTTCTGAGTTCACTGGTGCTTTTATTTTTGCTCTATCTTTACTAGGTAAAAAGTTATAACCGAAAAACGTTTGACACGTTTAATCAAAATTGTTGCGCTCATACCACCCAAAACCCCCTAAATATTGACTTAAAGTCACCGAACTTTTACAGGGGCGAGATCTTCTATGGACCCACCTACCCTGTAAATTTGGCGTTTCTAAGTGCCATAGAAGCTAATCGCGAGGGGGGTCGTACCAACGCCGTCCGTGTTATGGAAAAGGCCCTCGCCTGGCGAGGGTTAAAATATTGTTATGCTGTCCTTGGAAGAACTTAAACAGCCTTGGCTTTTCACGTGGCACGCACCACGACGGTCATTACGGAGCGAGCGAAGCGAGCGTAGTCTTTCCTTAGATTAACGGAAATTTCTGAGTATGAGCGGCCGGCCGGCCGGCCGGCCGGCCGTGGTCACACTTTTGCGAGGCTTATATCTCAGCAACCACTTGACCGATTTACATGCGGTAAATTTTGTAGGGTAGCTTCATTCCTTCTACCAAGTATTGGACTATTCCCGATGCATGTGGGTGACCCCTTATGCACGTGCCACGTGCAAAACGAAGAGGTGTCAGTTTTGTAATTGTTGCAATATCTCGGTAACTACTTGGCCGATTGCGCTGAAAGTTGGCATGTAGGTAGGCACCCACTAGGCACTGCATATCCATGTGCCAGAGTTGGGGTGCTGCTGCACGTGCGCACGTGCAGGGGTCGTTTCCAGATCTCGAGAACGGCTCGGCCGATTGCGCTCAAATTTGGTACACAGTTAGGGACCGGTTAGTAGGGTGCCGTGCACAAGTCAGTTGGGACCCATTTTGCACGTGCGCACGTGCAGGGTGCCGCTTCCAGATCTCGAGAACGGCTGGGCCGATTGTGCCCAAATTTGGCACATCGCTAGAGACCGGTTAGTAGGGTGCCGTGCACAAGTCAGTTGGAGGTACCCCCTCGCAATTTCGCACGTGCAAGGCCCACCCTCTCGCTCGCTCCGTTAGTCGCCCCAAAAGGCGTTATACTGGTTTTAGATGCATCAAGAGAAATGAAAGGTGTGGTACTTGTAACATATTTTTACGCTTACTCTGTCACACAAAATTCCAGTTCAACCCTGGAGAAAGAAAAACTGTTTCAGTAGCGCAAATATAACTTCCTTTCACCATGCAAACCTTATTTTTGGACAAGCTTTGTTTTATACAGGGTGTCCCAGAAGTCTTGAAGCTTTTTTATTTTTGTCGTGTGACCTTGCTATGCCACTGATTAAGGCAAATGACGCCTCAAACGAAAGAGAATGAAATGAAGTTTTGTATTTTCATGCGTAGAGCACCACTTTATTCAGGTGGCCCCCGTTGTGAGTCGCACAAGATTGAGCACGAGAGATCACGTTCTTCGCTGCCGCCAAGATCTCCCGGTTTGCGAAACACCGGTGTCGCCATGCCCGTTTCTGGTCAGCTTCAGAGCCTTATTTCATGAAGTGAGCCAGGAAACAGAGTATTGGATCTCCGACAAAACATTAGCAACATAATGGTTTACTGATCAGAAAGTCTCCTGACATGTTTGCACGCATCCATTACGAAAATAAGGCTCAGCTGCTTGAGCGCGCTAAGCAACAGCCCGTTGTAATCCTTTGATTCGTCGCATTATTATGGTCCTAAAACAAATATCAACCCGTCGCAAATATATGTCGCTAACATTATGTCGCTTGCTTCAGGGAATAAGACTCTGAAGCTGACAAGAAACGGGCATGGCCAAACCGGGAGATCTTGGCGGCAGGGAAGAACGTGATCTCTCGCGCTCGTTCTTGTGCGACTCACGACGGGGGCCACCTGACTAAAGTGGTGCTCTACGCATAAAAATACAAAATTTCAGTTCATTCTCTTTCGTTTGAGGCATGATTCGCCTTAACCCTCGCCCGCACATGGGGGGGGGTGGTTGCCACCCCCCCAGGTAGTCTTTCTGCTCTGCACTCAACATTTTTAGAGCTAGAAGGCTGATTTTTCGTATAGCTGCTCCTCTATCCTTTCTTGATGTCCACTGAAAATTTCAAGTTTCTGTGATTTTTGGTTTCGGAGATATGACCTTGTTTTTCAGGTCATGTCATGACCAAAATGGCCAATTCTCAACATCTTGCGTTTGCCATGGGCCTTATGAGCTTTTGACACCCTGATTTCGGCCTTTTTTGCCAGTCTTACCTCCTACCTATCATGGAACATGTTGTTCGACGATGTACAGGGGTCAAGGTCAGGGTCAAGGTCAACCTAGGTCACCTAAGATAATTGCGTTTTAGGCAAGCTGAATTTACTTTTTTTGAAGTTTTTTTGACTGCATTTTTGGTAAAAGCTTCTCAGATCATGATTTCATGTAATATGGACCCAAAAACAATCGGTGCACACATCAGTATACACACAGACACACACAGACATACAAACACATATAATTGACCTTGACCTAACTTGACCTGAAATGACCTCAGCAGCAAAATTCTGGTCGGGTAGTGTGACAAAGAGGTTCTAGCTGGCTTGGCACCAGAAAACAGCATCGTCATCGGTATTTGATGAGCAGCACACTTGATATCCAACGGTGACCCAAAACAGCAACATTTTTTAGTTTGACCTGACCTGGAAGGTCAATGACTGACCTGAGAAGGTAAAACTGGGTATCATTGGATTCGTCTCTTCCCAAAGAATCTTTTTGGTCTTTACTGCTAAGCTCTATCTCCAACAGGAACGAAATGGCGCGGGGGGGGTGGCAACCACCCCCCCATGTGCGTTCTAGGATGGGAAAATGGCATGTGCGGGCGAGGGTTAATCGGTGGCATAGCAAGGTCACACGACAAAAACAAAAAAGCTTCAAGACTTCTGGGACACCCTGTATTATGACTTCATCCATCATTGGGTGTATGCCTGTGGATGATTGATTGAATGAACTAAACTAAACTAAGCTGAACATACCTGGAAAAGTAAAGCCTCACTTCCCCACCAAGTCACGGTGTGTTACCCCCGACCCTGCGGTACTTACATAGAACAGTCTTCATATCTTTGCACGCAATAATACGATAACCTCGCTATCACCGATGTTGTTTGGTGCCTAAACAAATAGCCACAACAGCTCTAAACATACCTAGGAAAAAGTGGGGTAAGACGGTCAGGGTAGACGGGCACCCCTTTTGCAGACCAAACCAATAGCGCTACGAGCGAGAAAAAATTAGGACCATAATTGCCTTTTTCACTACACACCACCATTGAAGTCTGGTGAATTTGTGTTCAGTCGATAATCTTTTATTTTGATTTCTTTAAAACACTCATTTCATTGAAAACATCCATAATGTATTGTGCATTGTGCAAGCTTTTGTGTGCAACACTATAGATTAAAAAAACTCGCAATCACTTGTGGTACACTCATATGCAGGGCTGCGGAGTCGAAGTCGGAGTCGGAGTCGGAGTCGGTCGGAGTCGACAGTTGTGACCGGAGTCGGAGTCGGAGTCGGAGTCGATTTTAGAAACCCGAGCCGGAGTCGGAGTCGGAGTCACCGAAAATCTGTCGACTCCGCAGCCCTGCTAGGTCTGCGGAGTCGGAGTCGGGAGTTGGAGTCGGTCGGAGTCGACAATTCTGCCCGGAGTCGGAGTCGGAGTCGGAGCTGGTTTTTGAAAGCCGGAGTCGGAGTCGGAGTCGGAGTCGCCGAAAATCCATCGACTCCGCAGCCCTGCTCATATGCCACCAGTGCTCATTTACCGCGGATTTGCTTTGTCTGCATCAAATTGTCCACAGAGAAAAATTGTGCTGAACTTCTGACATTGAGTTTGGGGTAAGACGGGCAACTATGAATCCAATGGGTCTGCGATGGTGAAAATATTTTTGTTGCTGTAGGAAAAAAGAAGCATTTCTAATAAGAATATGTTCGATTCCGATACTTACAGACATGTTAGCAATATTCCTTCGGCACAGTTTATTCTCGAATAATGAATGTGAAAAACGGTTCTACATGGTTTCTGAACTAGGGCCTCTATACGAGCATACGCCTTCTGCACGAATCTCGTATACTGCCATTTCCGAAGCACTTGAGACCAACGAGCGACTGTATCAATGCGGCTAATCTCGGGCATTTGGTGCGAGCTGTGCTGGTCGGTGAAAGAAGCTGGCCGTCTTGCCCTACCCATGTGACCGTCTCACCCCATGGGGTGGGGTAAGACGGGTTTTTGAAAGGTTTTGCAAAAATAGCTGCAGTTTATTTGTTGAATCAGGTCTATGTCTCATCTTCTGGCAAATGGAAGTAAAATGTCTAAAAAAAAGTTTTCACTCAGTTTCCCTTTTCTATGACGTTTCTAACCGGCCGAAAAATGGCTCCAAAGTTAAGGTGCCCGTCTTACCCCACTTTCCCCTATATTAAAAAATCAAAACAACAAAAATGACCATTGCCGAGTATCAATACCTATCTGCTCGTTGCACACCGGTCAGTTGATAGTCAAATTCTAACATAAATTACACGGGATAGTTTCGTTCTTGTCGATGAGACCACGCCCAGTTACGGTATGTGCGATTTTGTCAAAAACGGTCGGAGGTTGTACCTATTATGACGTCGTAGCTCGGTGACCTGATATGACCCGATTTTTTTTTTACCAAAAGTTGCGCGAAGGATGTCCCAGAGGCCATTGAAAATGTAAGCACGATCCAACTGATAGTTCGGTTTGCATCACAAAAAGGCTCAGGCGACCTGCCAGGGCGAGGGTTACTTATAATCTTCGCCATAGCTCATCAAAAATTATGACAAAATGCAAAAACGATATCAATGTCAATGCACAAGTCAGTTTGGAGGCCGCATGCAAAATTTTTAATAAAATCCGTTCATACATTTTTCAGTCATGGACTGAAAACAAACAGGTAAATCTTTCTGCCCCACCCTGTACATAGGCCATTAGTCTGACCTGGAAGCCGAAGGTCAGGTCAATGACCAAATATCGGGAAAATCGAGACCTTGTAGAACTTCTAAAAGTGATGTTTTATGTTTCTGAAGCCCTGATTTCAAACTTAAGAATTATTACGATCAAAGAATATGTGGTCATCCATTTGAGTAGATCAAACGAGGTCAGGTCAGGCCAACCGGCGTCCCGTCGGCTATCCATTAGTCACTATAAGCCATCGCTGTCATTTTTGTAACATATTGCCAGAACTAGTTCCGGAATGTTTATATCTGTGCTTAATTTGTAATCAGCTCATAAAAACTACGCTGAGACGTTTTGAAACGCCAAACGAGGTCATCTAAGGAAAATAACTTTGACCTGAGTCCCAGGGCTGCGGAGTCGGAGTCGGATCGGTCGGAGTCCGAAGTTTTGCCCTGAGTCGGAGTTGGAGTCGCTAAAATCTTATACCGACTCCGACTCCGAAGTTAGCACTGCATTGCTCAAAGTCATGCCCGACACCTGGTTGCTTCATGATATTTTGCTTGTTGACCTTTCAAAATCTGATTTTGTTGAAGCTAAGAACATAAGACTACGGTTTTGGACCAGCGTTTTCATTGAAAAAAAAAAAACTGAAGAAGGCTGCTGCGTCAAAACCTGTTTTTATGTATGCATGCTATTTAAAAAGTAGGCACTTATTTGCAACATTGGCCTTGGAACGCGCAAAAGGTCGCTTCAGGCAAGATAAAAAGATCTCCGACAATAGATTTTATTTCATTATATGGACTTGCTGGGCATTGTCCGAAGTCGGAGTTGGAGTCGATTTTTGAAGCCGGATATTTTTTTTGGCCGTAGTCAGAGTCTGAGTCTGAGTCGTAGTCACCTTAAAATCCATCGTCTCCGCAGCTTCATGTGACCTTGCCACCCACCCTATCAACAAGTAAACACAGGTAGTTAGTTTATCACAAAGAAATGTGGAGATGACAAGATAATAGCCATTTTTAGAACGGTTATCTGGAACACATTTTGTGACATTCGGTGCGATCTGGTTAAAATAGGTTTATAACTGATTCTTAGTAGTTTTTATCTTGGGCTGCACCAGTTGCTCAATTCATGGATGACTGAGTGTCGCCACAGGAGGTCCCCCGGTGGGCCGGGGCAGCGCAGGGGACGGGCCCCGCCACTGAGCCGACCATCGGATGTGCCCATTGTAAGAGCGTACCGGGCAGAGGCGGATCCAGCTCAGAGTTTTGGGGGGCAAACCATAACAATTTATCGATTCTTTCCATGCATCGTCCATAGGCGTAATGTTAAAATTATGCCGTTGGGGGGGGGCGAATGCCCATTTTGCCCCCCCCCCCCCTGGATCCGCCACTGGTACCGGGCAGCGGAGCAAATCTCGGACCCACCTCAAGGGTATCCTCATCAATCAGCTTCCCACCCCTGCTGTCTCATGACAGGCGGAGTATGTGAACGGTAGTGGCAGCGGTAACCGTTAGGCGAGCCGGGCCTGCGCTGTGAATAGGGGTGCGCGCCACCTCCCAGACGGTGTGGCGCTCCTGCACCCCGCTCTCCCGGCTGCGGCCGGGCTCCCGGTGCTGGACCGCAAAGCGCTGGCCGTACATGTGTCCACTGTTGACATAATCAAGTCGCTTTACATGACCTTGTTTATAGCGTGTACCTATAGTTTGTGCACAGTGTGACATGATCTCTCACGTGACTACGATGTAGGGGTTGACGGTAGCCGTACCAAGGTCAAACCAATTAAGGTATTGACATGAATAGAATCAGTCTCTACTAATTTATGTTTAAATCAAAGCGTCAACGTGTAGTCATCATCATTGCCTCAATGGTTTAATGTATCAACGCTACCAATGCTTATGTTCCGGTCAATGACCCAAAAGTCGGAAAAATCGGAACCTATTAGAACTTCGTTAAGTGTGGATGTAATGGTGTTTTTAGAGGTGCTGATCACGTATTTTATATTAGTTTTGATAATGAGGTCTTCATGCATTTAGGCCAGGTTGGGTCAGTTCAGGTCAATCAATAGGCGTCCTACCGGCTATCCATGGTAGATGTCCAACACCACTGACAGCTTCTTAACATGTTACAAAGGCACCAAAACTATCGGCTAAAAAAACTAAGGCACGCTATAACAAATGCCTAAATCGATGATGCAGTTGAAATGGTAACAAATAACAATAGGTAGGTACCCATCTTACAACAGAAACTCATAGGGGTGCACCGTGTGAAACGCTCAGGCTAGGTAGGTAAAACGCCCCATGCCCTTATTTACGGCACAATTGTTTCCTAGCCTTTATTAACCATACCATACAGGTTAAACAGATACTGTGAAAGAAAAATACTGACGAAGTTTGGTTCGTGGCATCATCATCGGGTTGATTTTATAGCCAAAACATGGTTTTATGCAATTTCTCAAATATGTAAATGTCCGTCATAAAAACGGCACTGATTCACTGCTCAGTTGTCACTTGGACCTGAGATGTTTCGGTTAACGAGACTTGTATAAAGCACTGAAGTTCGCTAAAAGCAGTGCTAAATGACAGATATACCGACAGATAACACATATTAACCGCGAGTAGGTACGACAAATCTTTTAAACGTCGAGCCGATCGGCGAGACGTTTAAAAGATTTTTCTACCTACGAGCGGTTTAATAATTTTATTCCGTGCCGCCAACATAATTCATGTAATGTCTACTAGACGGTTTAACAGTTTGTTAATCGTCACAGTAGACGTTTAACCCGCGCCCCGCTGGGCTATTCAGCCATACGCGCCCTGCTGGGGGGGGGGGGGGGGCAGATTCTGCCCCCCCTGTCTAACTTCCGAACCGATGGTCGTAGAAAGACGGGGAAAACGGCAATCGAAAGCTCTCAACAAGGCGGATCTTAAGAGCCCAATTTTTTTTGCTTAAGTAGGTCAGAGGTCAGGTCAAGGTCAGGTCAAGGGTACAAAATGCAAGTTTCTACAGTATCGGCCTTGCACCGTAGTTGCCGAAGAATGGACTGAGACTGATTGCCCAAAACGTGTTCTTAGACTACCAAGACAATATTCGTTGCACACAATGTCATTCAAAGGTCAAGGTCAAGGTCAGGTCAGGTCAGGTCAGGTCACCAAAAACAAAATATAGAAAAGGGCATGTGCGACACATGTTTTATGGGTCATTTTACTCATTGAATTCAATAGGCACACTCAATAAGTGATATGGACCACCTCTGGATGAATTTCAGGTCGAGGTCAGGTCAAGGTCAGGTCAAGTGAGGTCAAATTTTGAAGTTGGTTGTTAAGGCCTGAAAAGGTGTCTATCCGATGCAGTTTTTCACGGCGAATCGAATGGTGCTATTTTTGTTTCCGTACGAGGTCTAGAACTTCCAAAAAAATCATTTTTCAAAAAATTTGTGTGTCGTGACGTCATAAAATTTTGAATAACTCCCACATTTTTGAACCGATTCTTTTCAAAATTGGTATGTAGGTGCACATAGACCACTTCTTTGACATATATTCCGGTTTTTTTCGATAAACTAAAAATTTTGGATTTTATAAATATTTTCCCAAAAAAGTCAGTTTTTTGGAAAAATTTTGGCCAAAATCCAAAATTTTCAAAAAACCGAGATAGCCATTTGATAGACAAAGTAGAATCACGTATAACCTTTTTTGTTACGTCTTGATTCCTTTAAAAATGAAGAAGTTAGCGGCGTTTGAAATTTTGCCGTTTTTGAGGCGAAAATGGCGAACATGACGTCACTAAAACGTCAATTTCTCAAAATTTTTCCGACGGATTTCGCTCAAATTTTCAGGGAACGTGTCAAATTGATGTATGATAAGGTACTGAAAGTTTGACGTTGCTGGCGTAACGCGTTTAGAAGTTATTGGCGAAAAACGGGAGGGGGGCAGATTCTGCCCCCCCCCCCCCCCAGCGGGGCGCGGGTTAACAACTGGGGCATTCCACGATAGATCGTACCACTTTTTTCCAATTTGACACCCTCATCTCTCGGAATTTACGAGAATTGTTCTCAGGGGTAATCAGGGGCTCTGAATCCACCTGTAACAATTTCAGGCTTATCAGATAAGTATTTTTTGAGTTATGGTGTATAACATTTTTTGGATCTTGCTTTGCAGCGCTAAGTTTGGCGGGCTGTAACTCTAAGACGGATTATTCAAATGCCAAGTGTGATATAACATTGAACTTGCAATGAAACAGAGATTAACCCTCGCATGTGTGCGGCGTTTGCCAGCTTCTAATGTGTAGGGGGGGTCGGTTGGACCCCCCCCCCCTTGCCGTTTGGCCCCTGATCGAGCTAGAGCTTCGCGGAAAAAACGAGCGTGTTGCCCGTGACGAGAGGAAGCCGATGATATCCAATTTTAAGGTCCTAGGTCATTGGTTGACCTTCCAGGTCAGGTCAATGACCCAAAGTCGGGAAAATCGGGACCTGTTAGAAAGTCGTAAAGTGTGGCTGCTAAGGGGTTTTTCGGGGTGCTGATCACGAATATCGTGTTAGTTTTGATCACAGATGATGTCTTGAAGCATTTAGACCAGGTCGGGTCAGGTCAGGTCAGGTCAACCAGTAGGCGTCGTGACGGGTATTCGTAGTACGGGTCAACCGCCTCTGACAGCTTCGTAACATGTTACGAAGTCACCAAAACTACTTCGTAAATGTTCAAATGGTTGCTAAATTCGAATTCAGCTCCAAAAACTAGCCTAGAAACATGTAAAACTCGAAAAAGTGACCCGAGGTCACCCGAGGTCACCAAAGGTCAATGACCTGACCTGACCTTCAGGTGACCTTGACACACACGGGAGTAACATCAAATCACATGTTTGAACGTTTGAAACCACGAAAAGCTTGCAAACACGCGGCTAGTGCGAGCCGACATACGCGAAATCGCGATTCCGGCCAAACATGGTCTCGGAAAAGAGGTCACAGGTCAAAGGTCATTTGGGTCAGGGTCATGAAATTTTCAGGGTAGGTGTAAAATTGATCAATGCGAGGGTACTGAAAGTTTCGTCGCGATCAGCCGCTTTTTACGCGAGTTATTCGCGAAAAACCATGGGGGGGGTCCATCCGACCCCCCCCCCCCCCTACACATGCGAGGGTTAATATGTATTTTTGAAATTTCGAAAAATACGCTATTTTTTATATATGACATATCGAGTTTTCTTTCATTTGTATTTTTTGGACTTTGGGACCAAATTTTTTTGAATTTTTATTTCTTTAAAAAAATATTTGGCTCATTGTTAAGAAGTATGCAAAAAATTAGGAAGGTGTTCTTTCTATAAATGTATTTATTTTACGTCACGATAACGGTTTCGAATAGTGATTTCGGGAGGGGAGCTTACAAATGGCGTGGTAAAGCTGCCTAGTGACATCACGGGTTACTGAAATTTCAATTCAAGTCTGAGTCATCTGAAAAAAGTGAAAAGAGGGTTCATTCAACCCTCTTTCCTATAAGCGCGAGGGTGAAAAAGGCTGTTTGGTTCTGACATTGTTTTGGACGCCAATGACCATAGCTGTCCGAGATGAAAGTTACAGGACGCATACATGGTGTCCTCCAGAGGTCTCACAACTTGCATATCTGGGAATTTTTCAAGGTTACATGAGTTCAGGTCGGTCACGTGACATCACTGTTATAAATCAATGGGGAAATATAAAAACTGTTATTTTGGCGCCGAGAATGATCTAAAACTATCCCACGTACATGGTATCGTGATTTCATGCACTCCTTGCAAAGTCCAATGCTTTACTTTTGCATGGTTAACCTTGCGTGACGTCATTTATGACGTCACTAGGGTCGTACGAGTTTTTCGTCAATAACTCCCGATCAAATGGAGCTAGAGAGTCGGGAAAGCCACCAATGGACTCGTGAAGACCTTCCGAATCGAATGATATGCCATATGATACCCTTTGCCCAGCTTCGTGACCTGAGGGGCTCTGACCTGACCTTGACCCGAGGTCAACTACTTAAGTTGACCTCATCCTAGCAAAAAGTATGCCATTCGATGCACCTGAGCTAGGCGAACACAATGATGCCAAAATCGCGGCTGTGCGGCCATTTTTTGCGAAGTTATTTACAAAAAACCGAACCCGTAACTTCAGTCACGTGACCTGACCTCAGACGCTACCGGTTAACCTGAGACCTTAAAATCGGGTACCAATCGCTGCGACTTGTAACGGCACACACGCTCGTTTTTTCCGCGAGGCTCTAGCTCTATTAGAAGCGAAACGGCGTGCTGGGGTCGTATCAACCCCTCCGAAACCCATTTTGTTTGCGGGAAAATGAGGAACTTATAGACAGAACACCTTTCTAATTTTTTGCATGTCGATTTGCAATGACATGAAGATTATTTTGAAAAAATAAAAATGTGAAAAATTTTGGTCCCAAAAGTCATTGGAGGCAAATGAAAAAAAATTAAGTTTTTTGCTCAACAATGAAATTTTTTCTTTGGAATTTTTAAATAGTAATATTAATTTTTGATTCATCGCAAGCTTAATGTTGTTTACTTTTTGTTGGTTGCTTAACCCGTTCTTGAGTTATAGGCCATCAAACTCACCGTTACATACCGAAGTTTAAAAAATGTAATGCAATATAACTCAAAAAGTTTTGATCTGAGAAGTCTGATAATTTGCCAGGCGTCTTTGGGGCCTATGATTACCCCTAGGACCGATTTTCATTAAAATCTGAGAGATGAGGGTGACGGGCCTGGTACGATCTATCGTGGAATGCCCCACCTGTTAAACGTCTAGAACCTGTTAAACAAATCAATTACTCAACATCTGATAATTTTCTCTCTTAGCACGTGAAGCAATTGTAAACACTGACTACGGTGCGGGATAAATGACAGATATAAGACATACCGCTACAAACAAGCATTGTAAAATTCACAAAACGCACCAGCATGGTTTCTAATAAGGCTGAAACAGACTTTTTCCGCAGTCAGGAAATCGCATGCGAGAGCCTATTCAAATAGATTAAATCACGCTCGCATCAATCGTACGCACCTCCCGCATGCGTTTGATGCGGGAAGGATTGTAATGTATTTGAATAGGCTCTCGCATGCGATTTCCTGACTGCGGAAAGTCTGTTTCAGCCTTGATCATTTTATTTGCTTAAATGCCACAATCCAGAAACGGCTATATTGTGATGCATTGTTGCTGATTAGGGTAAATACCGGGCTTGTAAAAAAATGGACGATTTTATAACTAACGTATTGAAGGGTGTATCAATGTAACAAAACATAAATTGGGTATCACCCAAAAGCCTAATCAAAGACATTTCGTTTGAGGGGATTTCGATCCTCGACAGTCGCCTTTCTGAGCCGCGCCGAGGTCATGTTCGAGATGATTCCCTTTTTGCTCGATGCACAGTTTAGCCCGGCGCAGCGCGACCTCTGCTGCAGCACGACCCACGAAAAGCTGCAGACGGCACACCGTTGACTTCAATGCATCCTTAAGATCTTCGGAACTTGTTGGGTGGTTTCGGTACACCTAGAACTTGAGGTGGTCCTATAGGAAAAAGTCCGGTGGGGTTACGTTCGGAGAGTTCGCCGACCACGGGCGTGTCTCGAACCTCGAGATCACGCGCTGCCCGAAGCGCTCCCACAGCCCCTCCCGGTTTTCTTTAGCGGTATTGGCGTGGCGCCGTCTTGCTGGAACCATTGGATCTTAAGCGTTTCCGGATCTCTGCTCATCCTGATATTGCAGAACCCTCCAAAACGTCGCCAGAGCCACCCGATATCGCTGACCATTGACAGTCTGAGTAGCGCATCTCTCACACGAGCATGGCATTCGCCGTGAGCCTTTGATTGGGTTCATGGCCGCCGCTGTGTTCCTTGAATTGCGTGAACCTATTGTTGACACTTCCTCGAGCCAGAAACTTGTCAATTATGTGGTAAATTTAGTTTCAAGATGTTGCTTTCTTTGCCCTAAAGTGCTTGCGGATCTTCCGCGGTGTCGAGCCGACCGACTTAGTCTGGGAAAGCATAATTTCACGAGTTTTGCTTTTACTTCCTAAGACCACGACTTCATTTTTTAAGCTCAAACCATGGTGTCATATAAATCTACGAAAAATTCTCCGTTTTTCCACGTGCATTGATTTTGCTTAAATGTTGTTAGGGCCGGGGTCCTCTATTCGCAAAAGAAATCCGTCTAACTCACCTGTTTAACTCACCTGTTTGGTTTCCTCAGCCTTGCTCTTAGGAGAGGAGTGAGAAGGAGGGAAACCCAAGTCGTTCAGAGACGCGCCAATTCCAAAGAATGTAGTTGGACACAAGCTGGGGCCAGTGGGTGGGCCTTGAGTCAGGGAACTGGTGTTGTGCGTCTGCATGTAAATTGTTGTGGAAACTCGACAAGTCGACAAACTCGACTCGTAGTTGGTGCTAATGCTTCACAAAGAAAGAAAGAAAGTGAGAGAAACGGCTGTGAAGTGTAATGCAAATGCTGTCTCATCCGCAAACAAAATGGGTGAATGACATGTGAAGGAAGGCCAGGCATGGTGGGAATGCAGGAATCAGGAGGCAAGTGGTGAATGACTGATTGGAGCTCCATGGCGCATCTGACCCTGTCCTTGCTTGTTAAGAACAGGGCGCATACCATGGGGGGGGGGGATCCAATGGTTTGACATTATACCGATCGTAATCTGTCATATAACGTAGCAACATTAGACTGAGTAATCGTAAAGTTTCGCGCCCAACACCTCTGCGAGTCCTCCTTTGAATTTCTGCAGGGAGGTTTCTTGCACTAGCCACCCCGGGAGGCTATTCCATTCTTTGACGACTCTGTGTGTGAACTGTGAAGTATCTGGACCTCGCGTCAACATGCGCGCGGATGAGCTTGATCTTGTGTCTGTGACCACGTGTTCTTCCATTTACTTTCAGACTCCACAAATCCTCCGGCGAGATGTGACAGTGTCCATGAAATATTTTCCAGCACTTCAAAATATCAGCACGAAGAAGGCGACCCTGCACAGAAAAAAGATCAAGTGTTTTGAGCCTGTCACCATAGTACGTATCTTTGAGGCCCAGAATGTTACGCGTCCATAGTCTCTGGATTTTCTCTAACTTCTTGAGATCTTGAACATATTCACTGTTCCACACAGATGAAGCGTACTCAATAATGGGCCGTATGTGTGTCTTCCAAATGAACATCATGAAGTCAGGTGATCGGCAGCGAGTAGATCTAAGAAAGTTATGGACAACGCCCCCAGCCTTTCTCGCAGCAAGGGCACAGTGCTCGTGGAATTTTATGAACTGTCATCCACGGCGACGCCCAGATCAGTGTAGGCCGAAACGTGCGGTATTTCGGTGCCATTCAATGTGTATGAAATGATTGACTTTTTTTAGAAGCCCGGTAGATAACGAAGACATTGAAAACAGTGATTTTTTGCAATGGGTGAATTTATTGAGCTAGGTAGCTTACCTTGCAAATGCTGAAGCATTGTTTTTTTTTTTTTTTAACGGTTCTCCATCCAATCATATTCTCCGAAAGCACGTTACTCGTTTCTGCTTAGTGCTTACCTAAATAAATAGAGTAGTACCGCCGAAACTGGAATATTAAATGCATTATCTATACAAACGGAACTCATACTCATAACCAGGTGACAACCAAAGTTGGGGCGTTTTACCATATCCGTAATGTAAAACGCCCCGTTTTCAAAGGTCTTGCAAAAGCCCATTCATGCTGGAATGTAGCATTCCAGTGCTTTACATATGATTGTGTTCAATAGTCTAAAGATGACGCCTATAAGCATATGGTCCAATAACTAGCCTAGCCGTGACACACTTTCTTAAGGGGGCGTTTTGCACGGTTCACCTCTACCTAAGAAATTGCTAAGATCCGCAATCATAAAACATGGCTCACAGCAGGGCTGAAGTATGAAATACGCAAGCATGACCGGTTATTCAGGCTTGCTCAATGCTCAGCGCCACGACTCAGAAAGCCATGCAGTTCAGTTTGCCGCCGATGATGACAGCATGGTCGGGTGGTTCGTTCCGCGACAGGGTCCGGCTGCTTTGTGCGGCTCGGCGGGGCGGGAGGGGGGAGGCAGGCGACGCGTCTGACAGGCGACACTTGAGCGTCCCGGGAATCAGCTGTCACCGTGCGGCGCGGCGGGCCGTCCCTCCGACCCTTCCCATTGTTACCTGACTGGGCGCCGGCCGCCGGTTCTCCGGAAGGGTCACTTTGGTATGCGAAATCTTCACCGCACTTGCCCTCTGTCAGAGAGTGTACTGAGGTACAGTAGTTTCTAACAGCTCGTTCGATTGGTCTGCCTGCTCAGCCAATCATATTCTGGCAACCTTGAGCCTTGGGACCCAGGGGGGTACGCTCCGGCTGTTTAGCATTACGAAAAATGGTGACAGACGTTTGTGGAGGATTGTCGACGAACTCTTGTTCCGCGAGCAGTACTTACACGCTAGCGGAAAATTCACCAATCAGCGCTCGGCAGTACTCGACGCTGATTGGTCGGACGCTCGTGACGAAATTGCGGGGGACCGCAGTTATTCTCTATGGACCCGAATAGGCTTTTGGATTTCGGAGGGGTTTCTTTAAAATTATATGCTGTTTGGAGCTGTTTTCGAGTTGAAATATATTTTTTATGACTGTTAGCTATATAATGACACCATAAAATCATGATTTTAATAAATATTACCGATGTAATATCGGCCGAAAAGACATGCTGTCATGGCACGGACTGCCCTGCGGCTGATGTGGGGCCCCTAGTGCCAGCGTATGGTAATAATGGGTTGACGAAGGGTTATTGGAGAAACTTAGAGCCCCATCAGCATTCAGTATAGGGTCATCAGAGGCCGGGAATGTCCATCAGGGGTCTGAGTAGGCCTGTCATAGGGGCATACATGACACATCATGGCCCATGGGTCAATGTAGATCCATTAGGGGCCGTTGAAGGGCCATCATTGTTCAGCGTGGGCTCGGAATTACCTCTGGTGGGCATATGCCGTGCCCCGATGAACTA
Organism: Amphibalanus amphitrite; assembly: GCF_019059575.1. Taxonomy (NCBI): domain Eukaryota; kingdom Metazoa; phylum Arthropoda; class Thecostraca; order Balanomorpha; family Balanidae; genus Amphibalanus; species Amphibalanus amphitrite. The sequence continues at coordinate 530,365 of NW_024881908.1, read as the reverse complement.
ACGCTGGCCCCTGATGAACCATCACCAGCCCCTGATAGGTCTACAAAGCCCCCTGCTGGGTCCAAATTGGTCACTGATATGCCCAAATGGGCCACTGAGAAACCCGTACAACATCCCCTGACTGCACCTGCTGGACCAGTGCCGTCCCCTCATGGGCCCACCACAGCTCTTGAATGACCTTTTCAAGTCCCCTGAAGTGCCTTTATTGGCCTAAATGGCCCCTGATTGACTTATGTGGTCCCTATTGGTCCTATATGGCCCCCATGAGCCCTCAACGTCCCTAGACAGCCTTACATTATATGCCACTGGGCCCTGTTGGGTCAGCACCGGCCCCTGACAGGCTTGCACTGGACCCACCGGGCCTATACCGACCCATGAAGGGCCCCTATGTCGAGCCCTCATGGACCTCCGATGACCACACGCCGGCATTGTGGCCCCATCAGCAGTGGTCCGTCTATCCCATGTACTTACGGTCTTTTTTGCCGATGTAACACCGGTAGTATATAGAAATGTTATGATTAAATGTCGTTATTACACAGTCAAAAGTCACAGAAAGAATATCCAAGCTCAAAAATGGCCTCAAACCCAACAAAAACTGGTATAAAACCCCTTCAAAAGCCGTAAGTCTATTAAACGCCATAGGGGAATAGCTACAGTCCCCCGCAATTTCGTCACGAGCATCGGGCCAATCAGCGTCGAGTATTGCCGAGCGCCGATTGGTCGATTTCCGCTAGCCTGTAAATACTCCTTGCGGATATAGTTTTGAACAAGTGAGGGTCGCGGCTACTAATTATCGCTTGTCACCACTTTTTCGTCGGGAACGTTCTACCTGGTTTATATAGCCTTGTTGGGACCCAACGTCGCTATGGTACTTCCGTATAGCCTGAGGCAGGGGGTGTCGAAGTCTAGTAGGAAAATCTGGCAAATTCCCTGCGTGACGTCACGTCGGGGATGACCGACGGCACCTTGCACTGAAAGATACGGCAGAACCGCTATTTTTGAAAAATGATTAAAAATACTTGTGTGCTGTTATGACGCATAAAACGCTTATCAGCATGTTCCTCATCATGTGATAAAGGCATATCCGTGGTCGAAAATAGCTGAGCCCCTCCCAATTTCCAACCACCGACCTCATAAGCAAAGGATGTAAGCGTAATCCTTAAGGGCGACTTTCCTATACATATCCGTACATATGCGTCCTTATGGAAATCGGTAGTGTGGCGATTGGCGACGCGCGCGACATCTGTGTGGCGACCAAGTGGCGACTGTGGCGACACCTGGTGGCTGCTTTTCTGCTGTATGTAGGCATTGGGGTTTTGCCAGATGTGGTTCCTACTGCTACACCACTATGTTGACCCAATACTAGAAAAGTTATTTTGCTAGTAAAAGGCAAGCAAATTGAAAGTTGATTTATAAAATTGCTTATAAATGATTACGAGATAATAATTAAGAAATTTTGATTGAATAATTATTTAAATAATCAACCGTGAAACTATATTCTGGTAGGTTTAGTAGAAATAAGTCCGTGCAACCTTGTATTTAGGGCCTTGGCCTGAGGCACCTGGGTACTTATGAATCTTGGGTCCCGTTGGATCTTGGGTCCGACTGTACTTGGGTACATTTGATACACACCCAATATATGATGGCCAATAAAGGATTCCAGGACAATTCTTCTTATGGCATTTCTTCGTATCGCAATTCTTCGTCTGCAAATCTTCGTCAGGGCATTTATTCGTATCGCATTACTTTGTCTCGCATCAGGGTATATGAAAATCGGCTCGCATTTCTTCTTCAACGCAAATATATGCAAGAGTAAGCATTGAGGGACAAATAAATGCACCGACGAAGATTTGTAGACGAAGAAATGCGGACGAAAAATTGTGCTACGAAGAAATTCATGCGAGGAATCGTTCGGGTACCATGATATTTATGTGATTTCAAAGTCAAGGTTCACAGCTGATCTGCTAAATCAAGTCAAGAATCCAAACTATCAAAAAACTATAAATATTTGTTTGTCTGTCACAGAGGTCTCAAGCAATATAAGGTTGACATATGTTGAATCAAAAATCTACTGCCACAACTCACATCTCCTGCCTTAGTTTATCATTGTTGTTTTATTGGTTTTAACTTCCTTTCAAGAGTAACAGAAGCCAGTATCTGATATCACTTGAGATGATTGTTTCAAGATCTGAGTTCAAATGGAAATAAAAGCAGGATCAAGATGAAACAGGGATTATTGCTGTTAAAGTAGTTTGCCCATGATACAACAAGCACATAAATCATTAGCTAAATCAAATACTGGTTGGTTTGTCAAGATGTTTGTTGTCTGTCGTCTGTCCAGCTGCTATGAACACTGAACGGCGAACGCTCTCACTCTTACTTTAAAGAGAGTAGTTTAAGTTGAATGGTAGTGAGCTGTAATTAGACAAAGCAGCTATTCAGTGCTCACATCAAGCTAGGCTAGGAAATGGCATCAACTGTGGTGGGAGGAAGCAGGTTCGGCAGCCCTATGTTGTAAACTTTTGTTGTGTCTTGTGTTTGATCAACTGATGTTTTCTGCTCTGTTTTGTGCAGTGATAGTAGCAGGTAACTGCATGCTTGTCAAATTATGTGAATAAACGAATTAATAACATTGCATTTTTCTCTCCATGCAAGGAACAAGTAAGATGTTGTAGAAAATGTAATAGAGGGCTGCATTGCTGATTTTGCACTTTATCAGAGCTTTATTTAGAATTGCTTTCCTGAAAGCTACACACAGGCCACAGCACTGAAATTCACAATGTCATGGCTTTTGGCAGAAAAAAGAAAAGACTTACCTAGGTAAAATTGGCTGAAAGCATGGCAGAGCGGGTCTTGATGCGTATGCCCATCCGTGTGCTTGCCGAAGCCGAACTGACTGCAACACATTAACTCTGACCCACCATGGTGGCTGGCATATCCTGAACTTTCACCACTCTAAACAAGACAACCTTCAGCCCTCAGCATTGTATTAAAACACTGTACATGACACTCAAAATTTGTTTCAGTGCCATCCACGGACAACATCAGTCGCCATTCACCAGGCCAGTAAAAACAGAATAGATAATAGCTTCAAACCCATGTAGTCAGAGTTACTAGGTCTGCACCTCAAAACAAAATCCAGGTGACATTCACCACGCCAGTAAAAAACAGGTACCTACTTAGGTAACGTAACAGCTTCAAATCTGGTAACATGTTGGTCGGACTTTACACTACCATATTTACATGGAATAATATGATACCAAACAATAGTGCAACCATTCTGGACAACAAAAGTGTATGATAAAATTAATTTAGAATACTTTGGCAGCATGATTTACGAGCACAGGCAGGTGTTACCTACCAGCCTTCTCAATGCTCGTAAAACCAACATTCAGTTGGGCAAACTAGACTTTTGGAATCAAAATATGGAGGCATCAATAATTTGATTCTGGTGGGAGGAGCCATGACCAAATATGGGCATGGAATCAATTTTTTGATTCATTTGGGTACACTTTTCATAGAGATCTTATATACATAAGATCTTATATATATAGATAAGATGTATATAAGATCTCTATGACACTTTTGACTTCAAATGTATCGTTACGGTTGAAAAAAGGCCCATGACGGTGAGATTTTTCTTTAAAAAGGTAGAAAAATGTGGTAGCTTTCCAAAAAGTGTTACCTCAAAACTAAGAAATTGTCCCTTTGGCCTTGTGAATGGGAAGAAGACAGAGCCACTGTCCATCACGTAAAAGCTGTTTTGAGGAAATCACACTGTATGTTATTTTTGTATCATGAATCGCATACTAAACAATCAGTATTTGTGTAAAATGGCAAAATGAAATTTTCAAACCCCTTATTATCATTGTTGTAGTGCTTTTATATTTATTATATGGTTTTTACCTGTTGCTTCAGTTTTTGTATTCTTGACATTTAAAAATTGTGAATTGTTATCAAATGTAGTGAAGATTAACTACAACAATGCTATAGGTATCTGTTGTGGTGCTGAGGATACCACTAAATGAGAATAGTAGCAAGATAAATGATGTATTCCTGCAAGTCATTGTTGCCTATCTCTTAACATTACCTGTGAATCAAAATAATGATTAGCCAGCTGATGGGGAATCAATATTATGATTATCTGTTTAAAGTGAATCAATTCCTTGATTGCCTTTCACTACCTATAGAATTCAAATTGTTATGATAGGAGCAATATTATTTTGCGTAGGAGATAGCTCCAGCATTTCTGTTCAAGATCAGGCATGCTCCGTCTTGAAACACTCTCTTATTTTTACGTGATTGGTAAGTTAGAAATGGTCTGCATTTATGCCCAAATATGGTCATAAGGAATCAATCTTTTGATGCCTCCATATTTTGATTCCAAAGGTCTAGTTTGCCCAACTGCATTGTAGTTTTGATTTTACCTTACATGATAACACACTTGGCTGCAATGGCACATTTAATTTAATACTGTGAAAAGACCAGTTATAACCACTTCACAAGCACAATTGCACCTCATGCCGACATCCTTTTCCCAAGACAGTCAGCAGCGTCTTTCGTTAAAACTGGAAGATCAATCCCCTTTCAACTGTTAACATCAAAAATATTTCTTCATGGTGTGATCTCCATATGGAAACCTTGCAGGAAAAGAATTAATGTCAATTGTCAGCTCTTCAAATTTCTTTGGACTTTAACTTGCAGTACCATATCAGTAGGCGGAACTATGGTCAAGCGTACCCATTTTCGGGAACGCATTTTCGTTCCCATATTTGGGAACGATAAACCCAAATATGGGAACGCCATGTAGGCATTATTTAAAACAAGAAAAAGAACCGTTAAATGACGTCCGAAAAATATAAAACGATTGTGAACCACCTGATATTTGTCTCAATATTGTTGGGAAAGAGTTTGATATTGTAAGGCCCATCGTGGTTTCAAATCGTTCCCCTATTTCTAAAGCAGTCCATCATCCGGGCCGCGAGCCCAAATTTGGGAACGCTCTCGTACACTGGCGCTGCAAGCGTTCCTTATTATGGGAACGGCGTACCCATAATTGGGAACGATTTCACCGACGCCTTTCAGGGGCTCTTTTCATTAACAAGCATCACGTCCAACGCCGCAAATTATTGTTAACGCAACAATCATCAGATGACCTTTCCGGCAAGACCGTCGCATGTTTCGCCCGGTCTTCTGCGCTTTTATTCCCGTCGATCTCGCAGCGGGCACGCCCCCCTCTGCAGGATTACGTAATTCACAACGCTCAGCGATGTTCAACAAGGTCTTCCATACCTATATCCACCGTCCGCGCCGAGGGTGGAGACATGTCAAGCACCTGTCTGTTTTATGTTTATCACCGGTAGTTGACGAGCACAAGGAAGTATCCAAAAATGGGAACGCTGAATATGTTACACCCTCAAAACACCTAGTCCCAATGAAAATCTAGTTTTTTCCTTTCTTGATGAGTGTAAGTGGCAAAAGGCCTGGTAGGATGGGCACGAGGAATGATCGAACTCAGCATAAAAATTATAAATAAGCCACACAGAGCGACCTATATAAGAGAAATTCCCCCAAAACGATCACGCTTAGAAACACGGAAGACAAAAACCACGCTCATGACGCTCCTTATAAAACAACTCTAAACAGCTAGCATCCAAATAAAATATGTCTATCTGGGATGATATAATACAGCTGAATAATTCTAAACCACTGAAACTGAGTTTACGACAGTAGTTCGGTAAAATCACTGACGTTCCATGCGGTCGTGCGCCCCGAACCAAATGTCACCAATATTACCCCCGGACTGTCCGCGTGTTCGCTTGCATACGTCAGCATCTGGTGTCGCTAGTATGAAACTTCATAACCAGGCGAAAATTATTATACTTGACCTCAAAATGTAAAAAACGCTTCATTTTCCTTAAAATTGCAAGTTAAATGTAGTATAACCCATGTTTTCACCATTCCGTCATTTCAAAAAATCATTAAAAATATCATTCGACGGTCAATTTCCTTGTGCAACGGTCAGATTAAAGATAATTTTATAGAGACTTAGTAGATACTTAAATTAGCGTGCACTTTTTTGAGACGTGATGCACTAATGAGTTTTAGTGGGCGAACGGCCGAAAAATTACCTTCCGTTCCCATAAATGGGAACGCCCGTTCCCATATTTGGGAACTCCGTTCCCAAAAATGGGAACGTTCCTATATTTGGGTACTCATGACCATAGTTCCGCCTACTGATATCCAGTTTGCTTTGATATTTTGTTTTTTATTCCATGTTGAAGTTGAACACCAAGCTCCAGATATAGCAGGCAGCTTGATCATCTTCGCCTTGGTATAATATCAGTCCAAGTTCAAGTGGTGGGTATCTTCTAATATTCAAATTAAAATGAAAAGCAATACGCTTTCCCAGCGCCGACGACGGATTTCTCACGTTGATAAAAAAGGAAGCTCAAGGTCAGCAAAACTCGGGTTCAAGGAATGGCGGGCGTTGAAATGACTGCTGACGTCATCAAAAGACCGCTAATGGTTAAGAGATAGGGACTAAGCTGGTCCCACCCTGCAAGTAAAGGGAAGAAATTTCTTGAACACCATAAAGCTGCGGGGGTTGCGACCAGGATAAATGGTGGTTTCTGAGCCTGGCCGCAAACTTGGCTATCTCAACTCAAAACTAATGTTAAGGTGGGATGGTCCCTTTAAGAAGTATGCAAAAAATTAGGAAGGTGTTCTTTCTATAACCCTCGCCGGCCGAGGGGGGGGGGGGCGGGTGCCGCCCCCCATAGGGTTTTTTCGCGATAGCTCCGAACACGCTGGCGATGGAGAGCTGAAACTTGGCATACCTGACCTTTGATCCAAGCCGCATCTTTTGACACCAACCGCATTTTTAAGTCAGGTCAGGTCACTGACCTATGACGTCATAAGTGAACCTCTGCACGGTCTTCAGATGTCGCAACTTCGCAACGCCCTCACTGCCAGAGGAGATGTCACAGGGAAATGAAACTTGCAGGATCTAGTATCCATTATGAGTCCCACAATTTGTATATCTCGGATTTTTCCTAAAGGTCATATGAGGTCAGGTCATTTTCGTGACCTCACCATTATAAGTCAATGGGGAAAAATGAAAACTGCTATTCTGGCGCCGGGAACGATCTCCAACTATCTCAAGCACACAGAATCGTGATTTGATGCACTCCTTGCAAGGTTAGATGCGTCACTTTTGCAATGTTGACCTTGCGTGACGTCATTTATGACGTCATCAAGGTCATATTAGTTTTTCGTCAATAACTCTTGATCAAATTGAGCTAGCGAGTCGAAAAAGCCACCAATGGACTCAGGAAGACCTGCCGAATCGAATGATATGCGACATGACCTCTTTCGACCAACTTCGTGACCTGGGGGTGCTGACCTGACCTTGACCTGAGGTCAACACCCCAAGTTGACCTGACCCGGACAAAAAGTATACCATTCGACGCGCCTGAGCGAGACGAACACGATGCTACCAAAATCGGCGCTCTGCGGCCGTTTTTTGCGAAGTTATTCACCAAAAACTGAACCGTACCTTGGGGCACTTGACCTGACCTCAGAGGTCACCGGTTGACCTAGGACCTTAAAATCGGGTACCAATCTCTGCGTCTCGTAACGGTGCACACGCTCGTTTTTTCCGCGACGCGCTAGCTCCACCAGGGGCGAAACGGCGAGGGGGGGGGTCGTACCCGCCCCCCCCCCCCTCGGCCGGCGCGTATGTAGAAAACCAATAGGTCCGGCGAGGGATAAATGTATTTATTTTACGTCACGATAACGGTTTCGAATAGTGATTTCGGGATGGGAGCTTACAAATGGCGTGGTAAAGCTGCCTAGTGACATCACGGGTTACTGAAATTTCAATTCAAGTCTGAGTCATCTAAAAAAAAAGTGAAAAGAGGGTTCATTCAACCCTCTTTCCTATAATCGCGAGGGTGAAAAAGGCTGTTTGGTTCTGACATTGTTTTGGACGCCAATGACCATAGCTGTCCGAGATGAAAGTTACATACATGGTGTCTTCCAGAGGTGTCACAACTTGTATATCTGGGAATTTTTCAAGGTTACATGAGGTCAGGTCGGTCACGTGACATCACTGTTATAAATCAATGGGGAAATATAAAAACTGTTATTTTGGCGCCGATAATGATCTAAAACTATCCCACGTACATGGTATCATGATTTCATGCACTCCTTGCAAAGCCCAATGCTTTACTTTTGCATTGTTAACCTTGCGTGACGTCATTTATGACGTCACTAGGGTCGTACGAGTTTTTCGTCAATAACTCCCGATCAAATCGAGCTAGAGAGTCGGGAAAGCCACCAATGGACTCAGGAAGACCTTCCGAATCGAATGATATGCCATATGATACCCTTTGCCCAGCTTCGTGACCTGAGGGGCTCTGACCTGACCTTGACTTGAGGTCAACTACTTAAGTTGACCTCACCCTAGCAAAAAGTATACCATTCGATGCACCTGAGCTAGGCGAACACAATGTTGCCAAAATCGCGGCTCTGCGGCCATTTTTTGCGAAGTTATTTACTAAAAACCGAACCCGTAACTTCAGTCACGTGACCTGACCTCAGACGCTACCGGTTAACCTGAGACCTTAAAATCGGGTACCAATCGCTGCGACTTGTAACGGCACACACGCTCATTTTTTCCGCGAGGCTCTAGCTCTATTAGAAGCGAAACGGCGTGCTGGGGTTGTATCAACCCCTCCGAAACCCATTTTGTTTGCGGGAAAATGAGGAACTTATAGAAAGAACACCTCTCTAATTTTTTGCATCTCGATTTGCAATGACATGAAGATTATTTTGAAAAAATAAGAATGTGAAAAATTTTGGTCCCAAAAGTCATTAGAGGCAAATGAAAAAAGATTAAGGTTTTTGCTCAACAATGAAATTTTTTCTTTTGAATTTTTAAATAGTAATATTAATTTTTGATTCATCGTAAGCTTAGTGTTGTTTACTTTTTGTTGGTTGCTGTTGTGTTGCCTCTTCACTGTGGCCTCGTGAGAGGCGGGCGGCCGAAAACAATCACCGGAACTGCCGGACATGTATTCTGCCGCCGCACAACAAGATACCAAAAACCCACGTGACCAACGCCTACGCCGCCATTCCCGGAAGTCCACCCCGGACTTAGTAGTGGGCCGATGCCGTGACTAAACACAAGACGAGAGGGCGGTGAGCATTCTTACAATTATAGTGCCTATCAAATAAGAAACTAAGCACGACTACAACGCGTGGGCATGAAACGTCTACATTTTACAAATCACATTGGCGCCGGTTCGGAATTTGCAATCAGCTGACACGACTTGGGTCTTCCCTAAAAATAACAAAGCAACCTCGCACAATTCTGGCGCAGCTGATACGAACACTGAACAGCGCAACTAAATTCACGACACAACACCACCCCTCTCTTTGAGGGAAAACACACCCTATGAAAACACCCAGGCACAGGTACGGTGCTGAGCTAAACTGTACACGCGCAAACTCGCCTAACCTACGGCGAGAAACGCTTCCGCGGCCTACGCACCCTACGGCTGCGGCGCGGGGCCGCATGCTCGTCAGGGGCGGCACCGACTGGCGCCGCTGGGACAGGACTGGTACCCCTGGGCGGCTCGGGACACACATCATCGGTAGGAGCGGGGTCCACGGTCACAGGGGCTGGGTCAGTAGGCTCGGGCTCGCCCCCGACTGGGTAAAAGGTCACCGGCACCTCGCGATCAGCTTCCCCCGGGCGGCCCGGTACCAGGCGCCTGGCATGCACCCGCTCACCTGTGGCCAGCCTGTAGCTGACCGGACCGGTCCTGCGGCTCACCTGCACAGAGCGCTGCCCCTCGACCCGGCCCGTCCCGGGCTTCCGTACTCGCACCCAGTCGCCAGCTTCCCATCGCGGGGCGGCCGTGGCGGTGCGGTCATACCGGGCCCTGTAGGTCTCCTGGTACGACTGGTGATGCTGCCGGACAGCTCGATCCTCGGCAGCACGGCCGGACGGGGTCACATCGGACGGGGTCACATCGAGAATCGTCCGCGCCTCCCGCCCCCTCATCAAAACAAAGGGCGACACTCCGGTCGCCGGGTGGACCGTGACCCGGTACTCACCCAGGAACTTTCTGACAAACGTCGAGCGCGGCTCCCTCGCCAGGCGAGCCGACTGGATGGCTTCCTTAACCGTCCGGTTCAGCCGCTCGACCATGCCGTTGGTCTGCGGCGAATAGGGCGAACTAAACGTCTGTTTGACGCCCATGCAACCCAAAAACTCGGCGAGTCGGCCCGACCGGAACGCAGGGCCGTTATCTGACAGTAGCTCCAGCGGCACACCTTCGCGAGCGAACACTGTCTCCAGGAACTGGCAGATACTGTCTGCCGTCGCGTCCTGGCAGAGCGCGACCTCCGGCCACCGGCTGTACATATCGACGAGCACAATGCCGTAGCGCTCAGACGACGGACCTCTCATGGGACCGATCACGTCCACCATGAGGCGCTGCCACGGTCCATCTGGGAGTGGGATGGGCTGGAGGGGCGGCCTCTCCCTCCGCACGTGCCCATCGTGCTGAGAGCAGACCTCACAGCTCTTCAGCAGGTCACGCACCTGCCGGTCCAGGCGCGGCCACCAGAAACGCTCACGAAGCCGCTGTTTTGTGCGGACCACCCCCTGGTGGCCCGCGTGCGCGTTAGTCAGAACGCGCTCGCGCAGCGCCGCTGGCACCACCAGCCGGTCACCGCGGAGCAGCAGCTGGCCATGTACGGACAGCTCGTCCCGTACCTGAAAGAAACCAGCTGCTCGGGGGTCAACGTCCCTCTGGCGGGGCCACTGCCCGGACACGTACCCACGGACGACGCTGAGACACTCGTCGGCCGCCGAGGCGTCGCTGAGCTCCTCCTCAGAGATGGCTGCTGCCACCGTCAGAGCTGCAATCTGGAGATCGTCATCATCCGGCCACCAGGTCTCGGCTACCGGCAGCCGTGACAGGCCGTCGGCCACGGTGTTCCGCTCCGAGCGGACGTACTCAACGTCGAAAGAAAACTCGAGCAGGCGGGCCTCCCACCGCGCGACACGCCGCCCGACGCGCGTGGAACCCTTGGGACCGAAAATGGTACACAGAGCCTGATGATCCGTGCGCAGAGTGAATTTCCGCCCCCAGAGATAGTGGCGAAACTTCTCACAGGCCCACACCACGGCCAGCGCCTCCTTCTCCACAGTGGAGTAGTTACGCTCGGCCGGAGAGAACGACTTAGACGCGTACACGATGACCCTGGGCGACCCCGAGGCGTCGATCTGCGTCACACACGCGCCTGCTCCGACGTCGCTGGCGTCGGTCGTCAGCACCGTGGCGAGCGCGGGGTCGAACATACCCAGCGCCGGTGACTGACGGATGGCGTCCTTGACGCGCTGGACGGCGCTGGACAGCGCCGGCGACCACTCGAACTTGTCAGCGCGCAGCGCAGCTCGCAGCGGCTCGACCAGGTCCGAGTACCGCGGCATGAAACGGGCGTGGTAGCCCGTGGCTCCCAGGAAGGCGCGGAGGCCCTTCTCGTCCTGTGGCTCTGGAGCCTCCAGCAGCGGACTGATCCGCCCTGGGTCGATCTGCACACCGGCCGCTGAGATCCTGTAACCGAGGAAATCAATGTCACGGCAGCCGGTGGCACTCTTGGACCAGTTCACTTTCACACGGTGGTCCTCCAACCGCCGCAGCACCTGCTTCAGGCGAGCGTCATGCTCCGCCTGGGACGGTGCGTGGATGATGATGTCGTCGAGGTACACCTCCACCCCGGGGATGCCCTCCAGCATCGACGTCATCACCCTCTGAAAACAAGGGCCGGCACTCGCCAGACCAAAGTTTACACGGCGGAACCGGTACAAACCCTTGTGGCTGACAAACGTGGTCAGGTTCTGGCTGTCGGGATGCAGCTCCAGCTGGTGGTACGCGTCCTTCAGGTCCAGCCTGGAGAACATCAGCGAACCACGGAGCCGATCGAGAACGTCCTCAATCCTCGGGAGAGGATGACCATCCGTGATGACCGCCTGGTTCACCCTCCTCATGTCAACGCAGAGGCGGATGGCACCGTCCCGTTTCCTGCCAACGACCAGCGGTGAGATCCAGGGAGACGCGCTCACCTTCTCAATCACACCCTGGGCCTCCAGCTCATCAATCCGGGCACTCACTGCGTCCAGCACAGCCAAAGGCAGGCGGCGCAGTGGCTGGCGCACTGGTGGTACCCCTGGGTCAACTGTCACTCGGTGCTGGTACCCCAGGATAGCGGGTTGGGCCCCCGGAGAGGCTGGTAGCTCGTCAGGTGGGCTGGTGGGTTGGGCAGGCTCAGGAGAGGACACACAGGTGGGGTTGGTGGACACACTGCACACACGGTTGCCCACAATACAAACATCAAACACTTCCATCAGGTCAAGGCCCATCAGAGCGCGTCCTGACGGCACAACATACACTTTGACCAACTCGGTTTTCCCCCGGCATGACACATGAACACTTTTCACCCCCAGCACATTTAGCACGCTCCCCCCGTAGGCACAAAGGCTCTCCTCGGCTGCCCCGAGATCACCCTGCACAGAGTCCCTCGGCAGGATGGAAACTGGAGACCCTGAGTCCACAGTGAAAGTTACCTTGAGCCCCTCTACCTCAGCATCAAGGGTCAGCGGCACGGCACTAGCCCCAACAGCTAGCACCTGGACACTAGAAACCACACTAGCACCGCAGTGCTGGGCAAAGTGGTTGGTCTTACCGCACTTGGAGCACTTCCTACCGAACGCTGGGCAGCTGCGGTCACCTCTGCGATGTCCAGGGCGCCCGCAGCCCCAGCACTCAGGGCCTGCTGTCTGCTGCTGTGGTTGCTGCCGTCTCGGCTGCTGCTGCCTCCCCTGCGGAAGCTGCTGCCGTCCTTCCTGCTGCTGGGCTGGGACCGGGCCGGAGCGTCGGCGTCTGGACCCCCCTCGCTGAAACTTCTGTGGCTGCAGGGCCTGGACAGGCACAGGCACGGCTGGTCCCTCGATCACCTTTGCTTCTCGTTCAGCAGACTCCAGGGTGTCGGCCAGAGTCAGGGTCTTCTCCAGAGTCAGACCTGACCCTTCCATGAGAAGCCGCTGCCTCAGCTTAGAGCTCACGGTTTTCTCAATCACCTGGTCCCTGATAAACTCGTCCATCTGGGCACCGTACTCACACGTGCTGGCCAACTGGCGCAGCACGGAGACCCACTGGCTGGTGGTCTCACCTGGTTGCTGCCCCCGGCTGCGAAAGCGGTAGCGCTCAACACAAACATTCTGTTTGGGAGCGAAATGGGCCTCGAGGCGGCGCAGGCACCATTGGAAGTCGTCCTCGCTTTCCAGCTTCTCCATGGGTGGCAGATTCTCAAACACCCGCTGCCCCTCCGTCCCTAGACAAGTCAGGAGGACAGCTTGGCGACGTGCGGGAGGGAAAGCGTCACCTCCGACCGCACACAAAAAGTTCTCAAACATCCTGACCCACCGAGGCCAGGGAATCGCCGGCTCAGCTCCAGCGGTGGGCAAAAACGGCGCGGGAGCCGCCGCGAAATCCATGGTGAAAAATCACTGTTCGAAGTCCTCAGTCGCCACTTTGTTGTGTTGCCTCTTCACTGTGGCCTCGTGAGAGGCGGGCGGCCGAAAACAATCACCGGAACTGCCGGACATGTATTCTGCCGCCGCACAACAAGATACCAAAAACCCACGTGACCAACGCCTACGCCGCCATTCCCGGAAGTCCACCCCGGACTTAGTAGTGGGCCGATGCCGTGACTAAACACAAGACGAGAGGGCGGTGAGCATTCTTACAATTATAGTGCCTATCAAATAAGAAACTAAGCACGACTACAACGCGTGGGCATGAAACGTCTACATTTTACAAATCACATTGGCGCCGGTTCGGAATTTGCAATCAGCTGACACGACTTGGGTCTTCCCTAAAAATAACAAAGCAACCTCGCACAATTCTGGCGCAGCTGATACGAACACTGAACAGCGCAACTAAATTCACGACACAACAGTTGCTTAACCCGTTCTTGAGTTATAGGCCATCAAACTCACCGTTACATACCGAAGTTAAAAAAATGTAATGCAATATAACTCAAAAAGTTTTGATCTGAGAAGTCTGATATTTTGCCAGGCGTCTTTGGGGCCTATGCTTACCCCTAGGACCGATTTTCAATAAAATCTGAGAGATGAGGGTGACGGGCCTGGTACGATCTATCGTGGAATGCCCCAGCACTTAAAGGTAGTGTGCCACCTTTGAAAGATTTCCCATTTTATTTTTCCTAGGATAAGAAGCTTCTGTTTTTACCTAATATCGCAAAAAAAATCAAAAATGGGCCTGGAATAGTGCCTTTTTCGCCTAAAAGTTTTTCGGCTTTTCGATATGTATAACAACTGTAGTGGGCTCACCTGCAAACAGGCGTCGGGCAACAATCGCGAATGCGGCGCACTTGTGACAATAAGCAAAGGTCATTATAGTGTTACGACCATACGACGTACGGGAATGAGTTATCAGCTGTCTAATCGTAGACAACACAATGTCGAGCCTTAAACTGTAAGCCCGTATTGGTATTGTTTCTTTTATTTGGCTGTCGAACATTATTTATGGTTTGAAATATGATTTTATGTAAAATAATTGATATGAAAAAGCCGTCTTATAAGTTATGACCCCATTTCACCACACGCAAGTGGCAGAAATGACAATGATCAGCTGACGCATTTTTCTTGGCCGAAGTCAGAGCGCGCTGCCCGACGCACCACGCGTATTTGGAAATTCCGACCTCGACGAGCATCAGAGGCCACCTAACAGGCGTGTTCGAAACCGCAGGAGATGATGATGAACGGGTTTATCGAAACTTGATTGAATGAGCATATCGGTAATAGCGATTTCAGTGTGTGCATTTATTGTTCATAGTGGTGTGAAATGTGGTTGGGGTACGACCGACAACCCGTCGGGGCGAATTTCGCACTGGGGTACTCAAAATTTGAAGAATTTAAGACGTTTCCATGAGTTTTGAAGGTATGGATAAGTTCTAAAAATCCGGTTCTCCTTATCTGGGCCATTAACTCCATACGGTCCAAGAAAGCTGGCACACTACCTTTAAAAGTGCGTAAACGGGATGGGCTACGATAAACCTGCCAATAGATGGCGGGTGTGAGCTGTCTGAAGTGGTAGGCTGACCCGCAGTGGTGCAGTGTATTGCGGAACAGCCTACCAGCGCAACAGTGGAATGAGTTTCGCAGGGGATGGAAAGAAAGTGGGCTCGCCGCTCAATATTCCTACACAATGGGATATATTATGTCGCAATAATATATCATATGTCGCAATAATGTGTCTGCAGCTCGCACATCGGTCGTGTTAGTACCTACTGCGACGGCTGCTTTGGTTCTCACCAAACTTGTATGTGGTATTTACGGCCCAGTTAACTCACTCGAAGTCGCGCTCGACATCGCAGTTTCGCATGTGCTCCTGCTTGCTGCGCACTCGAGCGAAGCACTCGGGCACTCGGTCTACAATAGTACAAACTGAGGACATCTGAGAGTATAAACGAACTGTGCTTGATTTAAGAGTATCCTTTTGGCCTTTACCATCATTGGTCGGGCATGATAGATGTGGGAGTATCGCCTCTAATATAACGGACCGTATAGAACAGCTATACTCGTACAGGTGAGCATGACCGCCTTACCACCAGAGCTAGACAGTAGGCAGGGGTGAAGATATCCTCCTGCTGCCACGCCACGGGAGGATAGTACTGCGATACAGGTAGTACCTTCTCCCCGTGTCAGGAGCAAGACATTTTGACGGGAGAGCTGAGAATATTGTCCTATTGCCACGGGCCAGATAGATCTGCGATACAGGTAATACCTTCTCCCTGTCAGGAGCCAGGCAGTGTGACGGGAGAGGTGAGTGCATATCTGACGATGATTTCCCTCGGGACGCCACGCCAGCCGTCCGAAATGACGGGCTGAATCCATAAGGTAAAAATGGGCCGCTTTTGAGAGCGCGTCTTGAATTTTAGAGCCACGAGAGGCGCATATTGCATTGGAAAATCGTATCAGAGGTAATAAAGTGAGCAGGTCTCCAGAGAATAAGCAAAAAACATGTTGGTGAAAAAAGAAGCAGATATGATGTTATTATTCGCATGCGAACAGCATGATAAACATAGTTCTGGGGAAAATGTTTGAATTCGGAAATGATGTATTCCGGGAGGCTCTAAGTCCACTTTGTATGCAGTTGGTTTCAACAAACACTTGTCAGACGCCGATAACTTGACATAGTTAATTAACTCAAACAAAGTGAACGATGACTTTACGTCGGTATGCATTTCGAGGCACATATTGTGGTGTACCAGAACAGTATATTCAAGATTCATGAACTCTGCAGGCTGCGTTGCATTCTATGCATGCTACGCATGTAGTTGATTAATACGCAGAATCGCATTAAATTACCGGGCAAGATAACCAGTCATAAAACTAGCTACCGATTCGGATGTCTTAGCAAGTAATTCTACTGACATGTTAGTCTGTGGTGGTCCAAAACCAGCAAGCATCGTTGGTGTTGTAGGGGGGCCTCTCTCCTCAGTCGCCCTGGGCTCTGGTTTGTGTTGCCCTGGTGCGGGTCGGCTCTGAGCGGACTTTGATCTCAGCCGTCCGCCCTCGGTGAGGAGTGCATTTAGCAAGGCCATTTTGAGGCCAGTCAGTCTTTGGCGAACACACAGGCACTGCATCATTGGGTTTCACCGCCACAAAAAAAAAACACAGGGGGGCAGTTAAGCGTTTGTTCTGGATCCCTCGGGCATGGTCCATCCCTGAGGATAATAAAAGGGTGCTAGGTGGTCGAACTGATTAACCTAAGCGCAATTGCTCCCGCAGACACTCATCCAGTCTCACACACTTTCACTCATCTGACTCAAACTTGTCCGTATTGCCAAACTGCGACGTCTCGCTTCCCTCCCCCTTTTCCTATCCCTGCAGTCGATCCCACGTCCTAAATTACCTCGGCTCTGGAGTACCCTAGGAACCTTTGAACTTCCACTCTGCCTATCGGAGTTAATCGAAACACATCAATTAATTCTACACGTTCCGCCTAATGGGCCCTTTCTACTCATCGATGGTCTACATTAGGGATCACAAAGCACGTCTTACTACGTATTATCTCGCGTCTTACTGCAACTCCCGACGACTTACAGCGTATAACTCGCGTCTTACAGCGTCCTTGCCCTATAACGACTAAGTGACGACTTACAGCGTATAATTCGCGTCTTACGGTATCGTCCCCCGATAACCGGCGTATAATCGCGACTTACGGTATCTCTAACCGATCACCTGCGGTTATTCGCGTCTTACCGCGTCCTTGCCCTATGATGACGACGTGACGACTTACAGCGTATATTTCGCGCCTTATTACGGCTGGCACCGCTTTATTGCGTATTCGCGACTTACGGCGCGTACCGTCCTGGAACCGGGACTAGCGTCTTACGGCGTAACTTTCCGAGGCACCTCGTATTAAACTGCCGTCGCAGCCTACCTAAATAAGCAAATGCACAATGTCCCCCAAATTACCCGACTCACCGCGATGTGGATCCGTTCATCGACTAACTGCGGTCACTGGGTTACCATTGTATCGCATGTAACGTTCTCTGCCGCTCTGCCGATGGCATCCACCCTGCCAGTGATGGATACGTCCGAGCTTGACGCAGGCCATTCCTATATTTAAATTTTACCCGAACTCTACTGGAGTTATTCCCGAACCTATCGAGGTGTAAGTACCAGTGAGGGACCTATGTTCGCGACTTACGGTGTCTCCCCGATCACCTGCGTATCGCGTCTTACGGTGTCTCCCCGACCACCAGCGTATCGCGTCTTACGGCGTCTCCCCGACCGCCAGCGTATATCGCGCCTTACGGTGTCTCCCCGACCACCAGCGTATCGCGTCTTACGGTGTCTCCCCGACAACCAGCGTATATCGCGTCTTACGGTGTCTCCCCGACTACCAGCGTATATCGCGTCTTACAGTGCCGCCCTCCGGTCACAAGCGTATGTTCGCGCTTTACTGCGTGCTCCTAGGTGTCTTAGTGTCCCGTTTCCGTTTGCTCCCATGTAACTAGACTTGGACGTTTTTCAGGTCCCTTCTCCCCAATGATGCGTCCTTACCGGCAGAACTTAACGCGCAGGGGCGTGGTCGCATGCTCCTTCCTCTCTTCCGCCCGGGCTAAACACGTCCTATTATGTCGTACGCTCCATTCCTGTCAGGGGTCTCGTTTCTAATCCTAGGTTCCTGGTTATATGTGCGAGAATATCATGCCTACGCGGTGGGCGAATCGTGAATCCTCCAGCCTCCGAAACTTGTCTCCCGTTCCCGCCTGAGTGACTGTACGTACGTGTAGCTGCGTGTTCATCGTAAGGGTAAGAGAAAGAGAGAGAGAGAGAGAGAGAGAGAGAGAGAGAGAGAGAGAGAGAGAGAGAGAGAGACAGATAGAGAAAAGAGAGAGAAAAGGGAGAAAGAGAGAGGAAGCGAGAGATAACGAAGGAGGAAGAGAGAGAGAGATAACGAAGGGTAGAGAGAGAGAGAGAGAGAGAGAGAGAGAGAGAGAGAGAGAGAAAGAGAGAGAGAGAGAGAGAGAGAGAGAGAGAGAGAGAGAGAGAGAGAGTGTAGAGGATCAAATCAGAACACTATTGGCAGCGGAGGAATAATCAGCGTCAGCGGTGCTTTACCGTGCACGGCCCCTCCTGGTGAACGTCACGAGTAAAGGCCCTTTGTTACGAATGGAACGGCCTCCAGCCCGACAGATATCTATTATGTTGTTCACTACGAAACCATTTCCGTCACACTACGAAACCATAATTATCATGCCGATACCGAATGAAATGCCTAATCACGAAATTACCGAAGCCACATAAAACAAGGATCACCAACCTTATGCCGAAATTGCTGCTAATTGACTTTAATGAGTTGCAATTACATCCCCAATATTCATCGTAGCAAAATCCTAACGATCGAGGGAACGCTGATTCAAAAGATAGAACCGTAGCGGGGCTTATAAAGTCCCTCCGCTAAAGGCTTTGGCCTGGAAAATAGTGATAATTGCAAGCGTTTGCACTTAACAATTGATAAGCACCTTTGCCTACTACGTTGATTTCAATTTCACTGGACTTCACTTTTACGGCAACTCCGGTACGCAAAGTTTAACAATGAACCTGAATACAAGAAAACTGGTTTTATTCAATCAATAGCACATTATCGAGTTTGCATATTTTCCCAATTTACGTCTCGTTTTCATATCGACGATTTCCCAAAAAAAAACTTAATTAATGACGCTCTAGCAATGTTACATAGCTGGTAGGTCTCGCCAGGAGATTAGCCCGCAAAACGATTCACGGCCGAAAACTGTCGTATGCCTTAAGGTGCCGGGTGATAAATCATGAAAAAACTATCCTTGTTTACTGTGAAACTCACATTTATGCACGGAGGTTTCGCGAAACCCAAATATAAGTTGATGGCCAGTCTTTCCCTTAGACTCGAGCTAATTCTCGTAATTGCAAACTCTAAGTGTTAGCGAAACCGGCTTCTGTTTCAATGACTTTCCATCATCACGTTACCCTGAGGCCATCGGTCATCTACACAAGCCGGGTTGACGGTGATCAGTTCTAAACAAGTGTTCTATTACTGAGATCCTTGTGGCCAAGAGCGGTCTAATTAGTTGTTGATCGGGTCGTGCTCAATTGAAGATATCACCAATTATTAGCTATGCAAAACCTGTCCGTATCTTTAATGTCCTAGATGGGAATTTATTGTCGGCTGCGAAATCAAGACTTAAATTCAGCATCCCCTTGTCTAAATGATTCTCTAAATGATACCTTCTGCCTATCATGGAGCGAAACCGGGAATAGAAGACTTTGTAAGTTATGTTACTTGACTATTAACCCTGTCGGCTTGTCTTAACGTCGATCAGGCATCTCACATACATATTCTCTACCTGTCAGTGTCTGAGCGTAATCGTGGTCGGCTCGGCCCCCTTGAAAGTGTCGTGTCTGTCCTGCAGACGGCACTACGGTCGCGTGTCACGCCGGTAACCGAGGAGGGCTCGGCTTATCGTTTCTGATTCACTCCCTAGATGGCATAAGCGTTCACTCGCATGACAGGGCGGCGGGCCGCCCAAGCGTCCCTCCCCCGGGTTAATTGCGCCGCTCGGCCCCACCGGCCGGGCTACCGGGCGGAGTCCCCGCCCCCTATTTGAGTCATCGACCCGTACGGACCAGGCGGAGCGGCAAGCATTCCTTGTGCTGAGATTATTATGGGCTGGAAAATGTGGACGGATGATAACCCGGTCAGTGCTGACCAGGCGACAATCGAACAGCTCCCGTGCGAGCGCTGCGTTGTCTAAGGCAGGATAAATACCCGGTCCGTTCTGACCGGACGACAATCAAACAGCTCCCGTTCGAGCGCTGCATTGTCTTAAGGCAGGATAATATCCCGGTCCGTTCTGACCGGGCGACAATCAAACAGCTCCCGTTCGAGCGCTGCAGTGTCTTAAGGCAGGATAATAACCCGGTCCGTTCTGACCGGACGACAATCAAACAGCTCCCGTTCGAGCGCTGCATTGTCTTAAGGCAGGATCATAACCCGGTCCGTTCTGACCGGACGACAACAAACAGCTCCCGTTCGAGCGCTGCAGTGTCTTAAGGCAGGATAATAACCCGGTCCGTTCTGACCGGGCGACAATCGAACAGCTCCCGTTCGAGCGCTGCAGTGTCGGCAGGATCATAACCCGGTCCGTTCTGACCGGGCGACAATCAAACAGCTCCCGTTCGAGCGCTGCAGTGTCTTAAGGCAGGATAATAACCCGGTCCGTTCTGACCGGGCGACAATCAAACAGCTCCCGTTCGAGCGCTGCAGTGTCGGCAGGATCATAACCCGGTCCGTTCTGACCGGGCGACAATCAAACAGCTCCCGTTCGAGCGCTGCAGTGTCTTAAGGCAGGATCATAACCCGGTCCGTTCTGACCGGACGACAACAAACAGCTCCCGTTCGAGCGCTGCAGTGTCTTAAGGCAGGATAATAACCCGGTCCGTTCTGACCGGGCGACAATCAAACAGCTCCCGTTCAAGCGCTGCAGTGTCTTAAGGCAGGATCATAACCCGGTCCGTTCTGACCGGGCGACAATCAAACAGCTCCCGTTCGAGCGCTGCAGTGTCTTAAGGCAGGATAATAACCCGGTCCGTTCTGACCGGGCGACAATCAAACAGCTCCCGTTCGAGCGCTGCAGTGTCTTAAGGCAGGATCATAACCCGGTCCGTTCTGACCGGGCGACAATCAAACAGCTCCCGTTCGAGCGCTGCATTGTCTTAGGGCAGGATCATAACCCGGTCCGTTCTGACCGGACGACAATCAAACAGCTCCCGTTCGAGCGCTGCAGTGTCTTAAGGCAGGATAATAACCCGGTCCGTTCTGACCGGACGACAATCAAACAGCTCCCGTTCGAGCGCTGCAATGTCTTAAGGCAGGATAATAACTCGGCCGCGAGTTGGCCAGACGACGAGGATGTGGAATCAGTTCAGGTGCTTCGGGGTCAGCCTGGTCACTCCCGCGCTCTCCGAAATTAGTGTAGCTGGGCCCGTCCCTTACGCGGTACCTCTCCCCCCGAAAAAAAAAACTGCGCCGATCACCGACGGCCGTGCCGGCTGACTCCGCCCATGTTAAGCGAGAGTGGACCCTACCTATCCTTGTACATTCGGAAGAGAACGCGAACAGACATAGATTTTAATGTACTTACTACAAAAAAAAAAACACGCTAAATCAAGGTAACTGTGACTCATCATTATCAAGTTTAAAAGTAACACCGAGGCAAATATCTATTTCACTCTCATTATTACGAGTTAGAGCTTTAACGACGGTCACTAGTACATCAACGACTCGGCGTGATACTGCGTGCGTTTTCCCAGTGTTTGTGTTCCGCGAAGAAACGGCATGCTCACGGGTGAGAGCAGTGTGAAGGGTGATGTTTCGCTTGGTTTTTCAAGTATCGACGGCCAAAACGCTCTCGCTGGGTCTGCTCGTTCACCATTCCCTCCCTAATATCCCCAACAGATATGAGTACTTTTCCAAGATATATTCAATCAAACAAGAAGATATGAAACTCGCAATACAAAAGCAAATGATTAAAAAAAAAGGAACGGAAAAAAAAAACTAAATCGACCGGTAACCTAACAAGTTATTCACACAGTTTTGGGGCGGAGCGAGCCCCCAAGCGGCTACAAAATCTTTCCTGCACTCGAACTCATTGACCCCTTGTATCGGATGAAACCGCTTAGGCTTAAAATCTACCCCTCCCCACTAACTGAAAAACCGGAGTAGGCACACTTTAGATGCCTGATGCATAATTGATGCCCCCCCCCCCAAAAAGAGGATAATCCTGAAGCGCAATTCAATGCCCACATATCCTGCCGGGCCTGAGAAGCCGGGCGGGCTCACCTCGCCCGCGGAAAAAAAAAACATTTGACCCAACGTATTTACAATCTCGGATCGACGTATTTCATCGAGCCTCGCCGTTATCGCGCCGCAGTATGATCTATACCGGGTGGGCGATGTAGACTTACTAAACGAACCCCCTCCCCTGACCGGTGAATGTCTACAAAGGGTTGGACCATACCCGGGGTGGCACCCGCACAAACGGAAAGACCAACAAGTATCATAATTGTAACCGGCGGCTAGGGGTGAATATGAATTATGAGGCGTGGTTACATGGTGAAGGGGGCCAGGATGCGTTCTGATGTGTCCGCTTCAGACTCACTTGCAACCGATGGTCGCCGAAGAGGCTGCTGCGAAGTGTAGCGCCGACTGGATCTCGGCTGCGTGGTGACGCCCGGAGGAGCACTGTCTGCGAGTGACGTCCGGGTGAGCAGTGAGAGGGAGCGCCGTCTCTCCTCCCCTTTTTATGCTTTCCGTCCTTTCTCTCGATCTTTCGCCTTTCACCGACGCCATTTTGCTGGTTTCTCGCGATTTCGAGGGGCCTTGTGCTCAGATGTTCTGTTCTTTGTGAATTTCCTTCGCTTGATTCTGGCCTTAGTTATACCAATTTCTTGTTCCATTTCACGAAAGTTGCAATTGCAAATCCTTTTCTGGAGGCGTTTGCTTGGTTTTGTAGGCGGATGACCTGACAGTATTGCTGTAGCTGTGGTCTTCCCCTTCTTTATCGGGTTTTTCTTGTGCTGTAATCCGTTAATTTTACTTCAGCTCGGGTTGATTTTAAATTTGTCTTCACTTCTCATCTTTGCTTGTTTTGGGCTTCTCTTCAGAAACCGCTCCAGATTCCTGATGAGAAAATTGTTGTTCTTTCTTGTCGCGGCATGGCGACATCCAATATTTGCCTCATCTTCAATTTGACGCATAGTCAAGCTCCCTGGATGTTCATCTCTCACAGATAATTTATCTTTGCTGGTTTAAACGGAAAACTGTTAGCGTGGCTATTCGTTCCGGCTTCTGAAGTGGATGATTTCGAGAAGTCCGGAATGCGGCCACTCGCTGGGTTTTACGTTCATCTTCTGGTAACTTGATCCATTCGGTAGACAGCAGGTCCTTCCAAATTTACAAGTGACATGTTGCAGCTCTGGGGTTGGGCGATTTTCTGCAGCGCAACGATTTCATCTCTAGTTGATACTTCATTGGAAGTATATGCCCATTTATCCGTGTTGATATAACGGGCCCTTCTGAATTTGTTTCAGCTGTGTAAAAAAAAAGATATGTTCCACGTTCATCTTCTGGTGACCTGACCCGTTCTGGTAACTTGATCCATTCGGTAAACAGCAGGTCCTTCCAAATTTACAAGTGACATGTTGCAGCTCTGGGGTTGGGCGATTTTCTGCAGCGCAACGATTTCATCTCTAGTTGACACTTCATTGGAAGTATATGCCCATTTATCCGTGTTGATATAACGGGCCCTTCTGAATTTGTTTCAGCTGTGTAAAAAGATATGTTCCACGTTCATCTTCTGGTGACCTGACCCGCTCTTTAAATTCGGCGGATCCTTCCAATGTGCAATTAACCGGCTCCCTTTTTGCGGGTTGAGTGAAATTCTGCAGCGTCTTGGTTTCATTTCCGGTTAACTTTTCTTCAGATTTGGTGAGCTTTTGTGCGAGGACTCAATTGCAGCGAATTCCTTCTCTGTTGATATAGCTGTTTTGAGCTACACGGGCGATTTCTCTTCTTTTAGTGGTTCTTGATTGTGAATTCGCTATTTTGCATGTAATTTACTAAGCCGCTCATCAACTCAGACAATTTGGTTCCGTTCATACTACCACTCTTCCGCTGATGTTTTGCGTATTTTCTGTGTACTGCCGAGCCGGTATCATGAAACATCCTTTTTTTCAGTCTGTTTGCCGGCGGTCGTGCAGCCGGGTCAACTGTACATTGGGTCAACTGTACATTCATCTGTTCTTCCTTGCCGGTTGTCTTTCTTCCGTTGAGTTAATAAGCATCCTGAACCAGAGAATAGTATACCGTTCTCATTTAGCTTCGGAGCTTTGGTTTGCAGCACCGACAATTTCCCTGCATTGCTTTATGTCTTGCAATGATCCCTGTCTCCTCCTGATGGCTTTTCTATGCAAGGGTTGGATTTGATTGTGGGTTGTCGGGTATCTACGGATTCGCCTTCGAATGGTGGTTTCAGTCGTGCAATTGTCGTTGTTGATTTGGCCCGCTGACTGCTGTTGCAACTTGTTTGTTGCTCACTCATCCCTTGTTTTTCCATTTGGCATACCACCTGCTTTCTTAATGACTGAAGCCGGAGAAGGGCCGCTCTAATTGTTGGCGTCGCCTTTCTAGTACGTGATTACTGGAAGCTCAAACTGATCCGCATCTGCTACTGGGAGCATCCTGAATGGCCGTTAGTCTGGTCATAGACACTCGTTACAGTCGTTTCTGCCGCGCCGATCGCCTCCAATCTGTCGGCGGCGGCGTGTGTGCCTGCTCCCTTTCTGCGCCCTTGGGACGGAATGCTTCTCCGTTCTGCACGTAGCGTGGGAGAGTGAAGGGATGATTCAGGATAGGAACACCTGTCGCTGGGGACCCTCTGGGCCAGTGAAGTCCAGACTGGGTTCAACATTTTTATACATAGTCCGGTGGAAAAAATGTAATCTCATTACATTTTCAGGCTGACTTTTCCAAGATCGCGACCCCGCGATCGAGGTTGATAATTTTGGTTGAACGAGTGCCATCCCGTGGGCCCCCTTTTGTAGCCATTTTACAGGTTGGTCAACGCGCGAGCATGCACAATCCTATTCTAAACATGGCAACACCTACTGCCCATACACCCTTACCCAACACCCTTACCCAGCGGCTGTCAGTTTCTCCTGCTGCCTGGTCCGTCGCTCCGGCTCCCTGTCGTCGGAGGGCGTCCGCGAAGACCTGCAGCACTCCGAGGCGTGGGCGTCGCCGAACGTCTGCTCCCTCGCCTTGCCCCTGGTCTCGTCCCCCGGATGGTGGCGCTGATAGATGACCGGTTTCGGTCCTGTCGTTCATCTGCTCACAGAAGGCATGCGAGTGTGTCGCATTTCTTCTTAAGATCTTGCAGTTCCTTCTCCTGGTCTTTCAGTTCCCCCATCTTCCGCTGCATTTCTCGAACCGTTATCTCCAGTCGGGAGATGCGGCTCTGGAGTGCAATGACGGAGGGGTCTGGTTTGTCCGGAGTGCGGGTGGCGGGTACCGGGTCCGAGGTGGTGAGCGAGGATGTGCGGGCGTAACTGGACCTTCGTTCTTGGCGCCTTCGTCGGCAGGCTAGGATGGTGAGGCCTATGGCGCCAAGGGTGGCAATCGCTCCCAGGATTAGGGCGGTGTGGTCGACGACGACTTCCACCCAGGTGGTCGACTCTTCCTTTGTTCCCCAGTCCTTCATTTTTTGCTGTAGCTCGGACAACGTCGGGCTTCTTTCCACGGTTGAAGTTTGTTTGATGATTTCCTGTAGGCTTGTCTTGTTCATTGTTTCTAGTGCTGGTAGTTCAGTATTGAAAGCCGTGAGGTTGAGCGAGATTTTGAATTGGATAACTTCATTCAGCGGGATTGTGTCAGGTCGACTGCCCTTTTGGTAGTAGTGGGCTGGTACTATGTAGCGATCCCCCATGGCCGCGCACCCTGCGGGCAAGGAGAACACGCCGGTGCCGTGGAGTCGGAACCCTTTTGGTGGTTGGGCTGTCCCCGTGCACTGGAGGGAGAATGTTTCCTCCGTGGGTAGCACGTACAGCCACTTGTGGTCGTCGATGGCGTAGATGGAGGGTTTTGGCTGCTGCACCACCCTCTCGCAAGCCGTGCTGGCTTTGTCCTGGTCGTCGCGGAAGGCGTGGTACAGACAGCCTTCTCGCGTCTCTTGGATGAGCGGTGTCAATTTTTTGCACATCGTTCGTATTCCATGTTGTTGACATTGCTGTAGATTTTCGCCCTTTAGTTCTATGTGCAGTCTCTGATCTCTGGATATGGCAAAGAAGTCGGCAGGCAGGTTTGTAGTTACAGCCAGGGATGAGTTCTGAAGATGCGTGGGTATTGGCGTCACTTGATAGAGGTCGAACTGACTGTACTGTCGGTGTCGAAGAGGAATTTGTATGTGCACTTCCAGACCGTCGGCGAGCGGGACTGCTGCGATTCCTAGGAGTTTGTAGATGTCTGCCGGGGTATCTGAAACCGGGGTGGCGGGAGTCCAGTTCTCCGGCAGTTTTCTGGTAATGGAGGTGATGAGTGTTTTTAGAGTAGTCGGGGACATGATGGCCGGCGTCACGTGACCTTGTTGTGCATGAGTCATCGCCTGGGTGAGTCGCCGGACTTCATGATGGAGCGTCATCACTGCTGCTCCGGCGGTACGGATGGCGGCTGCGATTATGTTGTTCAGGTCCAGCTCCCTGCGGATGTTTCTCATGGTCAGGTGGTCGGCTTGTCGTGTGGTCGTAAGAGTGACTTCCAGTTCTGCCGCCTTCTTTGCCAGAATGAGGATATGTCGCCGATTAGCTTCTTCTTTCTTGGTGAGCGATCCGATTAGTGTGGTCTGCAATTCTTCGATGTGATGGATTTTCCCAATTTCCGCTTCTACTCCCTTTAATTCTTTATGTAACCTTTTTACGTCTCCGTCAGTGGCCGTCCCAAAGAGCCATTTGAGTCCCTCTCCGAAGGCGTTGATTAGCCCCCGGGTCCGTCGACTCAGACGAAGCTCTGCCTGCAGATCGGTTAACTCTGTTTCAGTCGTGCGTACTTCGGCCTCCATCCATGTTTTTTCATGTTTCCACATCCGGATCATTTCATCTATGAACTCCTTCGTCCGTCTTTCTTCTGAGTCCCCGCTAGAATTTGTGGTCTGCTGGAGTCGTTCCAGTGCGTCCTCAATTTCTTGAAAGTTTGTCCGAATAGCGTCAATTTGTGCTTGAACGTCTTGCTGTTTGAAGCGCCGCACCGCAGTCCAGGCTCCGGTTGCCAGGGTCAGTGAGCCCTGGGGTCTGAACAGGATGCCGTTTCGGAGTCCGGGTGTTATTTCGGCGTCTTCTGCTCCAGCTGATCCCAGCCACGAGCCCATCAGTACTAGTAGAAGAAGTGCTGCCGGTGCCACGTCTGGTTCTGCCATTCCGTCTGAAACAGCGGAGAGCTTGTGTCGGTTTAATTTGATCCTTTCTTTTGGGCTAAGCGTTCGGAGCGTCTGCGAATGGGAACGTCTAGCAGTGGCGTTTGGCGGGCCTCAGTTTTGCGCGGTCTACCCCGCCGTCGTTCAGGGGGTTTATCATGGTCGTTGGAGTGGGCCGAGTCGGACTCTGCTGCAGGTGGGATTGGCCCCTGGCTGGTCTCTCCCGACCCTGCACTAGGAAGTTCGGGTCCAGTGGCTATCGGCGACCTCCCGGTCTGTTCGCGGGGTGTATCCTCTTCTGGCATTCTCTCCGCCGCTCCAGTTTGCGCCGCATCCGAGCGTCCAGCTTTGGAGGGGAGTTCAGTAGCCCGTTGGTTTCCTGGCGATGTTGATGGGGTTAGCCATTGGTCTTCCTCCTCTTCGAGCCGATTCTCCTCCTGGTCGGTTGCGGTTTCATCAAGTGGTGGTGGTGTGCTGACTCTCCTGGCTGGTTCCGATCCTGCTGGCGCCGCCTCTCTCTGCTTGGTGGTCCGCGAAGAAGCCGGCCAGGTAATGGCGGGTAGCGGCTCGCTCGTCTCGGTTGAGTGGTGAAGGATTGGCTCGGATCCCTGCGGGGGCACTACCGGTCTCCTGGTGACTGAGGACCCGGGCGATGGAGTTGGTGCCTCAGAGTTGTCGTCCGTTTCGCTAGAGGCTTCAGAAAACCTCCTTTGGGCCTGCGCTTGTGCTCGATATTTCCTTTTTTCGTTTTGTAGCCATGTTTCCAGGTGGTCCTGAGGTGTATGCGCCTGTTCGGTGGGGTTCTTCAAGAACGCCGGTAGCGGGTCATTTGGCCACACAAACTCGGCTCGCTGTTCCTTTAGACGATTTACGTGTACCCTCAGAAGTCTCCCTCGGTGGTTCGGGTGTTCGACCATGTAGTTGAGTGGTCCCACCTTTTCGACGACGCGGTAGCCAGGTCTCCATGGAGCGTGCAGCTTCTTGGTTTGTCCCTCTCCTACTCTTTCGTCTAGGAGAAGGACCTCATCGCCCACTTCAAAGTGTCTGTCCTTGCTGTTTCTGTCATGGTTCTTCTTTTGCTGGTCGTGGGCCCTTTCGAGGTGCTCTTTCACCATCTTGAATGCTGTGTGTAGTTTGATGACAGTCGCTGATCTTGTGGCTTGTACCTCGGCGTGGGGGTCCGGGTAGTCCTCTCGTGGAGGACTGAGCCACACATTGAGGGGTTCACGACACGGCCGCCCGAACATGAGAAAAAATGGGGTTTCGTTGGTGCTGGCTTGCGTCGCTGCCCGATAGGCGTGCATGACGAAAGGGAGGTAGGTGTCCCAGTCGCGCTGGTGTGCGGCCACAAACCCCCGCAGCATCGACGCCAGCGTGCGATTGAATCGTTCGCACAGGCCGTCAAACTGCGGGTGGTACGGAGTGGTGAACAGGTGGGCCGTGCGGAGCAGCCGGCACATTTCCTCGATGAGTTTCGATCGAAAGTTCGGTCCGTTGTCGGTGATAAGTCTCGAAGGCAGTCCGTACTCTAAGAATTTTTCCATGAGGGCGTTGGCGGTGGTCTGAGCGGTTTGATCTTTGGTGGCGATCGCCAGAACGAAGCGCGTCAGGTAATCCGTCACTACGATGATGTACTTTTTCCCCGATCTCGTTTGAGGAAGCGGTCCCATGACGTCCACGGCTACTGTGTGCCAGGCACCCAGTGGCTTTGGCATGTCTCCTAGCGGAGCCTTCACCAGCCGGCCTCGATCTTTGAGCTGACAGGTGGGACAGCGTTTGATGAATTCTGAGCAGATCGTGTACATCTTTTTGAAAAAGAAGCTGCGTCGAAGATTGCCCAATGTTTTCCCTGTCTTCAGGTGGCCTGCGTGCGCGTCCTGCACTGCGGCTTTCACTAAGCACTGAGGGAGAACGATCTGTCTGAGGTCCTCCCCTGCTCGCTCAGTGCTCACTCTTTCCAGAATGTCATCATCGCTGACCTTAACCCGCGCACCGACGGGGGGGGCGGATATCCGCCCCCCCCTGAGGTTTTTCGCGAATAACGGGAAAACCGCGGCGCGTAGCGCCGCGAAATTTGGTATGACTATTCCCTTATCAATTTTACACATGGTGTGCAAGTTTGAACCTCCTACTTTTCAAGGTCAGGTCACCAGGTCACTTTGAATGACCCAACCTCAAGTCACTTTTTTGCAACTTTGTCACCGTGCCAGAGCTACAGTAGATGTCGGAGGCCTTTGAAAGTCGCAGGATGTTATTAGGTCATTAGTAGCTACAATTTGTATATCTCGGAATTTTGATATCGGTGACCTAAGGTCAGGTCAATTTCGCGACCTCCCCATTATAAGTCAATGGGGGAAAAATCAACTCCCTGTTTTTACCACTAAAACGGGTCGGAATGGCCCCATATACCATACATGACTTCATATACGATCAACCTTCACTACCTTGAGGTCTGTTTTGCTGTTGGGCAGCTGTGAGGTCATGTGACGTCATCAAAGGTCACCAAAGGTTTTTGGCCAATAACTCCGTACAGGAACAAGATACAGACGCGTGGATGGTCTCATTGTGTTCAGCTCGTCAAGACGCATCGAATGATATACATGATGACCTCGAGGTCACGTGACCTGAGGTCAACCTTTGACCTTGACCTTTCGAGGTCAACATATATATCATTCGATGCGGATTGACGAGAGGATCACGATGATGCCCTTAGTTTGTTCCTATCTTGACTAATTCGAAAGTTATTCGAGAAAAACTCTCTCCATATTTAGCGCCGCCATTTTGACTTTTTCGACCCCTGTGACGTCATCTTTGACCTGACCTGAAAATGACCTTAGTAAAAATTGTAGATCTTGACCGTGCGTATCCGATGCCGTTTACCGCTTGTCGCTATCTTGCTTCGTTCTCGAGATCTCAGGGGGGGGGGCGGTCATCCGCCCCCCCCCCGTCGGTACTAAGTTGGCGCAGACCCCCGTCGGTGCGCGGGTTAAACTGGTGTCTCCTTGCCCACGTAGGCATTTCGAGTCCTTGCTCCAGTGCTCGCCTCAGTTCCTTGCAGTCCGGGTCCCTTTTCTGTAAATCGGCCAGCTGCCTCCGCCCATCTCCTGGGGAAACGGCTTTGTAGCTCCCTCCCTGGAGTTGAGGGGGCTGTTCCGAGCTGGCTTCGATGGTTGACACGTGAGTTTGATCTCTGTCGGGGTCCTTTTTGTTGCTGACCTCATCTCGACGGGCTTCCGGCTGGCTGTCATCCTCGTATATGCGCGACAAGAAGTCCGCGTTCCGGTGCTGGTTTCCGGGCTTGTGAGTGATGTTGATGTCAAATTCTTGCAGGGCCATTCGCCATCTCTGAAGTCTCGGGTTCGGATTGCGTAGGTCTTGCAGCCACTTTAGAGCCCAGTGGTCGGTGACCACTTCTACCCGGCGGCCCAGGATGAAGTCCCTAAAGTGCTGCACTGCCCATACGAGGGCCACGCACTCCAGTTCGCACGCCGAGTAGTTCTCCTCCAGCTTGGTTGTTCGTCTCGAGGCATACGCGATGACCCTCTCCTTCGCTTCGCCGTCGAACTGCTGGCCCAGAATCGCCCCCAGTCCTGTGGAGCTCCCGTCCGTCATCAAGATGAAGGGCTTGGTGAAATCTGGTAGGGTCAACACCGGTTCTTGAGTGAGCGCCGTTTTGAGGTCTTCGAAGGCCTCCTCCTCTTTCTGACCCCAGTGGAACGTTGCACGCTTTTTGGTGAGCTCAGTGAGAGGTTGCGCTCTTCTGCTGAAGTCTGGCAGAAAGGTCCGATAGTACGACGCCATCCCGAGGAAGGACCGCACTTGCTTGACGGTGTTGGGTGCCGGCAGGTCACGGATTTTGGTGATGTTGTCGGGGTCCGGCCTTATCTCCCCTGGAGATATGATGTGGCCCAGGTACTTCACCTCCTCTTTGGCCAGCACGCATTTGGAGGGTTTCAGTTTGATCCCTGCGTCCTTCAGTCTTGTAAAGATGAGTTTGAGATGTTCCAGGTGCTCCTCAAAGGTTTTCGAATAACAGATGATGTCATCGATGAAACAATGGGCAAACTTTCCAGTGTATCCGGAGAGGATGTGCGACATGAGACGCTGGTAGGTCGAAGGACTCGTTTTTAATCCAAAGGGCATGCGAATGTAATGGTACAAGCCCAGGAAACACCTGAATGCTGTCTTGTGGCGGTCTTCTTCAGCGATGGTTACCTGCCAGTAGCCTTGTTGGCAGTCAAGGCAGCTGAAAATCTTCGCTTCCCCGAGGGTGTTGAAGATTTCGCTGCGCGTGAGTGGCATGGGGTAGTTATCTGCCTTCGTGATCTTGTTTAGGCCCCGGTAGTCCACACAGAATCGTGTCTCTCCAGATTTCTTCGGTACAAGGACCACTCCGGCCGCGTAGGGTGACACAGACGGCTCAATAACTCCTTTTTCCAGCATCTCACGCACCTCTTTTTCTATGATGTCCCGATCGACTTGAGCCACCTTGTAGGATGGTCTCCGCACAGGCTCGTCGCTGGTGAGTTCAATCCGATGTTGGAGGAGGTCGCAGTTTCCCAGCTCCCCGTTCCAGGCGAAGCACTCGGAGTATTCCTCCACCAGTTCCAACAGCTGACTCTTCTCCTCCGGAGAAGCCGCTCCGATGTTGATTGGGTAACTGGTTGGCGGAGCCTCGCTGGTGCTGTTTGCGTCTTGGTCGGTGGTGTCCGTTCCTGAAACCGGCGCTCCTTCTTGTTGGTAGATCTGGTTTACCTTTCTGTCCTTCTGTTCCGCTGTTCCCTGTTCTGGCCGTCGGTCTGGACTGCCTTCGGGCGGTGGTTGGTTGGGGTCAGTCACCGAGGTCGGCGCTTCTTCGTTGGCGTCGATCCGGTCCTCCTCGTCTTCCCTCCGTTCTGGTGTTTCTGTTTCTCGGTGTCTGTCTGGATCGCCCTTTGGTCGTAGTTGGGCGGTGTTGGTTGATGAAGCCGGCGCTCCTGCGTTTTGGTGGAGACGTTTCCCATCTTCTTCGATCTGTTCCCCTGTTTCTTGTTCTTGGTGTTGGTCTCCACTGCTGTCTGGTGGTGGTTGTATGGGGTCGGTCTCCGAGGCCGGTGACTCCTCGTTTGCGTCGATCTGGTTCTCCTCGTCTCCTCTCCGTTCTGTTGTTTCTGTTTCTCGGTGTCTGTCTGGACTGCCCTTCGGTGGTGTTTGGGCGGTGTTTGTTTGGTTCATGCTGGGTCCGGTGCGGTTTGTGTTCCTCCAATCCTGACAGTCATTGTCGGACACGACGGCGGTTGGTGGTTGATCTCCACTCGCCTGTCCCCGCTCTTCTGTCTGAGTCGGGCAGTGTAGCTTGTCCTTGCCCACTTGCATTGATGTTTCGACTGGGTGTAGTTTGGTTTCGTTGATCGCCGTCTGTTCCTTCCCTTCCTGCTTTTCGTCGAGCTGTTCCGGTCTCTCGCTACCTCTTCCAGTCGCCCGCGGGCATCCCTCTCTCTCCTCGCTCGATCTTGGGTAGTGTCCCGGGTGTTTTTCAGGCGGGTTCCTGCTCACACACCAGCCGGAGAGGCATTCGTCGACCACGTGATCGGCATTTTGCAGGGGTATTTGCTCGGATCCTGGCAGCTGGACGAACTGTCTTACTGCGTCGATGGCCACTCCGTGTCGTTGAATGTAGTCAAAACCAATGATAGCGTCTTGAAGGATGTCTCTGCATACGAGAGCCGGATGTTTTGTCGTGATTTTTCCAAATGTGAAGCTGAGGGTGACTTCGTACGCGACCGGTATTTGATGTCCTGAAGCAGATTTTAGGATGACGTTGGTGGTCTCGCCTGGGGGTCTTGTGATGCCGTGCTTGAACTCCAGAAGTTCTGCATTGACGATGGTGACCATGGAACCTGTGTCGAGGAGCACAAAGGCGTCTGTGCCTTCGATTTGAATCCGGCATGTACACGTCCTCAGTCGTCTTGCTCCGGTGGCTTCGAGAGTATCCGGTGTCGGCCTAGCGCGTACCTGGCTGACTTCTGTTTGCTTTCTGGTCTCGATCTGATAGGACGTGGCGTAACCTCGAACATCACTATTTTGCGGAGTTCTGTAAGGGCGTCGCAGCATCAGTTGCGCCGGCTGCCGCTTCAGCGCAGCCGGCGGTACTCGTTTCCCGACTGCCGCTCTGGATTGTGGGGACAGAATCTCTTGATGTGTCCAGCCTCATTGCAGTAGAAGCAGATCACTCGTGAGTCATATTCTCGGGGCCGTGCTCCATTTCCAACCGCTTCGTCGTTCCTCTCACGGCGGGTCCACTGGCGGACGGGCGTCGCTCTGCGGGGTGCTCGGGGCAGCGGTAGTTGGTTGTCGTACTGCTGATAGCCTTCCGCCGTCCTGCCTCGTCCGTTCCAGCGAGATCGTGTCCCCCCTTGTTGGTATCCCCTCCGGCGCGGTCGTCTCTCGTATTCCTCTTCCTCCTCTTCGTCCTCCTCTTCGTCTTCATCCTCGGAGTCCCCGTCGATCGGTCGGCGCTGGTTGCGAGGTAGGGATTTCTGGCTTTGTTTCTTTGCTGTTTCTTTCTTCAGTCCTCCTCGAGCTGTTTTGGTAGTTTCTTCGTCGGTGTCCTCTTTCTTTTTCTTAGCGTCGTGAATTTCTAGGGCAGCCACTAGCTGTTCCATTAGCCCTTGACTCGTGAAGCTTGGGATATCGCGTTTGTAGCAGCTTAGAACTTCTTCCTCTCGATGACTCGCCTCCACAGCTTCTTCCTCGGCGGCTGCTTGGACTGCTTCATCAAACGTTTTGCATTTCTTTCTCCAGACCATTTGTCGCAAGCTACTTTTGAGTCCGCGAATGAAGTTAGATTTTCTCATGTAGTCCAAAAGTTTCTTGCGAGCTTCCCTTTTGGCGGCTGTTTCCTGTCTCAGTTGCTCATCTTGATTTTCTTCGCCATCTTCTCCTTCCATCTTGATTTCCTGCATCTCGGGTCCGAGCGCCAGAAGGGAAAGTTTTCTCACTGTCTGGGCCCACTCTTGGACAGTCTTGGTGCCCTGAGTTCCCGTGTTTAAAAGATATTGGTGCCACTGCTCTTTGCCGGATGTGATGAAACGTTCCTTTAATACTGTTTGTAGTTCTTTCCAGGTGTTAATTTTTCCTTCATCCCGCAGTTGTTCGGCATGTTCTCCGGCCTCTCCGCGAAGCCGGAACATTGCCGCCTTGAATGTCTGTTCTTCATTCCATCCCGCAAATTCGGCCGCTCTTGTTAGCATCTGGATCCATTCGTCTAGGTTTTGTTGTCCATCGTAGCTGTCGACAGATCCCAGCACGCGGTATCGCTCCATCTCTGTGGAAGAAACCTGAGCGTCACTGCGGCTGGCTGGCCTGATCCTCTCAGTAAGCTTGTGATTCTTCTTCTTTGGGTTCGTGAGCACGCGCCGTTCTGCCGGGTTTATGTGATGCCATCGACTTGACTTGGCCCCACGTTGGGCGCCAGTCTGTAGGGGGGCCTCTCTCCTCAGTCGCCCTGGGCTCTGGTTTGTGTTGCCCTGGTGCGGGTCGGCTCTGAGCGGACTTTGATCTCAGCCGTCCGCCCTCGGTGAGGAGTGCATTTAGCAAGGCCATTTTGAGGCCAGTCAGTCTTTGGCGAACACACAGGCACTGCATCATTGGGTTTCACCGCCACAAAAAAAAAACACAGGGGGGCAGTTAAGCGTTTGTTCTGGATCCCTCGGGCATGGTCCATCCCTGAGGATAATAAAAGGGTGCTAGGTGGTCGAACTGATTAACCTAAGCGCAATTGCTCCCGCAGACACTCATCCAGTCTCACACACTTTCACTCATCTGACTCAAACTTGTCCGTATTGCCAAACTGCGACGTCTCGCTTCCCTCCCCCTTTTCCTATCCCTGCAGTCGATCCCACGTCCTAAATTACCTCGGCTCTGGAGTACCCTAGGAACCTTTGAACTTCCACTCTGCCTATCGGAGTTAATCGAAACACATCAATTAATTCTACACGTTCCGCCTAATGGGCCCTTTCTACTCATCGATGGTCTACATTAGGGATCACAAAGCACGTCTTACTACGTATTATCTCGCGTCTTACTGCAACTCCCGACGACTTACAGCGTATAACTCGCGTCTTACAGCGTCCTTGCCCTATAACGACTAAGTGACGACTTACAGCGTATAATTCGCGTCTTACGGTATCGTCCCCCGATAACCGGCGTATAATCGCGACTTACGGTATCTCTAACCGATCACCTGCGGTTATTCGCGTCTTACCGCGTCCTTGCCCTATGATGACGACGTGACGACTTACAGCGTATATTTCGCGCCTTATTACGGCTGGCACCGCTTTATTGCGTATTCGCGACTTACGGCGCGTACCGTCCTGGAACCGGGACTAGCGTCTTACGGCGTAACTTTCCGAGGCACCTCGTATTAAACTGCCGTCGCAGCCTACCTAAATAAACAAATGCACAATGTCCCCCAAATTACCCGACTCACCGCGATGTGGATCCGTTCATCGACTAACTGCGGTCACTGGGTTACCATTGTATCGCATGTAACGTTCTCTGCCGCTCTGCCGATGGCATCCACCCTGCCAGTGATGGATACGTCCGAGCTTGACGCAGGCCATTCCTATATTTAAATTTTACCCGAACTCTACTGGAGTTATTCCCGAACCTATCGAGGTGTAAGTACCAGTGAGGGACCTATGTTCGCGACTTACGGTGTCTCCCCGATCACCTGCGTATCGCGTCTTACGGTGTCTCCCCGACCACCAGCGTATCGCGTCTTACGGCGTCTCCCCGACCGCCAGCGTATATCGCGCCTTACGGTGTCTCCCCGACCACCAGCGTATCGCGTCTTACGGTGTCTCCCCGACAACCAGCGTATATCGCGTCTTACGGTGTCTCCCCGACTACCAGCGTATATCGCGTCTTACAGTGCCGCCCTCCGGTCACAAGCGTATGTTCGCGCTTTACTGCGTGCTCCTAGGTGTCTTAGTGTCCCGTTTCCGTTTGCTCCCATGTAACTAGACTTGGACGTTTTTCAGGTCCCTTCTCCCCAATGATGCGTCCTTACCGGCAGAACTTAACGCGCAGGGGCGTGGTCGCATGCTCCTTCCTCTCTTCCGCCCGGGCTAAACACGTCCTATTATGTCGTACGCTCCATTCCTGTCAGGGGTCTCGTTTCTAATCCTAGGTTCCTGGTTATATGTGCGAGAATATCATGCCTACGCGGTGGGCGAATCGTGAATCCTCCAGCCTCCGAAACTTGTCTCCCGTTCCCGCCTGAGTGACTGTACGTACGTGTAGCTGCGTGTTCATCGTAAGGGTAAGAGAAAGAGAGAGAGAGAGAGAGAGAGAGAGAGAGAGAGAGAGAGAGAGAGAGAGAGAGAGACAGATAGAGAAAAGAGAGAGAAAAGGGAGAAAGAGAGAGGAAGCGAGAGATAACGAAGGAGGAAGAGAGAGAGAGATAACGAAGGGTAGAGAGAGAGAGAGAGAGAGAGAGAGAGAGAGAGAGAGAGAGAGAGAGAGAAAGAGAGAGAGAGAGAGAGAGAGAGAGTGTAGAGGATCAAATCAGAACACTATTGGCAGCGGAGGAATAATCAGCGTCAGCGGTGCTTTACCGTGCACGGCCCCTCCTGGTGAACGTCACGAGTAAAGGCCCTTTGTTACGAATGGAACGGCCTCCAGCCCGACAGATATCTATTATGTTGTTCACTACGAAACCATTTCCGTCACACTACGAAACCATAATTATCATGCCGATACCGAATGAAATGCCTAATCACGAAATTACCGAAGCCACATAAAACAAGGATCACCAACCTTATGCCGAAATTGCTGCTAATTGACTTTAATGAGTTGCAATTACATCCCCAATATTCATCGTAGCAAAATCCTAACGATCGAGGGAACGCTGATTCAAAAGATAGAACCGTAGCGGGGCTTATAAAGTCCCTCCGCTAAAGGCTTTGGCCTGGAAAATAGTGATAATTGCAAGCGTTTGCACTTAACAATTGATAAGCACCTTTGCCTACTACGTTGATTTCAATTTCACTGGACTTCACTTTTACGGCAACTCCGGTACGCAAAGTTTAACAATGAACCTGAATACAAGAAAACTGGTTTTATTCAATCAATAGCACATTATCGAGTTTGCATATTTTCCCAATTTACGTCTCGTTTTCATATCGACGATTTCCCAAAAAAAAAACTTAATTAATGACGCTCTAGCAATGTTACATAGCTGGTAGGTCTCGCCAGGAGATTAGCCCGCAAAACGATTCACGGCCGAAAACTGTCGTATGCCTTAAGGTGCCGGGTGATAAATCATGAAAAAACTATCCTTGTTTACTGTGAAACTCACATTTATGCACGGAGGTTTCGCGAAACCCAAATATAAGTTGATGGCCAGTCTTTCCCTTAGACTCGAGCTAATTCTCGTAATTGCAAACTCTAAGTGTTAGCGAAACCGGCTTCTGTTTCAATGACTTTCCATCATCACGTTACCCTGAGGCCATCGGTCATCTACACAAGCCGGGTTGACGGTGATCAGTTCTAAACAAGTGTTCTATTACTGAGATCCTTGTGGCCAAGAGCGGTCTAATTAGTTGTTGATCGGGTCGTGCTCAATTGAAGATATCACCAATTATTAGCTATGCAAAACCTGTCCGTATCTTTAATGTCCTAGATGGGAATTTATTGTCGGCTGCGAAATCAAGACTTAAATTCAGCATCCCCTTGTCTAAATGATTCTCTAAATGATACCTTCTGCCTATCATGGAGCGAAACCGGGAATAGAAGACTTTGTAAGTTATGTTACTTGACTATTAACCCTGTCGGCTTGTCTTAACGTCGATCAGGCATCTCACATACATATTCTCTACCTGTCAGTGTCTGAGCGTAATCGTGGTCGGCTCGGCCCCCTTGAAAGTGTCGTGTCTGTCCTGCAGACGGCACTACGGTCGCGTGTCACGCCGGTAACCGAGGAGGGCTCGGCTTATCGTTTCTGATTCACTCCCTAGATGGCATAAGCGTTCACTCGCATGACAGGGCGGCGGGCCGCCCAAGCGTCCCTCCCCCGGGTTAATTGCGCCGCTCGGCCCCACCGGCCGGGCTACCGGGCGGAGTCCCCGCCCCCTATTTGAGTCATCGACCCGTACGGACCAGGCGGAGCGGCAAGCATTCCTTGTGCTGAGATTATTATGGGCTGGAAAATGTGGACGGATGATAACCCGGTCAGTGCTGACCAGGCGACAATCGAACAGCTCCCGTGCGAGCGCTGCGTTGTCTAAGGCAGGATAAATACCCGGTCCGTTCTGACCGGACGACAATCAAACAGCTCCCGTTCGAGCGCTGCATTGTCTTAAGGCAGGATAATATCCCGGTCCGTTCTGACCGGGCGACAATCAAACAGCTCCCGTTCGAGCGCTGCAGTGTCTTAAGGCAGGATAATAACCCGGTCCGTTCTGACCGGACGACAATCAAACAGCTCCCGTTCGAGCGCTGCATTGTCTTAAGGCAGGATCATAACCCGGTCCGTTCTGACCGGACGACAACAAACAGCTCCCGTTCGAGCGCTGCAGTGTCTTAAGGCAGGATAATAACCCGGTCCGTTCTGACCGGGCGACAATCGAACAGCTCCCGTTCGAGCGCTGCAGTGTCGGCAGGATCATAACCCGGTCCGTTCTGACCGGGCGACAATCAAACAGCTCCCGTTCGAGCGCTGCAGTGTCTTAAGGCAGGATAATAACCCGGTCCGTTCTGACCGGGCGACAATCAAACAGCTCCCGTTCGAGCGCTGCAGTGTCGGCAGGATCATAACCCGGTCCGTTCTGACCGGGCGACAATCAAACAGCTCCCGTTCGAGCGCTGCAGTGTCTTAAGGCAGGATCATAACCCGGTCCGTTCTGACCGGACGACAACAAACAGCTCCCGTTCGAGCGCTGCAGTGTCTTAAGGCAGGATAATAACCCGGTCCGTTCTGACCGGGCGACAATCAAACAGCTCCCGTTCAAGCGCTGCAGTGTCTTAAGGCAGGATCATAACCCGGTCCGTTCTGACCGGGCGACAATCAAACAGCTCCCGTTCGAGCGCTGCAGTGTCTTAAGGCAGGATAATAACCCGGTCCGTTCTGACCGGGCGACAATCAAACAGCTCCCGTTCGAGCGCTGCAGTGTCTTAAGGCAGGATCATAACCCGGTCCGTTCTGACCGGGCGACAATCAAACAGATCCCGTTCGAGCGCTGCATTGTCTTAGGGCAGGATCATAACCCGGTCCGTTCTGACCGGACGACAATCAAACAGCTCCCGTTCGAGCGCTGCAGTGTCTTAAGGCAGGATAATAACCCGGTCCGTTCTGACCGGACGACAATCAAACAGCTCCCGTTCGAGCGCTGCAATGTCTTAAGGCAGGATAATAACTCGGCCGCGAGTTGGCCAGACGACGAGGATGTGGAATCAGTTCAGGTGCTTCGGGGTCAGCCTGGTCACTCCCGCGCTCTCCGAAATTAGTGTAGCTGGGCCCGTCCCTTACGCGGTACCTCTCCCCCCGAAAAAAAAACTGCGCCGATCACCGACGGCCGTGCCGGCTGACTCCGCCCATGTTAAGCGAGAGTGGACCCTACCTATCCTTGTACATTCGGAAGAGAACGCGAACAGACATAGATTTTAATGTACTTACGTACAAAAAAAAAAAAAAACACGCTAAATCAAGGTAACTGTGACTCATCATTATCAAGTTTAAAAGTAACACCGAGGCAAATATCTATTTCACTCTCATTATTACGAGTTAGAGCTTTAACGACGGTCACTAGTACATCAACGACTCGGCGTGATACTGCGTGCGTTTTCCCAGTGTTTGTGTTCCGCGAAGAAACGGCATGCTCACGGGTGAGAGCAGTGTGAAGGGTGATGTTTCGCTTGGTTTTTCAAGTATCGACGGCCAAAACGCTCTCGCTGGGTCTGCTCGTTCACCATTCCCTCCCTAATATCCCCAACAGATATGAGTACTTTTCCAAGATATATTCAATCAAACAAGAAGATATGAAACTCGCAATACAAAAGCAAATGATTAAAAAAAAAGGAACGGAAAAAAAAACTAAATCGACCGGTAACCTAACAAGTTATTCACACAGTTTTGGGGCGGAGCGAGCCCCCAAGCGGCTACAAAATCTTTCCTGCACTCGAACTCATTGACCCCTTGTATCGGATGAAACCGCTTAGGCTTAAAATCTACCCCTCCCCACTAACTGAAAAACCGGAGTAGGCACACTTTAGATGCCTGATGCATAATTGATGCCCCCCCCCCCAAAAAGAGGATAATCCTGAAGCGCAATTCAATGCCCACATATCCTGCCGGGCCTGAGAAGCCGGGCGGGCTCACCTCGCCCGCGGAAAAAAAAAACATTTGACCCAACGTATTTACAATCTCGGATCGACGTATTTCATCGAGCCTCGCCGTTATCGCGCCGCAGTATGATCTATACCGGGTGGGCGATGTAGACTTACTAAACGAACCCCCTCCCCTGACCGGTGAATGTCTACAAAGGGTTGGACCATACCCGGGGTGGCACCCGCACAAACGGAAAGACCAACAAGTATCATAATTGTAACCGGCGGCTAGGGGTGAATATGAATTATGAGGCGTGGTTACATGGTGAAGGGGGCCAGGATGCGTTCTGATGTGTCCGCTTCAGACTCACTTGCAACCGATGGTCGCCGAAGAGGCTGCTGCGAAGTGTAGCGCCGACTGGATCTCGGCTGCGTGGTGACGCCCGGAGGAGCACTGTCTGCGAGTGACGTCCGGGTGAGCAGTGAGAGGGAGCGCCGTCTCTCCTCCCCTTTTTATGCTTTCCGTCCTTTCTCTCGATCTTTCGCCTTTCACCGACGCCATTTTGCTGGTTTCTCGCGATTTCGAGGGGCCTTGTGCTCAGATGTTCTGTTCTTTGTGAATTTCCTTCGCTTGATTCTGGCCTTAGTTATACCAATTTCTTGTTCCATTTCACGAAAGTTGCAATTGCAAATCCTTTTCTGGAGGCGTTTGCTTGGTTTTGTAGGCGGATGACCTGACAGTATTGCTGTAGCTGTGGTCTTCCCCTTCTTTATCGGGTTTTTCTTGTGCTGTAATCCGTTAATTTTACTTCAGCTCGGGTTGATTTTAAATTTGTCTTCACTTCTCATCTTTGCTTGTTTTGGGCTTCTCTTCAGAAACCGCTCCAGATTCCTGATGAGAAAATTGTTGTTCTTTCTTGTCGCGGCATGGCGACATCCAATATTTGCCTCATCTTCAATTTGACGCATAGTCAAGCTCCCTGGATGTTCATCTCTCACAGATAATTTATCTTTGCTGGTTTAAACGGAAAACTGTTAGCGTGGCTATTCGTTCCGGCTTCTGAAGTGGATGATTTCGAGAAGTCCGGAATGCGGCCACTCGCTGGGTTTTACGTTCATCTTCTGGTAACTTGATCCATTCGGTAGACAGCAGGTCCTTCCAAATTTACAAGTGACATGTTGCAGCTCTGGGGTTGGGCGATTTTCTGCAGCGCAACGATTTCATCTCTAGTTGATACTTCATTGGAAGTATATGCCCATTTATCCGTGTTGATATAACGGGCCCTTCTGAATTTGTTTCAGCTGTGTAAAAAAAAAGATATGTTCCACGTTCATCTTCTGGTGACCTGACCCGTTCTGGTAACTTGATCCATTCGGTAAACAGCAGGTCCTTCCAAATTTACAAGTGACATGTTGCAGCTCTGGGGTTGGGCGATTTTCTGCAGCGCAACGATTTCATCTCTAGTTGACACTTCATTGGAAGTATATGCCCATTTATCCGTGTTGATATAACGGGCCCTTCTGAATTTGTTTCAGCTGTGTAAAAAGATATGTTCCACGTTCATCTTCTGGTGACCTGACCCGCTCTTTAAATTCGGCGGATCCTTCCAATGTGCAATTAACCGGCTCCCTTTTTGCGGGTTGAGTGAAATTCTGCAGCGTCTTGGTTTCATTTCCGGTTAACTTTTCTTCAGATTTGGTGAGCTTTTGTGCGAGGACTCAATTGCAGCGAATTCCTTCTCTGTTGATTTAGCTGTTTTGAGCTACACGGGCGATTTCTCTTCTTTTAGTGGTTCTTGATTGTGAATTCGCTATTTTGCATGTAATTTACTAAGCCGCTCATCAACTCAGACAATTTGGTTCCGTTCATACTACCACTCTTCCGCTGATGTTTTGCGTATTTTCTGTGTACTGCCGAGCCGGTATCATGAAACATCCTTTTTTTCAGTCTGTTTGCCGGCGGTCGTGCAGCCGGGTCAACTGTACATTGGGTCAACTGTACATTCATCTGTTCTTCCTTGCCGGTTGTCTTTCTTCCGTTGAGTTAATAAGCATCCTGAACCAGAGAATAGTATACCGTTCTCATTTAGCTTCGGAGCTTTGGTTTGCAGCACCGACAATTTCCCTGCATTGCTTTATGTCTTGCAATGATCCCTGTCTCCTCCTGATGGCTTTTCTATGCAAGGGTTGGATTTGATTGTGGGTTGTCGGGTATCTACGGATTCGCCTTCGAATGGTGGTTTCAGTCGTGCAATTGTCGTTGTTGATTTGGCCCGCTGACTGCTGTTGCAACTTGTTTGTTGCTCACTCATCCCTTGTTTTTCCATTTGGCATACCACCTGCTTTCTTAATGACTGAAGCCGGAGAAGGGCCGCTCTAATTGTTGGCGTCGCCTTTCTAGTACGTGATTACTGGAAGCTCAAACTGATCCGCATCTGCTACTGGGAGCATCCTGAATGGCCGTTAGTCTGGTCATAGACACTCGTTACAGTCGTTTCTGCCGCGCCGATCGCCTCCAATCTGTCGGCGGCGGCGTGTGTGCCTGCTCCCTTTCTGCGCCCTTGGGACGGAATGCTTCTCCGTTCTGCACGTAGCGTGGGAGAGTGAAGGGATGATTCAGGATAGGAACACCTGTCGCTGGGGACCCTCTGGGCCAGTGAAGTCCAGACTGGGTTCAACATTTTTATACATAGTCCGGTGGAAAAAATGTAATCTCATTACAGTGTCATCCTATCACAGACGTGTCATCGCGTCGGCAGTGACCTTCCGACTCCATTGCCGTCGGCAGAAGAGCTCTGACGGAATGGGTCTCCGGCTGGTGATCCGTCAGACAGGCCCGGTCACTGCACCGTCTGACTCCGCATGGCGTCCACATTTCACAGTCCACTGACTCCCTCGGCGGTCTCAGACTCTGACAGACTGCTGATAGACTGCTTACTGAATTGAGACAGACTGCCGACAGACTGACGATAGACTGCGGACAGAATGTTGCCAGACT
Organism: Amphibalanus amphitrite; assembly: GCF_019059575.1. NCBI lineage: Eukaryota > Metazoa > Arthropoda > Thecostraca > Balanomorpha > Balanidae > Amphibalanus > Amphibalanus amphitrite. The sequence continues at coordinate 486,444 of NW_024881908.1, read as the reverse complement.
GCTGCCAGGCTGCTGCCAAACTGCTGATAGACTTCTACATAAATGACTGTTGATTGTAAGGGGTAGGTACTCTGTTGAACCATTTGGTTTCGCTTACAGCTGATGCTTGAGACAATTTTCTACGGACGCCTCTTTGTTCATTCTGGCCATCTGTCGATTCAACTCTGTTGATTGCTGCTAGTTGCACCTGTTGCACTTGTTTTTTACTTTTTGCTGGCACAATTGTCGTTAGATACCGTGCTGGCTCGGCAAACTACTACACCTTTTTACGGCCAAATATAGAAATAGTGCACACAGTTCAGAAATAGTGCAACCATTTCGACAGTTCGGCATAGTGCACCGCTTCTTAGGCCGAGTGCATGAAATTCAGTAATAGTGCACACGGCTCCGAAACAGTGCAAGCAATTTAAAAGAGAATGCATTCATTTTCAGTAGTTGCGATTTCAGTTTCGCCAGAGTGCATTGCTTCGTCATATGCATTGGTATTCGGCGTACCGCAAAGCAGTTTAGTTAACCTTCAAGCGAATTCGGTGCCCCATCTAGAAAATATTTTTGACAACGCTCTTGCTGTTCATCAAGTGTAGCGTGGTGCCGTTCAAACAAGCTGCTAATGAAATTTTACTAAATTATTGAAATTTTACTGCTAATAAAAATTAACGAGATTTTAATGAATGTAATGAAAAGGCCCAATTTAGGCGGCAGTGCACACATTTCAAAAATATTGCAGGCGATTTCGACAGCACGGCATAGTGCATTGATATATTGAATCGCGTCACGATATTCGCCATTTTGCAGCCATGTCGTCATAGTGCAGGTTTAAAGTGGCCCAGGTTCAGGCATATTAGACATATCGCACATTATTCGTCAGATCGTTTCAATTTCGGGGTCCCGCATGTAATTTAGGCACTGTTCAGTAACACGGCATTGCATAAATAAGTAATAACAATTTTTATTTGACATTTCACGCTACCTGAGCCTCCAATGACACTCGTAGTCAGTCAGCAACGCAAAAAAGTCAAGTAGCCAGCTGCACTGCTCTGGATGCAAAAGGTAGAGGGTATTTAATGTTTCATCTGGGTGCCTGCTTCAATCATATAAGACATAGTGCACATAATTCGTCGGGTGCTTATATATTCGGCATGAGCAATATTTTTTTCGGCTTTGTTCAATCAAATTCGCCATGATGCTGAAAGGCGATAACAAGAATCCATAGCATTTCTTATCTTTTTGAACCAGCAACGAAGTTATGCACCCGATTCAGAAGCCCTGAATGCCACGTGACCGCCACTCGACCGTGTCACCGAGTTCTTAGAGCGAGACTAATGATAAGTTAATTCCTGAGAGCTGAAACTGCATTTGAGCAGGTTTTTGACCAAGATTCACGCTAATCTTGACAGGCAGATAGGGACTTTCAAACTATTTTCCCAATCCAGCAGCGAATTCACTTGAACATCGCCTAAATCGCTTTGCTGGACGCCGACTATCAGGCCACATGACGAAACCGTGCACTATGACGAAATTGAACCTACGGCTCATTGAATTTGAACGCACCATCTTGACTTCTAAATTGATTGCTCTTCATTTGAAACGTGTGCACTATTACCGAATATCATGCACTTGGCCGAACTAGAGGTGCACTATGCCGAACTGTCGAAATCGGTTGCACTATTATACTGAACTGTGTGCACTATTTCTATATTTGGCCGTAAAAAGGTGTAGCGCATTTCACGTTCACGTGACATCCCACATTCTTCATAAGCTCCAGAGCTTTGCTGAGGGCTTAAGTTGCGTAGGAAGGTGAGATTTGTTTACATAATCGCTTATTTATACCGTGCTGGATTTATTTGAACGTTGCCGTAAGCACATGCCGTATGTCGAAATTGAATTAACCTGACGAATTATTATTTGCACTAAGTCCAATGTGTCTGAACCTGGGCCACTTTTAACTGCACTATGATGGAGTGGGGTGCACAATGACGAATATCGTGCCGCAATTCAATGTATGAAGGCACTATGCCGAACCATCGAAATCACCTGCACTATTAATGAAATGTGTGCACTTCCGCCTAAATTGGGCGTAAAAAGGTGTAGTTATCTGACCTCACCTCTGAGCGGCTGAGATGCTGATTCTGCAGAGCTGGCGACCTGCTGAGCTGCCGAGCTACCCCGCTGTGCCTGCTGAGCTACCCTGCTGAGCCTTCTCAGCGTGTCGTGTCACAAAGACGCGCTGACCGGGCAGGTCACGCGCTGACCCGACCCCCTCCCCTCCCCTCCTCCTCGGATAACTGCATTATAGATAGTGACACGACTGCCGACCGGCCGGCCGCGATCGGAGAAGTTGGTCGACTCACCAGCTGCTACCACATGCATTAGCGGCACCGGGAAGACAAAGGGGGCAGCCGGCGCTCGTCTGGTGCCGGCGGAACCACGCCGGTCGGTCCACAATGGCTGGAAGTGCCGACCGCCGCCGCCTCGAACAGCGCCCCAGTGACCGGTGCCCCCCCCCCCCCCGCCTCCCTGGGAGGAGAGGCAGTGGAGATGGCAGGTGCTCTCTCTCGCCTCCGCCGACTGAATTACAATGGGGAAACTCCGTCAGACGGCAGCGGCTTGTCATTTCTGACAGAAATTGTGTCAGCTACTTCTCTGTGGGTGGAATTGTGATGTGTGTTATTCCATTACAGTATTACATAAGGTAGCTACTCATAATGCATCGAGATGAGTTCATCTGGCAGAGTGCTAGAGGATCAATCTCATTTGCATGGACTTGATTTCAAAGTTATCTAGTTCACAACAAGCAATTAATTCGGATGATGAACCGCACGTCTGTTCAGAAAGTCATTAACGTCGACTAGACAAACTGCCGGCTTTGAGGCTCCGAACTAAACAAACTGAAGTGATTGTGAATCGAGTTGCCTCACTAAAACCAACTCAGACGGAGTTCCTTTTTCAAAACCGATGCGGTTATTTTTGGAATAGACGGTTCCGCCTGCAGGTGCTGATAGGCTCGTTCAGTTTCCTGACGTTCAGACTTTTTATGCGGCCATTCATCATCATCGGCTGCGGCCGCTGAAAGCCCTGAATGCGCCTGATTTCCGTCAATGGCAGCCGAGGAATCCGGCGACCGGAGCCAATTCCGTAAATGGCCTGTCCTCTGAGTGGTTCGGCCGCGGGGGCTGAGCCGCTCGGAAGACCCAGCCGCTGACACAGAGGGTGTGATGGTGTTCAGTGGGGGACAGGGGTGCTAGGTGTGACTGTGGCGACGAATGGTAAATATGATGGTAACGGGACGGGGACAGTGACTGTGACGGTCACAGAAATAGTGACACTGGCTCTGTCAGGAACAAAGCCGTTGGTGATGGAGAATGGTTTGACTTTGGATCTTTCCCGAATTCCAGGACTTTGATATCGCCGCTGCACTGCACTGTTCCGTCACTACGGTAGAAAAGTCGCGGTCGATACCCAAGAGCGATAGCCGACTCGTCTCCCCGTTTATCCTCAACTCGTCCCCCAAGCTGTCTCCGTCTTGTCTCTCTGGCTGTCTTCGACTTTCTCCCTAGATATATCGCACTCATGCATTCGTTTGTCCTCAGCTCGTAGTCCCATGTGTTGTCTCCAACTTGTCTCCCCGTTTGTCTCTATTGCAGCTGCTCATTTGTATCTGACTCGTCTTCTCAGCCGGTGACTTGCAGGCCGTGGCCGATCCCTCTCCCAAATTACGGCCCGTCCGTCTAGTGGAGAGCACATCCCTTCGATTTCCGTCCGCTGCAGATCGCTGTTACATCGAGTTCAACAGGCTTTTGATGGTCGGATGCCGGTCGTAGCGCCGCTGTCGTACGAGATCAACAGCGAAAGTGCACTCGCATCAACCGGGAAACGATCGGGATGTTTCTCTCTGACCCAGGAAACGATCGAGGATATGGATTCTCTCTCTCTCTCTCTCTCTCTCTCTCTCTCTCTCTCTCTCTCTCTCTCTCTCTCTCTCTCTCTCTCTCTCTCTCTCTCTCTCTCTCTCTCTCTCTCTCTCTCTCTCTCTCTCTCTTTCCCTCTTCTCTCCATTTCTTCTCTCTCTTTCTTATCGTTTGTATGCATCTTGAACAGCGAATCTGTGAAATTTGTATGTGAATAAATTCACCAGTTTCTAGAGAGGCAGCCAAATAAATGCTGAAGCTAATTGCAACATTTTCATCATTTCGATCACTCTCAATAAAAATACCCGTGTATAGCTGCACAGTGCACATGAGCGTGAGAGCTGAATGATTGAGGCGTGGTATATCACTTGCATCTTTACACTTTGCGTAGTTACGCTCTAGCGATGACGGTCAATACTCAATATAGCGTGGATGGGAGCTAAGCAACACGAAAATGGCGCTCTCATTCTAACTCACAGTATCCTTTACCTTGCTTCGATTCCGTTACACTTGAATGACTCATGTGTGCCTTAACCCGCGAGTTGCTGGGGGGGGGGGGCGTTAAACGCCCCCACTTTTTTTCGCCGGGCCATAGCATAAAAAAGGCGCGCCGCAGGCGCGCCAAATTTTGGGTACCTGTAGGGAATTGATTGAAGTTTATTGTGACAAAGTTTAAAAAAATCGGTTGGAAAATTTTTGAGATATCGAGGTTTTAGTGACGTCATGATTTCTGAGTTTTCGACCAAAAACGGCATATGTTCAAAAAATCATATAAAATCACAGAATAGACATACAAACATGCCGTAAACGTCATTAGAATGCCAATACCATGAACAATCAAATGGCTATCTTCGATTATTGATTATTGTTCCGCATTTTCAAAAATCTTGAACTGAATCTTGACAATTTCTCGTGACTACTTCACGACCATGATACATGAATTTCTTAAATTGAGCTTTTTGAGCCAAACACGTACACATATGATAAAATGAATGTCACCATCGTGTTCTACGGCCCAAGTTACCCATAAAACATGTGTCATAGGCTGCGAATAACAGTTTTGATTTTCGGGGATATGTGCCTACCCGGTTGACCTGGCCTTGACCCTGACCTATGCTTGACTGACCCCTACATGGAACTGACACTCTTGTAGGCCTTATATGATGGATTGTGCACCGTTTTGACAGAGTTTCTGACGAGAGGCGCCCATTGCGAAGTCCTGAAGTCCATGCTACTGAAAGCCCGATTTTAGGTGTTTGACCTGACCTTGACCCGACCTGTGACCTCAAAATTCAACTTTAAAGTGCTCATCTGAAGCGTCTCGTCGCGTTCTTTCGTTTGCCGCCTCGTGCGTTTCGCTGCGCCTATTGGTTCTCGAGTTATCGGCTGGGGGCGTTTAACGCCCCCCCCCCCCCTCCAGCAAACGGTGGGTGGCGAAATACCCCAGCAACTGCCGGGTTAAGGCGCTGCTTGTGCAACCATAAGCTCTATTGACGTCACCGGACAGATTATTCTTGAGGACAGCACATGCCACGATCCACCATCATTTTTAGCGATGGGTATCAGCGAAAATGATGAGGCCGCTTTGCTGGAGGGACGAAAAATGGCCTAGATGAAGAGGTAAGAGTCTGGGGAAAATCGGTATTAGCTGCGATGGCAGGGATAAGTGAAGAGATGCTCGCCAGCTTTGCAGACAATAATGCATGGATACAGCCACTGACTGAAAAAAGGACACTCTATTGTATTGTGGTAAGAGCTGACCGCATCGATTGCTGTCTTACATTCAGTTTACAGAATGGCAAGCAGCATAAGTATGAACATTATTAGCATTATTTTGCATTAGATACAGAAATCATTTTTCGGCTTTTGTCGGACCGAGGTAGTTCATGAGATGCCGTTTGTCCGAAAGGTAGCCATTTTGGATAGTTCTGCATTTCATAACGCAAATTTGTACTTTTGTCATTTTTTATTTACGAAAAGTGCGAGGCATACAGGGCATCTCGGACACTGGCCGTCACTTTCCCACCGTCACTAGTGCAGAAAGCGTGCAAAAGCGATCAGCAAACAAACGTTCACAGTGTATCGTAGTCAAATACACGAGCTAATGACCATTTCCGTTCCGCTATATCAGCCACTTAGCTAATAACACCATCAATGCCACAAATCCCAGTACATATGAACCCGGCCGTCTTGCCAGATTGGTAGCTTATTGATATGTATTTCTTGGAAAGTTGCCGAAAGCAATGATAAACCTACTCATGTCAAAGACGAGAAACTTAACCTGAAAAGCGGGTGACACTTCCCAAAACAAGCAATGCGGCAGTGCCTATTCTAACATAAATCCGTACAGACTACCCGGGGTACCAAGCCTGGCCAGTGGGAGCGGGGACGGCGACTCTGTTCCCCTGGGATGCTGAGTCCCGAGTCGGGTCCCCACTCCCACCGGGGAAATGACGCCTGCTTCATGGGCAACCCCTCGTGACGGTGGACAATGACGGCCGGACCGGCGGCAATGGACGCGTGCCGTACCCATAAAGAACAGAAGACGAAGAGAGGGATTCCTTGTCGGTAACGGTACAGCTTTGATTATTACAAAGTCGGGCAAATTTCCATTACAAAGCGAAATTTGTTCTTACTTCACATTATGCTGCCTTGCGCACACTTATCACTAACTTAGACACCTTTAGGATTCTAGCAGGAACCGGATCACGCGAGCGTTTCATCACAGGGCACCACCGACGGTCAAATGTCTCTGTGGAGTTACACAGCGCGGTGAGTGATGCGTATGAACCTCTAACCTAGCGCGACAGCGCAGTGCAGCCGTTTCACCTACAGCGGCCAACACACTCACAGGATGATTTGATTTATCCATCATGCCACTTCAATATAGCACTCATGAACTTACTGACTAGGCAATGTCAATGGAATGGCATGCGCGAAGAGCATGTTCAGTCAATGTTTCTGCTCTGTCTGCTGTCTCTTTCCGTTCCTATAGCTCACTCGCCGCATTCTTTCCATTCTTTCTTCTCCCAGGCACTGTCTTTCATCTCCGCTTTCTCCAATCAAGTACCACCTCGCGGGAGTGGCACGGGGAAGTCATGCTTCGTCGCTCTACCGAAGCGACTGTAGCCTCTGCCGAGGCCCATCTCGCTGGCGCTGTAGCCTTTGCCGATGCCGAGTTCCTGCGGCGTAGCGTAGATGACGTCCTCGGCCGGGGGCTGAACGCTGTTGGGTCGGAGGGCGGCCTGCCAGCGGCGCCGCCTGAGCCGGTAGAACACGATGCCGCCCAGCAGGAGACCCAGCTGCGCCAGCGCCAGGGTCACGCAGGCGGCGATCACTGTGGAGCGAGGCGTGCACACCTCGTCCGCCCACGAACGGCCTGAGGGGAAAGGAGAGGCTAGATGTTGCGCGAGGATGACATGGCGAAGAGATAGTAACAATGAATCAAGTAGTCAACAACGCTCCATATAGAAACAGTTTCTGGGTGCCAGACAAATCAGTGACAGCCTTCTATGGGAACCGACGGTCTCCCATGATTCATCCTTTCCTAAAATCAGAGAAGCTTGTCATGTGTTTCTTGAAGAGACTTTCCAAAAGGTTCAACTTCCTAATCAAACAACCTGATTATGCTGATTATCATGCATCCTTTTCATGCAGTCGGTAGTGCCACCCATACAGCCCCACCGTGACTCACCGGTGAAGTAGTCGTGGCGGCCGGTCCAGTTGTGTCCGAACACTGGGTCGTACTCGCGGTGCCTCTCGGACGCCTCCCGGACCGCCTCGTCTGCGGCCTCCAGTCCGTCCTCCAGCAGCACCCGCACCTTCTCCGAGGAGATGTCCGGGCCCACCATCAGCTGAGGAGTGAGGGTAGACAGACGTCGTTACACATCGACAGATGAGTGTCATGCTGATGGGTCGCTTGCTATTATCGACTGTTACCTCCTGATGTGTCGATAACAGATACAGATATAATGATCAGTAAAAGTAGCAAAGATAACGATTAGGTATATCGTTTTCTAGTGATATGTGACTTGATGCAAACACATCAGAAGTTGAAAATGTTCTATATTAATTTTGACATTGTGAGGTAAGGCGAAGACTCATATGAGTAGAGCAAAATTTAGCCAGAAGCCATATTGCATCGATTTGCTGACTATAGACAAAGCATCTCACCGAGGCTGTTAGTGGCAGCGCCTGCGGCAGCAGCGGATCAGGCTCCTTCCGTGCGACATCAGACACCTCATTCTCCTGCGGGTCCTCCTCCGGAGCGGGCCGGCGGCGTGTCTTGGAGAGGACTGCCGCCACCCTCGGGCCCACGGGCACCTCCTCATCATCTTCCTCCGGGAGCTCCTCCCACAGGTTATCTGAGATTTCGTTCTGGTTTTCATTGAGGACCCCATCTAGCGAGTTCATCGGACGATCTGCAGGGTTATTGTCCGGCTGTTGTTCGTATGGTCCATCCGCGGGGTTGTTAGGTGGTTCAGTACCCGTCTCCGCGGAACTAGCCCAAACCGGCTCCTCTCCAAAGTTTGGTGGATGTTCTGGAGTCGATTGGGAAGTTGTGCTTGTCGAAGAGCTCGCTGGAAAGATCAAAGAATAGTGTAAGTGTACCGTTCAGTGACTAGATTTTTTTTTACATTCAAAGGAGGCTTCCGCTTTCGAGGAATAATATAATCATAACAAGTTCCGAATGTCGATCCAAGGAAAAAAATGTTTGCTGCGCACTCACAGGCCTCACCTTCAGAGACCACGTCAGCTGCTGATGATGGGCCAGCGGTGGTGCTCGTTGACGGGACGGGGGAGAGCGTTAACGGTAGGTCAGCGGTCAGGCCGATTCTCAGGTCCATGGGTACTTCAGCGGTGGCAGTCATCACTACGCCCTCCTCAGTCTCCGGCTCGGCAGTGTCGTTCAGCGATCGGCGCCGACGACGGCCGTACGAGTTGCCTCCAGGGCAGCGCGCCTGTGCAAACAAAGACACCAGTCAGTAGTAGAAGCTTTGACAGTACAGATTTATAGAACACAATGTATCAAAGCCACCAGCCAAGTGAGTGAAATTGTAGTCCAAGTGACTGACGCAACAACAGCAGGGCCCTGCTTTCTCTGACGGTCTAAAAACAGGCCTGCCTCAACGATGTGACGTTGCGACTATACCTACCGGAGGGCACTCGTCTTGACAGAACTGCACAGTCGCGAAGAAGTTGACGCGCGCCGTGCTGGGGAAGCGGAAGGCCTTGAAGTTGGCCATCAGATTCTTTGTCTGCCGATCTAGCTGAAGCGCTGGGAAGATGCTGCTGTCGCGTGGACATCTGAAGAACACAAACATGGATTGTGAGAATGGCAACATGGTGATATAAAGACAATTGAATATTCACACCATTTTCGCTTCAGTTTCAATGACCGCACTGTGTCATATGTAACAGCCTCGTCTTATGTTATGTATCGGCTTTTCAAGAACGGTGGTCGAAAGCATATGTCTCTGATTTGTTTCCAAAAACAGGCTCTTTACATTCTTAGCAATCAGCATGGGTCTTGGCGCAGCATATATGTACCTAACTCCCAATCCTTCAAAAAGCACCCCGCGGCGTCCATCCTGGACGGTCGACTCACCCCTGTTCATCAATGAGCGGCAGCAGCTCGCCGTTGTCGGTGCGCGCCTCGACGCTCTTTCCGAGGATGCCGAACGCGCTGCCCGGGTCGGCGACGATCATGAAGGTCAGGTCCTCTCCCAGGCTGACCTCGTCCGTGTCGCGTCCAGCGCGGCCGACGATTCGGAGACTAACACTAGGGGTCGGCGCAGTGTTCGTAACCACTGAAGTACCCGCCGGCCGAAAGGGCGCGCTGAAACAAAGAAGAAACATGCAGTGAGATTCATGAAACGTCTAAAGCACAAGTTCAGGTGTGACAGGCTACAGCAAAGAAGCAGGAAACAAGACACGTAAACTTTTACACGCTAGTCAGTGAAATGTACACGTCGAATGAGCTCAGTAAACAACTCCTGACGCATTTCCTGAGTTCTTGGAAGAAATACTCATCATCTCCGAAAGTCCCCTTTCTTACTTGACGTCGACGCCGCCTCCCTCGGTGAAGCGGTTCCCGGTGGGAGCCAGGGTAACCGTCTGGTCATTGGCGTCAAAGGTACACTCGACGCGCACCGTCTTGTCTGACTCCTGCATGATGGTCGGATGCTGCTGGATCACCACGTGGTTCACGTACCGGCCGCGGCCCTGCACAGAGGTCAAACGAAGGTCAAAGGTCAAAGAGAAGTCATGGAGAGGTCACAAAGGCATCATACATGGGTTAAACAGAAGCTACACATAGGTTGCATGATGTATAGTATCAGACGATGCGCATTGCACAGGGAAATTGATAAGTTTTTATTTCACAGATTGCACAAAGGACAGAATGTAGTCAGCTAGAAGCTGTGAAGGCGCGCACTAAATGGAATAAGTGGTCAGTGGATCTACGAAACACACAGGGCACATAAATAGAGCTCCTCCACAAAGGAGCATTCATGACTCACAGGTTGGCACAGGACCAATTTAGCGAAGCATGTTTTCTCACCTCCTCCACGGTGCCACAGCGGGATCCGAGCGGGATGGACAGCTGCACCACCTGCCTGCCGTTGCCCATGTCGAAGCAGGCCTGGGCGTTACCAGTCGCGTACACCCGGCCCTCGAAGCTCCGGCCGAAGCTGAAGGTCACCTGCATATCGTTCTTCGTGCACTCGACGGTCACTGGAGTGGAGGGGAGGGGTGAAAGGGAGGCGTTAGAATGGGCGGCTGGAAGAAGCGTTAGGTTGTGTGACGTGGTGAGTGGTTTCGTCTCAGTTGAGCTATGCTACAGCAGAGAAAAGATGTCCACATAAGATGGCTCAAGACTGAGCTCTATGTAGAATATCCAAGACAGTTAGGATAAATGATAACAATAACACGTCAAATGTATATTTAAACACACAAAGCTTTCGGTATGAAAATACCTTGATCACTGTGTTAACAGAAATGAGGACAGAAATTGTCACCGGCAGCTTGTACAAAAATATAAAATAGCACTCGAAAAATAGATCACAATCACGAGATAAGGTATCTATCGGGGTCCTGCCACTAAGTTTACAGCGCATGTTGCTAAAGTTATAAATCCAGTCCTAGTATTGATGGTATCGCGTGCTGATACGTGAGCCGCTTCTAAGATTTTTCGTGTCGTTTTTCGTGCGCCCTTCTCTAATAATCGAGTTGCTCCCCAGTTCGGTAAATGATGAGATTGTTCGGCATGTACGACGATTGCGTTCGATGTTCGATGAAACTTAAGGTCACTTTTATGTTCTTTAACCCGCGCCCCACTGGGGGGGGGCTATTTATAGCCCCCCTCCCGTTTTTCTGCAATAACTTCCAAACCGCTTGACGGATCGACGCCAAACTTTCAGTACCTTCGGCTGCATCAATTTGACACCTTGTGTCAAAATTTGAACTTCGTAGCTACCATAGGTCGGCCGGAAATGACGTCAGAGTGACGTCATGTTCGTCCGATTTCGACGCAAAACATTGAACCACGGCAATCGCTCCCAAGAGCTCAGTTTTTAAGCTAGATCCAATTTCTTTGCATGAAAGGTCTCAGAATTGACCGCGCTATCAAACTGCTATCTCGGATTTTCAAAATTTTGAAAATTTCGAAAATTATATATAATAATATTCAAAATTTATATTTTTATATTTTTTTCAAAAAGTTTTTGACTTTTCGAAAAAACCGGAATATATGTGACAGAACGCATGATTATGACTAACTCTAGCAAGTTTTAGCTAAATATCTTCAAAAATGGCCAAGTTATACGCATTATTGCAAAAAATTCAAAATTTTTATTTTTTTAATCAATTTTTCAGTACGTATTTGACATCGTACACCAATATAAATGGCACCATCGTGTTCCTGAGCTCAAACTGCATCCAATAGACACCTTTTTTGTTGAAAAATTTCAACTTCAAAATTTGACCTTTTTTGACCTGAAAGTGACCTGACCTAAGCTAAATTCGACTCAAAATGACCTCGAACGACACGGACGACATCAAATTCGAAATCTATGGCCTAAATGGACCATAAAACATGTGTCACGTGACCGACGCATGATATAATATTTTCGTGACCTGTGCTGACCTGACCCTGACCTGAAAATCAAAGTACAAGTTTGGTACCCTCAAGGTATCTAGAGCATCTGTTCACGAGTGTGGAAACCAAAAGTGAGCCTGATCTGACTTGTAAGACGGCGGCCAGAGCCCAAAATGTGAACAAGCCAAAATGCTAATAATTTTTACTTTGACCTGACCTGTGACGTCATCGGTGACCTTGAGGTCAATGAAATTAGGTTTCGCTCGACAGTTTTTCCGGGGCTATCAGACGCCGTTTGAATTTTGACGATCGGCCCAGTAGTTTCGGAGTTAGGAGGGGGGGCTATGAATAGCCCCCCCCCCCCCCAGTAGGGCGTGTTATACACAGACCCCAGTGGGGCGCGGGTTAAGTCTCGTTTCGACCCCCCTCCCCGTTTCTCCCACGTAGCTTTTGTTACACCCACCACAAGGAATTTCGTATACTACACTTTTCGGAGAATCGGATGTGTCGGACGTCTCTTTCGGTCTTCGTTCAATCATCTCGTGTATCTTCGTTCCCGTGTTCGTTGCTACTCGTACGCCTGTCTTCTCAAGTGATTTAGAAATAACCTCCGCGCTCTTGAAGTTTGGAATCGACATCCATTTTCGCTTTTTCCTTCCTTGTTCTTTTTCCTTTTGTTTTGGGTTCTTCTTTATCCGTTCGGCCTTTTGCTTTTGCCTTTTGCTGCGGCCGAACAATCTCATCATTTACCGAACTGGGGAGCAACTCGATTATTAGAGAAGGGCGCACGAAAAACGACACGAAAAATCTTAGAAGCGGCTCACATATCAGCACGCGATACCATCAATACTAGGACTGGATTTATAACTTTAGCAACATGCGCTGTAAACTTAGTGGCAGGACCCCGATAGATACCTTATCTCGTGATTGTGATCTATTTTTCGAGTGCTATTTTATATTTTTGTACAAGCTGCCGGTGACAATTTCTGTCCTCATTTCTGTTAACACAGTGATCAAGGTATTTTCATACCGAAAGCTTTGTGTGTTTAAATATACATTTGACGTGTTATTGTTATCATTTATCCTAACTGAGCTCTATGCTCGCAGCTTCTAGAGCACTAGAATCGGTAAATACTTAGAGCATTTTACAAAAGATTTTAGATAGCTCATCTAACTAGAGAGAAGGAACATAAATAAAAAAGTTCAAGCTAGCATTTACAGAGCAGCACTAATTAAGACAACGGGCGGTAATAGGTACAACGACCCCTCAGACATGCATGCGAAATACAACCAGGTGCACACGAGATCCCAGCCAGAGGGGAATCAGTCGGCGGAGTACATCATGCGAGAGAGCTACCACTATCAGACCAGTTCACTACAGACGACAGACTTCTAAGTATCTCGATAGAAGGTTGCCAGGATCAGTCTCATGGAGTCGTCTATAGGCTACCAGAAATACCGCTTCTGAAGACTGAAGAGCCTCGGAGAGCTTCTCCATCGAGGCAGTTCCTCTACAACTGCTAATGAAAGGCTGGTCAGTTGGTCTACCGAGCCAACCGCACCCGACGAGCGGGGAAAAGAAAAACTGCAACTAATAGGCGCTTGGAAGTCGATGTCAGTGGTGTGTACACTGTTCAAGCTCGCGATCATAATTTGTCTTTAGCAGACCACTGGAGCGATTTTTCAACATAAAATAACACGATTCATCAACATCAACTTCAATATTGAACAATTAAAAATGAAACGATGCAATGGTGCCGTCAGACTTATGAAATATAAATGTCAAAATATAAGAATGTTAATATGAAAAATATAAATGTCATTGAATTTTAACGATAATTTGTTCTTTGACAAAACTGTCCAGTGAGAAAATTGGCATTTCTGCTCCGTATGTCAATTACTCAGTGTCCGTGCCTGTTGAGCCTGGTCCGATGGTGGCTCCCTCTCCGCCGAAGTACTCCGCCTCCGGATGCTCCTCCAGCCGGGAACTGTCGCCTCCAGCCCCAGCGGCGGACTCCAGCGCCGGTGACTGGAGTCCAGAGTCCGCCGGTGACTGTCCGTGGGTCCCGGAGGCTGGGACAGCCCCCTGATTGTGCTCAAAACTGGGAGGAAGGGGAGAAGGGAGCCTACCCCGCTGCCAAGGAGAGTCAGCGTCTGCAGAGCCACTAGCTAGGCTCCGATGGAGGTCACTCCACTGCAAGAAGCCGTCCTCTATTCTTTCCCTAAACTGATGTTCCTGAGCCGCCAGACCATGCTGGTCCTGATCCGAATCCAGCAGCACACCGGATCCCTCGGACAAATCCGGCGGGATCCCTCCGTCACTCCACGGAGTGGGATCGAACCGGTCCCCGCGACCCAGCGCGGCGAATAAACCTAGCACGTGACCGGTGACCAGACCAGGCCCCAGCAGGTCCTCAGACGAGTCTATCTCGTCCTCCACTGGTGAACCCAACGGAAGACCGTTGGTCGGGTCTAAGTCAACCTCAGGGCGACCAGCCGTTCCCCACTTAGTCCCCGTCCAGATCTGTCCACTAGCGGATACAGCCGGAGATCCTATTGGAACTCCCGCCGCACCCCTTGACGGCCAGAAGAGACTGGTAAACGGGCGCGGGTCGGCCGCCGGATCATAGATGCCGCCTGACCCGGTGACCTGACCGTGACCTGTCGCCGGCGAATTACCGGTGCGACAGACGCCTCTCTCGCTGAACACGCTGTCAGTGTCGGCGACCAAAGCAGACTCCCCCAGACTGGTCGAGTCGTCGCTGCTGATGGTGCACTCGCGCTGGCGCTCGTTGAAGTTGTAGCTGCGGCACCTGAACGGGGAGGGGCAGGAGTCAGATGCTGAAAATTTGCAAAGTATATGAGAGTTCGCTGGATTTGCAATATCACATCGGCAGCTGAGCATTCGGGAAAATCGGGACCTGTTAGAAAGTCGTAAAGTGTGGCTGCTATGTGGTTTTCCGGGGTGCTGATCACGAATATCGTGTTAGTTTTGATCAGAGATGATGTCTTTAAGCATTTAGACCAGGTCGGGTCAGGTCAGGTCAGGTCAACCGGTAGGGGTTGTGACGGATATTTGTAATACGTGTCAACCGCCTCTGACAGCTTCGTAACATGTTACGAAGACACCAAAACTACTTCGTAAATGTTCAAATGGTTGCTAAATTCGTATTCAGCTCCAAAAACTAGCCTAGAAACATGTAAAACACGAAAAAGTGAACCGAGGTCACCCGAGGTCACTAAAGGTCAGTGACCTGACCTGACCTTCAGGTGACCTTGACACCCACCTTAATGCATGGGAGCAACATCAAATCACATGTTTGAACGTTTGAAACCACGAAAAGCCTGCAAACGCGCGGCTAATGCGAGCCGACATACGCCGAATCGCGATTCCGGCCAAACATGGTCTCGGAAAAGAGGTCACAGGTCAAAGGTCATTTGGGTCAGGGTCATGAAAGTTTCAGGTTGGGTGTAAAATTGATCAATGCGAGGGTACTGAAAGTTTCGTTGCGATCGGCCGCTTTTTACGCGAGTTATTCGCAAAAAAAACCTTAGGGGGGTTGCATCAACCCCCCCGTGCCGGCGAGGGATAAGAAACGCCGATATAAGTAAGAGACAGTTGTAATGCGCTTTCAGAATATAATTTTTTCTAATTTTTTATTTATTTTGTTTCTGATTATCTACGTAACGATGCACAATGTGCGCTAGCCAAAGGGCTACGTTAAACCCGCCAATAGATGGCGGGAGTTAATTGCCTGAAGTGATAGGCTGACCCGCAGTGGTAAAGTGTATTGCGGGACAGCCTACCAGCGCAACAGTGAGTGTCATGGCACATGAAAGGCGATTACAGGGTATTTTCTCACATTGTCTGTGCAGTTTAGGCATCAGGTGTGTCAACAGTCAAAACTTCTTGCGACGGCTGCTCTGGTTTTCACCAAGCTTGTGTCTGTGTGTGGGCTACACGGTTCAGTTTACTCACTTGAAGTCGCGCTCAACATCGCAGTTTCGCATGCACTCTTGCTTGTTGCGGACTCGGGCGAACATGCGGTCCACGTAGGGCAGGAAGCGGCCTTCCACGTCGCGGTACTCGCAGTTTGGTGGATCTGGGGAAGAAAGCAGTGTCTATATACTGAAACTCTGCTGAGAGTTACTCTACCCTTTGTTTTGTTGCCCTCGGGAAGTTTTTTTCGGACTCTACGATTACGTAACTTTTGATTACCGAGAAAGCTTCTCGAGGATAAGCTTATGCGAATAATAGTTTATCGTATCTTACTAAGTACACCTTACTAAGTATGAGTTGTTTTCATATCAAGACATGAAATAATACCTTTCCTGCCATCCTTTACAAGTTACAGTTCACGTATCTGATCTCCTCCAGTATCATCCTTTCCTCACCGGGAGCACACTGGTTCTCGAGATAGTCGACGTCCTCGGCGTAGACAAAGTCCCTCGGCTGCATCCTCCGTGTCTGGGTGGACATGGTGCATGTCTGATCCCGGTAGTTGTACTCGGCAGACCTGTGAATGTTGAATTACAGTGTGGTAAGCGTCAAATTTAAGACACACGAATTCATAATGTTTTCTCGGATATTTCATTGACAAATAAAAAAATGGGTTATTGCTAACCTGCAAGGCATGCGAATATTCTGCAGGCAGAGCATCTGGCAGATCTCCTTGCTGGGTACCCGCCGCTGCACCAGGTCGTCGTGGCCCTCAAGCATGTAGTTGGGGACACGCTCGAACGTCCACCCCTTGCCGCACGTGCGATCTACGGAAAAGGGAATTATACACTCAGGGAGGAGGCAAGCTCCGGGCAATACGTCTCGGGATCGGATAGACCAAATATGACGGCCTACATGGGACCAATTTTCTCAATTGCGTTGGTGTTTATTATTACGACATACGGGTACGCATGGAGAAATAAAAACTTTAATTGAACAATCCTGCTGAAAAAAAAATATGAAAGTTTAAACAAAGCTTCACAAATATACAATAATTCAAACAGTAGGAAGAAACAAGTCAGCCAAAAGGACAATGGTACGTTGTCTCACTGTCAACGTTTCACTGATTGTAATATAAATATATTGTCAGGCACCATGGTCTAAACTCACGTTCGATGCAGACTTTCTCGAAGTAGGCCACGCCGTCGGCGTTGCTGAGGGAGCCGCCGTCCTGGCCGGCCGAGTTCTCCAGGCCGTAGCAGCGCTCTCCGCGCTCTCCGTACTCCAGACTGACGCCGAGACAGCGCGGGTTCCGCTCACACTGCGGGAGGAGGTCAGCGGAGGTCAGATGATGGCGGGAAAATGAAAAGCAGACAAAGTTCAAAAAATTTATGTCATGAATCGCAGCAAAGTGCGGAAATATTAATAATTAAACAGCATTGGTCATCAACACTTGGAATAATTTATAGGCACAAGATTCAGGGTATTTTACATATTTCAACTGGAAGACGTTGCAGACAAAAAAAAAACACTAAGCTTTATGCATCGTAATTTATTATCCAGTCTAATCTGCCGCGTCAGAAAAATGGTCTTATAGTGGTAGGCAGAAAATAGTCCTAGGAAAAGAATTAAGCCTTAGTCTGGCCCGATGCCTGTCGAGCTTGGTTCCCGTCTGACCTATCTGTAGTATCCCTCTGACCTGCAGGAGGCAGGGCACGGTGACGCCTCGTCCACGCGTTCGGCTCTCGATGTCGAACCGCCTGGCTCGCCGGTACTCGACGTTCAGCACCTTCTCGTAAGTGGGCGTCACCCGGCAGCGGCGGATGTCGGGCGACCGACGACCGTCCGTGTCCACCTCGTTTGACCCTGGCGAGTCCGTGGTGGGCTCTTAGAGAGGGCGAGACGCAGCCGGGACGGTCAGATGGGTGGTAGGGGAGAAGGGGAACCAGCGAGGTAAAGCGCCGGTGCTGAGTCCACACCACATCGATGCTACCATCACCACTGTGGTGCCTTTTGGGTTAGATATGCACTGCATCGGCAGCGTCCCAACCGCAATGACCTGTGTAGGATGCTCAGTGTGGAATACTTATACAATGTCGTGTGAGTACTGTATCAATATGGTACAGTGTATCGCAAAATGTATAAGTACGTAAGAATACAAACTGCGAATGTGTATTGCCAGCTGACGCCGCCCACCCAAGCCGCCCACCAAGCCTCACTTCATCCGGCTTCACCATATCCATCACTCATCTCACCTCATCTCACACTCATTTCATCTCATTTCCCCGTTCACCGCACATTCTCTCGTATGACATCACCATGATAAGCAATCTCAGCCCCACGGCCCACACCGAAGCGGGGAGTAACATACCTATGACGTTGGCATTTACACTCGGTGAAATATACAAAGTAAGCACACGATGTTTCGAAAATGTTCACTTTGCGAACAATCGAATGTAATTGCAAGAAAAGGTTTGCCATATTCATTAGCAGGCTAAACCTTTTGCAGATAAGCACATGCAATAGGCAACACAGGTTATATAACATGGATATATGAAGATATATGTCACTTCATTAACGCAACGCATTTCTGAATAAATGATTGCTGATATGCAGCATGAATAACATTTGGGTTTAATCTAAAAAAGGCTCACATTTCTTAATGAATCTAACATAAGGAGGAAAAAACTAGCCTTTGCAGCACGGAGAGATTTGTCTCCATTCGCAGCCTTACCTGGTCTGTCTGGCCTGTCGGGCCTGAATGGCCGGTCAGGCCGGTCGGGTCTGTCGGGTCTGTCGGGTCTATCGGGTCTGCCTGAAGCGCGGTCCTGACAGACACGCTCGGCGTACAGACTTCCCTCCAGGAAACGCACCCCGCTGCGGTCCAGGTCTGCGGCCCGCACTCCCGACAGCAGGCACGTCATGTCACGGGCGCGGCTCTGTCCGAGAGAACACCGCGAGACCGTCAGAGTGTGAACACAGTGCGGCCGTCAGAACATCCTCATACAAACTTATGAATGTAGCCCACCAGATCTAAGTAGATTTAGAAAGTAAATCTAAGCTCACTCACGAAGTTATTACGAAAGTACGAATTCTGATAATTGAAACATCGATAAAAATTATTCAAGTATTCATTCTTCAGCAGTTCTGTTACAGAGGTGCAGAAAGACAGAGGTAAAAGCAATGGACGTTTCGCTGCACTCTTATCAAATGATTCGCCTTTCTTTAGTGTCCTCTGCTACTGACCGGAGGCAGGAAGGAGTAGGAGGCGCAGTTGAAGTCCCGCTCCCTGTCGCACGCCTCTCGGCATCGGCCGTCACTGAACGCTGACACCGCCTTGTGCGTATACAACAGGAACGCGTCGCGCGCCTCGTTACGGTACGAACAGTCCTCGAACTCTGTCGGATGAGAGAAATGCGTTACATGGTGCAATACAAGCTGGGGAATGGGGCTGGAATACGTCATATGAAATGGAAATTTTGGCGGTTAGCGTTTCAGCGTGAAGTATGATTCATCTACTGTATACACCACAATATCTCTAACTCAATTGGAACGCAAGATCTTCGGAAAAGACTTACTAAAAGAGCATATTCGGATTAAAACTGGAAAACTTTTATCAATTTTTCTTCAATACTGTGAATTCAACCAGCCGAGTTACTGAGAAACATTTCAGGGGTGAGCAGGATGTGTGTTTTTACAATCACTTCACCAGCCATGCGTCTCTGTTCACCCACCTCTAGCGCACTGGTTCTCGAAGTAGTCTTTGCCGTTGGTGCGGCGCAGGGCGCGTGGCGCACTCTGCCGAGTCTCCCGGCTCAGCAGACACAGTCGGTCGCGGTAGTCGTACGTGGCAGAGCGGCACTCAAAGCTGCGCTCACTCAGACACGCGTCCTGACACTCGGTCTTGGAGACTCCGCGCAGGGCCCTGTCCTCGCGCACAGACAGCTCTGCGTTCACCAGCCGCTCGAATGTGTACAGCTTGGAACAGCCGCGGCCTGGAACGGGTGCACGAAGAACGGGATTAGAATCATCGGAAACATCAGACTTGCGGAACTGGATATGAATCGCTTGTGACGTGAGCCAAGAATAGAAACTGTTATATGTCACGCCTCCACTTCCCTCCATTCGCCAAGTAGCTGCCGATCTCCCTGCTATTTGAGGAGTGCTCGAACTGAACTTACTTCTGAGGCAGATTTTCTGCATGAAGCTGACGCCCGGAGTGTCGGTGAGGTCTCGTGAGTCGACCTCGACGTTCTCCCGAAGCTCGAGCGCCGAGCAGCGCGGCGGCTGGCGAGTGCCCCCTCCGTGTTCGAGGTTGAAGGCAGAACAGCGCCGGTCTCGGTCACACCTATTGGATCACAAACACAGTTGGGTCAGAGGGCAGCGGTACGTAACGAAGGGAGGCGATCGGCGAATCACGAGTCAACACTGCTGAAGGAAATGGAATCAAGTGTCTGCACAGCGGACTGGCTATGTCCGCTTTCATGCGAACTTCTGACCCATGACAAAGTTTTGGAAAGGACCATAAATGAAAACTTAACTTTGTTTTGCGAAAAAAAAATTATTCGCTGGCCGAAACTGTACGCTGAACCAAACTGAACCTAAGCTGTTAGTCACCGTGAGTAGAGCAGCAGCGTGACTGAACGACTTTCGACGCGGGCCAGTGACGGTACTCAGGGTCTGGTACTCACTACTCAGTACTCGGTACTCGGTACTCACGCTCGGATGCAGTCGGCCATGATGCCGGCGCCCTCTCTTCCTGAGGTGAGCTCGACGCCGCGCACCTGCCTCATCTCGACCCCAGTGATCAGCTCGTACTGGTCACAGGAGCCTACGGGGTAGGCGGGTCGACGGAGAGGGGTCAGTTACAGGAGGGAGTGGTGTGGAATGCACCGGTGTGGCTGAATGAACGCGCAGCTGACGGTTTACGGCAATTATTATTGAAATGGAAAACTAGTTTTGTTGTTAATGATCTTGAAATGCAAATTGAATGCATAGCAGCAGTAAGACTCACCTTAATTGTCAAAGAATGTGTAACCCTGACGTCAGATATGGAACAACTCAATGCACAATAATCAATTCGTGAAATTGGCGAGGTCGAGATGTCATGCATTTAGATAAGCAGCGGATAGTTTTGTCCGTGAAGTAGGGGAGTAATAATTAGTTGGAAGACATGCAGATGATGTTAACACAAAGAATATGGCAGTTAAAAACAAGCGTAAGTTGATATCAGTAAGGCATATTTAGAAACACAGACAGCAGCAATTGATACAGACAGTAATGCCTATATAGCAATGCAATTGAAACAGACGATGAACACTGAACAGGTAAGCAAAGACATAACACCTTTTCGATAAGTACACGAAACTATCGTCAACGGATCAAGAAAAAAGATAAAAATATGAAAGGATTTGACAATTTGGATTTCTGCTTATTCAAGATTTTCTAAGACCTTAGCTTCCTCCTCTCATATCACGCAAACCTTGGGCTAACCCGGCCGGGCCCGGGGGGTAATCCCAACCACCGCAGCCCGGGGGGGGGCGTTTTTCGCCCCCCCTGTCTAACTCCGTAAATAAGGGAGCTACGGAAACAAAAGCGATACCAAACGACAGGTCCTTACGAGACAATTCTAAAGCACCTAAAATTTTTGACCTCAGGTCAATTTTCAAGGTCAGAGGTCAAGGTCAAAGGCAAAAACCGGCACATGTGTAGTGATCTCAAAGTAAGCCTTCTACAGGACGGCAGGCGGCATCAAACCGGCAAAATTGGGTGTCAAACGAAAGAAGAGAATCTGAGGATTCCGAAAATATGCTCAAAATCAAAGTTCAAGGTCAAGGTCACGCTCAAAATTGACCTCAAACTTGGCACTTTTTCGCACATCTTGCGTGCTAACTTTCAAGATGTTTTAAAATGTTTTGAGGCTTATCAGTTCCCTATTTGTGGTTCCTCTTACGATACAAGGCTGTTCAAAGGTCAAGGTCACTGAAGAGTATCCCTGCTAGAGGCTATTTCACTAATTCAAGCTAGTAATAATAAATAAGACAATTTTGCCATCCGGAAGCTCTAAATGAAGGCTTAGAGGAAAATAGATGCCAGATTCGTGATCAGCGGGTACAAATCCATCATAAACGACCTTTCATGTGTCCAGGTCAACCAGAGGTCATTCGAGGTCACATGAGGTCAACATAAAATTTGACCTTTTCCGAACAAAATATATATCATTCGACGCGGCTTGACAAGGCGAATGCGATGGTACCACTGCCGTAGCTCTAGGACCATTTTTGTCGAAGTTATTTGCGAAAAACTAAAACCACATTTCGGGGTCGTTGACCTGACCTTTGACCTCAGGTCACCAAAACTATTTTCCTATTTTTCTCTAGGTCAAACGCTACACAACCGTGCTCGTAATTTGTCTTTATCTCTAAAACTCTATTTTTAGCAGCTATTTGAAGTTTGCGTCTGTGACGCCGAAGTTTGCCGTGCAGGGGTCTAGAAAAATGGACCTTGTGACGTCATCAAGGGGGCTAGGTCCAAATTTTTTACTTCAGAAGATGTCAAATTGATGGGAGAAAAGGTACTGAAAGTTTCGCTTTCCTATCCCTAAGCGTTCGGGAGCTATCGCAAATATTCGCCAGGGGGGGCGAAAAACGCCCCCCCCCCCGGGCCCGCGAGGGTTAAGGAACGGCTTACATGGGAAAACGCAGGACAATGCATGTTGCATCTAGGGTGTTATATATCTTATCATATTTCAGGATTTGATAAAACGATGAAAATTTGAAACTTTTAGAACTCCATTCGTTATGCGATCAATGAAAATGGAAATAAGATTCAGTTTTGGTTTTATAGAGTAGAAAGATCACATAAGTACCCACAAGTGAAAATGCACAGTAACGTGGAAAGTAAAGCTCCTCAGATCAAAGCTTTGCCATTAACCCGCGCCCTGCTGGGGGGGGGGTGTTTGAACACCCCCCTTGTGGTTTTTCGCGAATATCTCAAAAACGGCGGCGCGGAGCGCCGCCGTTTTTGGTACACCTTATCATACATCAATTCTACACATGTTGTGAAAATTTCAGACCAAGGTCATTCAAGGTCAGGTCACCAGGTCACTTGAAGTGACCTCACCTCATAAAAACTTTCAATGTCTGTCATAGTTACACCGAGTGACCGATTGCTTTGAAACTTTCAGCGATTGCTAAGGGCAATAGCATGTACAAAATGTATATCTCAGAATTTTGATATCGATGACCTAAGGTCAGGTCAATTTTGCGACCTCGCCATTATAAGTCAATGGGAGAAAATTGAAATGCGCCTCTTTTGGATGCAAGACATTATAAACACTCCCAAACACCGAAATACAAGTGGTTTAGACACACTGAACATGAAAATGGTGTCCGTGACCCTTGTTTATGCCCTGAGGTCATCTTAGGTCACGAATGGTATCTAACAGTTTTTCGCAAATAACTTTTGATAGAGGCATGCTAGAGCGATGAAAACGCCTCAGATGAGTTCAGCTCGACGATACGGATCGACTGATATGCAACATGACCCTTTCCGGTCAGGTCATGACCTTGACCTGAGGTCAAATTTTCAAGTTGACCTTTCAAGGTCAAGTTATAGTTCATTCGATGCGTCTTGACGAGAGGAACACGATGCCGGTAAAAGTGAGCTCGTACAAGGCTTGGGTCAAAAGTTATTGCAGAAAAACCGTTTTCGAAAAAATCGGCTATTTTTGCAGTTTTTTCCCCCTGCAGGCAAAACCGTTGACGTTAGGTCAAATTTGCGAGAATTACTCAAAAAGGGCGTTAATAGGGCTATCGAATGCGCTTTTCCGCGGCGCTCTAGCTCTATTGGTTCCCGAGTTATGCGTTGGCTTCTTGGAAATTTTCGACATTCGACCTGGAAATCGGCCAAATTTTGCCTTTAATGACCTCTGGTGACCTGACCTTTGACCTGACCAAAAAATTGACTGAAGTGATTTCGTCATTATTTTTGAAGCTCTTTCGAACGCCGCCTTCCGCGTATCGCTACGTGGCCCAGGAGCCGAGTTACAAGGGGGGGGGGGTGTTCAAACACCCCCCCCCCCCCCAGCAGGGCGTGGAAATCCAGGACCCCCAGCCGGGCGCGGGTTAACATAAAACAGCGAAATTGCTAGCATTGAAAGAAAAGATGTCTGTTAAGTGCTCTGGCGTGACATTGAAAATCCCAAGCCGTTCAGAGTTCCCATTTAGAATTCAGAAGGCGTTGTTTCAGTTAGCGTCAGGTTCAGAGGCCACCGGAGAGTAGCGAAGTGTCTCGTCTTACTCTGATTCCGTATGCTCGGCTCGGTGGCCGGCTCTGTGGCCGGTTCACCGCCGGGGTACGGGTCGAGCTCGGGTCCGAACTCACTCCACTCTAAGCCCGCTGTGGTCACTTCTGGGGTCATCAGTACAGGAGGAGACAACGCAGGGAGGTCGGGGAGGTCCACAACGGTCGGTCTCGGCCCCGGGAGCGGCAGGACGGGCCCGGGCCGTCTCCGGGGCGGCGGGGGCGGCAGGGGCGCCGCTCCGGGGCCGCCCCAGCCCCAGGGGAACACCACTGCTGGGGAGGAGACACGCCGGCCGCGCCGACCGTCCCCGAACACATACAGCGTCCGTCTGCTCCGGAACAGGGCTGGCCCCGCGTCCGGACGGCGTCGGTGGTCACCTGGTCTGTCCGGCTGGTCAGGGCGGTCCGGGAACACCGGACGGTCCGGCCGATCCGGAAACACAGGCCGGTCCGGGTCCGGGCGGTCCGGACGGTCCGGGAACACGGGTCGGTCCGGGTCCGGCCTGTCCGGCCGATCCGGGCGATCCGGCCGATCTGGACGGTCCGGACGATCTGGACGATCGGGACGGTCCGGATCGCGTCGCCGCTCTCGACATTCGCGCTGGTAGAAATCGGTACCGGCCCGAGAAGTGTACGCAGTTTCTCCCGCCGATGCTGCAATGAGAAAGTAAAATATGTGTCTTAGTTTGTTTCAATCCTTTGCATGTCATAAAGCTGGTATAAATATTTGTAAAGTTCATTGAAGTAAAAAAAAATCAGCAGGGCATATCATTTCGGGAAATAGTTACAAGGCGAGGGTGACGGGGCGATGCACAATGTGGTAATAAATTGTTAGTCAAATGATTATTCCAGCCTTACTAGCGTGCATTTCTGAAGGCACTGCACAATAAAACTATCCCGCATATTCAAATGTATAAAACAAAGCTCTACAAACAGCTTTCGGTATCTCCTAATGACTGATGAACTCCCGGAGTTCGATCATCCACTCACCTTCGTCATCGCCACTGAGCAGACACTGGCCGGCGGTGGTGTAGAGCGAGAACGAGCGACACACGAACTCGCGGCTGTTTGTGCACAGACGCTCACAGTCGCGCACCCGGTCCACGCGGGGGATCGTCTGGTCGATGTAGCGCGGGAACTTGTCCGTGAGCGGAGCGTAGTCGCAGCGCGTGTCGGCTGTGGGTGGTAAGAGGGTGGTAAAAGGGGTGCGAAGAATAATTTGGAGGCATCCCCAACCCTTCGTGATGCTCCAGTGACGTTTCGCCGAGCTCGGTTGGGACCTTTTCTACAGATCATTCGGTGATAAAAATGAACAGTTTATCTCAGGTCAAGGAGCATCTAAACAGACATCACAGTTAGCGACACTCCTGTGATGCAAAATCTAAAATGATTGGTTTCACGAAACAGGTAAAAAATAGTTTAACTAGCGAATGGCACAAGTACGTTTCGTTCTCTATATTATTACCGAAATGTCACACTCGGTGACATTCAATACGACGCTTTGGCTCGGCAAATACTGACCTCCGATGCACTGGTTCTCCAGGTACTCGACGCCTCGGCTGCTCTCGACGTAGTCTTCGGGCATCTGACGGCGACTGGCGCGACTCAGCCGACACTCGAGGTTCTCCGAGTCGAACGTCGCTGAGCTGCAACCACGTGGCAAAATAGCATGTAAGAGGAAAACCTGTAATTGCAATACTACGACGAATGGACTACTTAGACCTTAGACAGCTTTAGATTGAAACTTGCATGGCGGATATCACGAATGGCTGCAATGGAGGGCCGAAAACAGTGCGTTTTATCTTATCGTATCCCCATCGAAATGCATCATTGCCAGTCCTTTCCAAATCCAAGCTGCCTATTTTACAGAGAACTACGTATATAGAGGACTAATATCTCTAACGGGATATTGGGGCTCATACATGCGAGGAACGGCATCTCCTACCGGCAGCCGTCCTCGAGGCAGGCGTTCTGACAGTCCTTCCTGGTCGGCACCTGGCGCAGGACGCGGTCACCCCGCTGGAACCTTAGCTGCATTCCTGGCACGCGCTCGAAGGCCCACGTCTTTGTACGGCACTGAGATCTGGCGGCGCCTGAAAGACCACATAACGTCTTCAGTGAGTTGAGCTACTGCCACACAAATTTGTTTATTACCGGGGGCACATGCGCAAGTCAAATTAGTCATTGCAAAGTTTTTTTCTATTGCTCTCAGTATTGTAATCCATCTGTGACACATTAGCACCACACTACTCATGTAAACCGGAAAATGATACAATTGATGCAAATGATGCAAATGATGCAAATGATGCAACAAAATAATAAAATAAAACAAAATAAAAAAATAAAATAAAATAAAATAAAATAAAATAAAAGATGCATCAATTCTGTTATTTGCCATCTTTGCGTTATACAATACTGTAACTCGTCTCATGAGCAATACAGTAGCAGTGGGTTATGTCCCGCTCTCAGCTCTGTGAAACCCCATCCAGGACATGCGCTATCTGTGTCCGGTATCACAGTCAATGTTATGTTATGTAAGCGGGATGATATGCCCCATGCGTAGGTCGTTGGCCATTCGGAGATAATCCCCCAGGGGCCTCCATTATACCTCAATGATAGCCGACGACCATCCTGCCTGTCAAATAGCTGGGATTTAGTCTCGATTGGGAACGTCGGGTGGCAGCCAACGGGAGCGAGGTTATACCACCGCGTATTACCAATTACCAGTGTCGGGGTACCGAAACCAGGTCACAGGAGGTGAGTCCAGGTCAGAGGTGCGGTGCAGCGTGCTGATGACCGGCAGTGGGCCTCTTTGCGGGGATAGTTTAACCCACGCGGGGCTGTGGTCTCCAGCCGAACGCGCGGGGCTGGGGGGTAAATTTTACCCCCTTTGTTATCTCCCGAACAAATGGTCCGATTTGGAAAATTCAAACGCCAATCGAAAGATCTCATCACAAACAATTAAAAACATGTACTTAATTTAAAGTTTGAGGTCAAAGCCAAGGTCAGGTCAAGGGTACAAATTGCAAGTTCCTACTTCCTACAGTACCGGCCTTGCACCGTAGTTGCGGAAGAATGGAGTCATGGACTGAGACTGATTGCCCAAAACGTGTTCTTAGGCTACCAAGACAATATTCGTTGCATACAATATCATTCAGAGGTCAAGGTCAAGGTCAGGTTAGGTCAGGTCAGGTCACCAAAAACAAAATATAGAAAAGGGCATGTGCGACACATGTTTTATTTGTCATTTTACTCATAGAATTCAATAGACACACTCAATAAGTGATATGGACCACCTCTGGATGAATTTCAGGTCGAGGTCAGGTCAAGGTCAGGTCAAGTGAGGTCAAATTTTGAAGTTGGTTGTTAAGGCCTAAAAAGGTAGCTATCTGAAGCAGTTTTTCACGGCGAATCGAATGGTGCTATTTTTGTTTCCGTACGATGTCTAGAACTTCCAAAAAAAATCATTTTTCAAAATTTTTGTGTGTCGTGACGTCATAAAATTTTGAATAACTCCCACATTTTTGAACCGATTCTTCTAAAAATTGGTATGTAGGTGCACATAGACCACTTCTCTGACATATATTCCTGTTTTTTCGATACACTCAAAATTTTGGATTTTATAATTATTTTCCCAAAAAAGTCAGTTTTTTTAATTTGGGCAAAAATCCAAAATTTTCAAAAAACCGAGATAGCCATTTGATAGACAAAGTAGAATTACGTATAACCTTTTTTGTTTCGTCTTGATTCCTTTAAAAATGAAGATGTTAGCGGCGTTTGAAATTTTGCCGTTTTTTTAGGCGAAAATGGCGAACATGACGTCACTAAAACGTCAATTTCTCAAAAAAATTCCGACGGATTTCGCTCAAATTTTCAGGGAACGTGTCAAATTGATGTAAGAAAAAGTACTGAAAGTTTGGCGGCGCTGCGCGCCGCTGTTTTCGAGATATTGCAAAAATTCGCGAGGGGGGGGGTAAAATTTACCCCCCCCAGCCCCGCGCGGGTTAACATAGCCATGATACATTTGGTACCTAGACTGCTTAGATAAAGGTAGTAGACGTTCACCGTCACCCGTGTCATCCTACATATCCACAATGGTAACTGATAGCTGTGAATGTTACATTTTCAAGAGATTACCAGTCTGAATGTACTTGTATATACGCAGCAGGATACCGAACCTGATGACCTGTTCGTTCACAGTTCGAGTTTTGCAGTGTCATGTGGGCCAAGGCCATTCCACTTTGTTACCTCTTTCTGGTTCGATACATGACCGGTTTTGATAGGTTGACGGCACAAATGATTGAGCCCAAAGCCTAATAGATAGGACCGATAGGAAAATCGAGTAAGTGCAAGCATATGAACTATGAGCGCTTCCATTTTCATAATGTTTTGAAAATCTTCTTTCTTTATAGCTCCGTATAGTTCCGCTAACGCGGCATCAGAATACAAATTTTGTTTCTGGTTACTGCCGAAGGTAGTTGAATGATGCATTCTACGTTTCTTATTGTACCTATGTCCTTGTATGTTAACAGTTTTTGGTTATTTTAAAATATTAAAGCCGACAAAAGGAATGGTACCTAAGTGCAAAAAGCGAGTATGAGATCGCTGCAGTCTAGCAGTTATGTAACAAAGTACGATAACTTCCACTCGCGGGAACATCCTGTGACATTATACTCCTCGAACAGTCGACACCGGTCTCGGCGCACCGCGCGGCCTCCAGCCGCCTGGAATTCGCCGCTACTTCCGGCCCGGGGCCCGTGCCGGTGCGGGTCGGCCGGATTTACATGGGTAATGGCCAGCGGGTGGCGCGGCGCCCCGCACTGCCAATTGGCCCCGCTAACTGCCGGGTGTGGCTCCATACAGCACGGACGCCCGGCCGCCGCCCATGGGGTGAGGGACCCACCGCCTCGCCGGGACGCCGGGACGCTGCGACGCTGCGATGGGGAGCGGCTGAGAATGGCCCACGGAATATGCTCCTGTCAAGTTTGATGGTTTCAATTGGTTTTCGGCAAGGACGGGGCCGGGTATTTTACATATGTAGAAATATGACGATACCGTCTATATCGGTCTTAGGAAATGAACTTGTGTGTTTTGAGCATTTACTTAAATACTATATCGCTTATATATTATTGTTTTTGAATATTTGATTATTAGCCTCATGGACAAACAAAAATTGATGGAGTGCGTTGATTTGCGCAGTGCCTATTAAAATATCACATTTAACAACCTTCGTGTTGTTTATAGCCAGTTCATTAATTAAGTGAGCCTACTGTCGGGACTCTGGGTTTATCTGTAAAATTCGTCAATCTGAGTCAATGCAAACATTTTGGTTACTGTGTATCCAGATGCATGAAACAGGTCACGCACTTTGGCTTGGCCCGGCTGTAACTATTCGGAATTCGCGATCCGTTATGCTAGTTTGTCGTCAGCGACGGTGGCACAGAACTAATCTCATGGGGTCATAATTGTGGCTCGATGATGGCTAGCCGCCATTTTCACTGCCAAATAGCCCGGACTAAGCTCCGATTGGGGACAACGGGTTATTGCTACTGTTGGCGAGGTTACTGCGCATTTGTATTGGCAGAGAGGGGTGGTACAGCAGAAAACTAGTAAAAACGGCAAATGTTACCTGAAGCTGACTCTCTCTTGATCTTGTCAGCTGGTGGGCCTTGGTGCGTAGCTCCAAGCTGGAAGCTATTGCAGTCTATTAAAATTCTTCTCGAGTTGGTTATTGTGCAATAATTAGCTAGCAGCTATCCCAGCTTTTTAGTTGAACGTTTGAAATAACCTATACTGAACAGTTGAACACATTTCTCGACACATTTCAGCTGTGGGTGAACCGAGAATACCATCGATGTTGATATGCATCTTTTTTATGAACACAATAAACGCACGAGCAGCTGGGGCATTCCACGATAGATCGTACCACTTTTTCCAATTTGACACCCTCATCTCTCGGATTTTAACGATAATTGGTCTGAGGGGTAATCAGGGGCTCTGAATCCTCCTGTGACAATTTCAGGCTAATCCGATGAGTAGTTTTTGAGTTATAATGTATAACATGTTTTGGATCTTGCGTTGCAGCGCCAAGTTTGACGGGCTGTAACTCTAAGACGGATAATCCAAATGCCATGCTATACGGCATTGCACTTGCATTGAAACAAAGAATAATATGCATTTTAGAATTTTGAAATATAAACTATTTTTGATATATAACACATCGAGTTTCCTTTCCCAATATCCCGTGACCGACCTGTCAATCAATGATTGTCAATCAAGTCAATCACCATTGACTTATAATGGTGAGGTCACGTGACCGACCTGACCTCATGTGACATTTAGGTTAAATCCGAGATAAACAAGTTGTGAGACCTCAGAAGGATACTACGTCCTGTAACTTTCATCTTCCTGTGAAAGTTCCTCTGGCACTGAGGGCGTTGCAAAGTTGCAACTTCTGAGGACCGTGCAGAGGTTCATTTATGACGTCATAGGTCAGTGACCTGACCTGACCTGAAAACGCAGTTGGTGTCAAAAGATCCAGCTTGAATAAAATATTAGGTATGCCAAGTTTCAGCTGTTTTCCCTCAGCGTGTTTTGAGCTATCGCGAAAAACCCCTATGAGGCGGCATCCGCCCCACCCCTTCTCGGCCGACGAGGGTTAATGTACTAATTCATGTACATGTATGAGCAGATATAGTATCATCTCAGCTAAAATATATCACTAATTCATGTTCGATACATTCTAGTGTTAGTATAAATATTCACTCATTATATTTTCAATTTATTTGACTTTTGTGCATGACGAATATTTACTTTTCAAAAAATAGGTGCTATCTCCAAAATGGAAATTTTTTCAGATTTCAGGGACCACACCATCGGATTCCTCGCAAAATTTTGGTTCAGAAAACACTAAAATTGGAGATAGGTATTTTCAAAAGTTATTTACCGTCTGTTGGAGCAATGTGCGCGGACTCGGGGCGGTCACGTGATGCCCGGGGGCTGGCTGCCGGCTGGGCCGCCCGGTCGGGGAGCGGAGCCAAATACACGGCAGCGTGCTGACCCGAGGTCAGCGACTTAAGCTGACCTCACCAGAACAAACAGTATACCATTCGACGCGCCGGAGCTAGGCAAACACAAAGATGCTAAAATCGCGGCTCTGCGACCATTTGTTGCGAAGTTATCTACCAAAAACCGGACCCGTAATTTGGGTCACTTGAAATGACCTCAGGGGTCACCAATGAACCCGAGACCTTAAAATGTGGTATCATTCGATGTATCTTGTAACGGCGCACATGCTCGTTTTTTTCCGCAAGGTTCTAGGTTCATTAGAGGCGAAACGGCGAGCTGGGGTCGTACCGACCCCCGGAAACCAATTTTGTATGCATTAAAATGAGGAACTTATAGAAAGAACACCTTTCTAATTGTTTGCATGTCGATTTTAAATGACCTGAACTTTATTTTGAAGAAATAAAAATGGCTAAAAATTTGGTCCCAAGGGCCGTTATAGACAAATTGAAAAAATATTACGACTTTTTTCAATATGTAAAGCTTTTCTTTCCAATTTAAAAAAAAAACTGTATTAATCTTTGATTCATCGTTAGTTCAAAGCTGTTAACCCGCGCCCCGCTGGGCTATTCAGCCATACGCGCCCTGCTGGGGGGGGGGGCAGATTCTGCCCCCCCTGTCCAACTTCCGAACCGATGGTCGTAGAAAGACGGGGAAAACGGCAATCGAAAGCTCTCAACAAGGCGGATCTTAAGAGCCCACAATTTTTTGCTTAAGTAGGTCAGAGGTCAGGTCAAGGTCAGGTCAAGGGTACAAAATGCAAGTTTCTACAGTATCGGCCTTGCACCGTAGTTGCCGAAGAATGGACTGAGACTGATTGCCCAAAACGTGTTCTTAGACTACCAAGACAATATTCGTTGCATACAATGTCATTCAATGGTCAAGGTCAAGGTCAGGTCAGGTCAGGTCAGGTCACCAAAAACAAAATATAGAAAAGGGCATGTGCGACACATGTTTTATGGGTCATTTTACTCATAGAATTCAATAGGCACACTCAATAAGTGATATGGACCACCTCTGGATGAATTTCAGGTCGAGGTCAGGTCAAGGTCAGGTCAAGTGAGGTCAAATTTTGAAGTTGGTTGTTAACCCGCGCCGGGCCGGGGGGGGGGGTGTTTGAACACCCCCCTGCGGTTTTTCGCAGATATCTCAAAAACGGCGGCGCGGAGCGCCGCCGTTTTTGGCACACCTGTTCGTGCATCTTTTCCGCACATGTTGTGGAAATTTCAGACCCAGGTCACTTTAGGTCAGGTCACCAGGTCACGCCAAGTGACCTCACCTCAGAAAAAATAAGAATGCTCGTCATAGCTACACCGATTGATCGATTGCCTTGAAACTTTCAGCGATTGATTAGAGCAACATTATCTATAAAATTTATATCTCGGAATTTTGATATCGGTGACCTAAGGTCAGGTCAATTTTGCGACCTCTCCATTATAAGTCAATGGGAGAAAATTGAAAAGCGTCTGTTTTGCACGAACGCTATTCTAGACACTCTCAAACATCGAGATGTAGGTAAAAGGGACACACTGAACCGGAAAATGGCAACTGTGACCCCTCGTTATGTCCCCGAGGTCATCTCAGGTCACGAACAGAATCTAACAGTTTTTCGCTAATAACTTCTGATAGAGACGTGCTAGAGCGCTGAAAACGCCTTAGATGTGTTCGGCTCGACGTTGCGGATCGACTGATATGCAACATGACCTTTTCCGGTCAGG
The DNA here is from genome assembly GCF_019059575.1 of Amphibalanus amphitrite. Lineage (NCBI taxonomy): Eukaryota > Metazoa > Arthropoda > Thecostraca > Balanomorpha > Balanidae > Amphibalanus > Amphibalanus amphitrite. The sequence goes on along the minus strand of NW_024881908.1, from coordinate 453,411 downwards.
TCATGACCTTGACCTGAGGTCAAATTTTCAAGTTGACCTTTCAAGGTCAAATTATAGTTCATTCGACGCGTCTCGACGAGAGGAACACGATGGTGGCAAAAGTAATGTCGTGGCTCTTTTGAGTCAAAAGTTATTGCCGAAAAAACGTTTTTCGTAAAAACGGCTATTTTTGGAGTTTTTGCCCTCTGGAGGCTAAACCGTTGACCTGAGGTCAAATCTGAGAACATTGCTCAGAAAGGTCTGTAAAAGGGCTATCGAATGCGCTTTTCCGCGGCGCTGTAGCTCTATCGGTTCCCGAGATAGCCGTTGGCAGTTTCCAAAATGTTGAAATAGTGGACATTTGACCTTTGGTGACCTCTGGTGACCTGACCTTTGACCTGACCCAAAAAATGACCGAAGTGTTTTCGTCCTTATTTTGGACGTTCTTTCGATTGCCGCTTACCGCGTGTCGCTACGTGGCCCAGGAGCCGAGTTAAAAGAGTTAAGCCGCCCCCCCCCCCCGGCACGGCGCGGAATTTCAGAGCACCGGCCCGGCGCGGGTTAAGGCCCAAAAAGGTGTCTATCTGATGCAGTTTTTCACGACGAATCGAATGGTGCTATTTTTGTTTCCGTACGAGGTCTAGAACTTCCAAAAAATCATTTTTCAAAAATTTTATGTGTCGTGACGTCATAAAATTTTGAATAACTCCCACATTTTTGAACCGATTCTTCTAAAATTTGGTATGTAGATGCACATTGACCACTTCTCTGACATATAATCCGGTTTTTTCGATACACTTAAAATTTTGGATTTTATAACTATTTTCCCAAAAAAATCAGTTTTTTGAAAAAATTTGTGCCAAAATCCAAAATTTTCAAAAAACCGAGATAGCCATTTGATAGACAACGTGGAATCACGTATAACCTTTTTTGTTACGTCTTGATTCCTTTAAAAATGAAGATGTTAGCGGCGTTTGAAATTTTGCCGTTTTTGCGGCGAAAATGGCGAACATGACGTCACTAAAACGTCAATTTCTCAAAAATGTTCCGACGGATTTCGTTCAAATTTTCAGGGAACGTGTCAAATTAATGTATGATAAGGTACTGAAAGTTTGACGTCGCTGGCGTAACGCGTTTAGAAGTTATTGGCGAAAAACGGGAGGGGGCAGATTCTGCCCCCCCCCCCCCAGCGGGGCGCGGGTTAACCCGCGCCCCGTTGGGCTCTGCCGAGCAACGCGCCCCGTTGGGGGGGGGGCCATTTTGGCCCCCCCCCTAAGATCTCGAGAACAACGCAACCTAGCGACAAGCGGCAAAAGGTGTTGGATAGCCCTATCAGGGAACTACCTTGTGACCCAATTTTATTGACCTAGGTCAAACCGATGACGTCACAGGTCAGGTCAAAGGTCCAATTTTCACCGTTTATAGGCATTTCAAGAAATGCGTTGTAAAATCGAGTAAAATGCATTTCATTGAAAGTCATCGATGGGGAAATGTTCTTCAAACACATATTTTGCTATTTGAGGTCACTGATACCAGGTCAGGTCACAGAGGTCAGGTCACGGGGGGGGGGGTCACAATATGAAAGTGTCGTGTGATACATGTTTTATGGTCCATTTTACATGACGAATGCGATTATGTGGGTCAGGCAGCCTTTGGGGCCAGCTTAGGTCACGTTTTGGTCAAGGTCAGGTCAAGGTCAGGTCAAGGTCAGGTCAAATTAGGTCAAATTTTAAAGTTAATATTTTTGCATAAAATGGGTATCGAATCGATGCAGCTCGTCACGGGGAGTTCAATGGTGGTCTTTGTTTTGCCGTACGTGGTCTAGAATCGCTAAAAATTGAGTTCAAAAATTTGACGTCATCATTTTTGAACAGTTTTTTCGCTATAACTTGGCCAAAAAACGAGATATCAATCTGAAATTTGGTATGTATATAGAAGAGCGCAGGGACTATCACATATATTCCGGTTTTTTCGAAATTCGGAAAAATTTTGGATTTTTTCTTAGTTTTTCTAAAAAAATCAATTTTTTGAATTTTTTGGGGTCAAAAACCCAAAATTTTGAAAATCCGAGATAGCAGTTTTGTAGCGCCACTTTTTGTCTACTACACCATATAAAGAACTTTGAAATTGCTTGATAACTGTAGATTTGGTGAGCGTTTCAAGATTGCATGTTTTTTGGTCATTTTTGCTCGAACATGACCTCAGTTTGACCTCAATAACTCCTGACCTAAGGTGACCTAAGACTTGAAATTTGGTGTGAAGGTGTCAAATTGATGCCCGGGAAGGTACCGAAAATTTGGCGGCGCTGCGCGCCGCCGTTTTCTTGCTATTCAGGAAAAACCACAGGGGGGGGGGGCCAAAATGCCCCCCCCCCCAACGGGGCGAGGGTTAACCGTTTGTTGCTTGCTTAGCTCGTTTTTGAGTTATAGCTCATCAAACTCATCCTTACAATCTGATGTTTAGAAAATATTATGCAATGTAGCTCAAAAAGTTTTCATCTGAGAAGTCTGAAAATTTGACAGGCGTTTTTGGAGCCTATGATTACCCCTAGTACCAATTTTCATTCAAATCTGAGAGATGAGGGTGACGGGCCTGGTAGGTACATACGATCTATCGTGGAATGCCCCAGCTTTCACTGAAACAGCTCGGTATGAAGGGCAATGACAGACCCCTCCCTCCAATTCGCAGACATACCGCATGGAGCACAAAGCATTTCAGGGAGTGGCTCCCTCCCCATTCCCGCGAGCCACTCGCCAGTGCGCACCCTCGCCGGCGCCATGACACCCGCGACCGATCATCCAATCAGACTCAACCACAGGCCCGGCGGCTAGCTCCGACCAATCAGGAGCCATGACACATCGGCGGGCGCTGCTGCTGCCGCTGACCGGCGGCCGCGGGCGGTGCCCCTCCCCTCCCCCTCCCCAGTCTGCGGTTCCGGGTGGGGTGGGGCTCCGACTGCTCCCTGCACCCGTGCTCGGGGGAGAGGGCGGGGCCAACCGGAGGTGTGGTCGGTGGTTAGTGACCCTCTGTGTACACAAACCGATTGGTGATTGAATCGATCGGTGTCTGTCTGTCTGTTTCCGCCCCCCCCCCCCTCTCTCTCTCTCTCTCTCTCTCTCCTCTTGTGTGAATAAAACCACCAGTAGCATGCACACTGCACAATGATGAACGGTTGTTTTGTACTCACGCCCGAGGCAGATTTTCTCGAAGTAGTTGTAGTCCTCTCGTGGCTGGAGGTCGCGGGTGCGGCCCTGTGTGTTGCGGTCCAGGCGGTAACAGCGCTGGTTGGAGTAGTCGATCACCAGGGCAGGACACTCGGAGCCCGCCTGAGAAAAAAACGGAGACAGACGGAGTCAGAGTCGCGGTAGATTCGGCCGAGTCATATCGTAAGATGTGTCATGATCAGGAAGCCAGAATTTTCCGAAGGAAGATCATTATCTGAGTGACTTTTGAGCAAAAAGAAACCCTTGCACAAACTTATATCAAACAGCTGAAGCCATGTATCTCTGAAGGCAACGGAGTTTCAAATTTTCCGCACAATCCCGTTCAGGCTGAGGTGGAGACATGATCCTACACGACTCACCTCTCCACACTGTTCTGTGCAGGCGGTGGTGACTCCCTGCAGGGTGGAGGAGGGGACGTCGAACGGCTCCTGGTCGGCACCACGAAGGATGTGGCCGGTGATCTTCTCGTAGGTCAGAAGACCGTCCTCACACGATTCTGTCGACGAATGGATAGAGAGCGTGATGAAACACTGGGCGAGCGGATGGTGAATTGGAAGAGCATGATAAGCTATGAGTTCCGTTATTATGTAACTAAGTAGGTTGTCTAGTCTGGCTCGGCAACTGTGGTTGTTGGTGCACTGCTATCACTGCACCGGAAACGGCAGCGATTCATACAACTCCATCCAGTGTCCGGTTCGCCAGTCCTGTAAACCGTCCCGTTACCGTTACTCGCCCCTCCCCTCTCCCCCTCCCTCCACTAACCGAGAGTGCAGACCCGCTGGCTGGTGACGGCATCAGCCAGCGGCGGCAGCGTCACCCGTCCCAGGCTGACGGCGTCGTCGCCGCTCAGGTAGCACCTGTTCCGCTCGCGGTCGAACGTGTACGAGCGGCAGACGAAGCGCCGCTCGTTGGTACAGGCTGTCTCGCAGGAGGTCGCGGAGCTGGCAAAGTCCAGTGAGTCCGGGGTGAGAACACTCACCCCGCGCTCCGGAGGGTCGTACCGGCAGTCGGGCAGCTCTGTGAGAAAGGAGGGCGCATCATCAGCGGGAGAACTGCCAAAGTAGTGTTGACTTTTTTTTTTTGCTGAAATGGCAAAACATCCAGCATCTTCGCTATGTAGATTGATGAGCCAAGACGAACCACCTTTACCTCTTAACTCAAGAAAAATGTCACGACCGCTGCATGGTGCTCCAAGACTCCTCAGTTTTCGGACATGGATCCTTTAGCTCTGCTGTTATGTAGCGCGCTGGACCTCTATTTCAACTCACGTTTGGCGCACTGGTTTTCGAGGTACTCGGTGGTTCCTCGGCCGGGTCGGAAGGCGTCCGGCTGAGTGCGCCGGTCCTCCCTGCTCAAACTACACGTGCGAGCCACGCTGTCGTAGTCGGCTGACCTGGGGAGGGCGTGACGGGTCATCATGTCAGAGCGGCGGGTCAGGTCAACGGGAAATAGAAATATACGTTAGATATGTGGAAGCATCCAATTTCCAAGGTTGTTGCTTACCTATGTAATGCTCATATTCCTTCAGTTCATTTTATTTTGATGTTAGGTATCAATTTTGTTCATATAAGTCATGCATGTCTGTCACATGATTTGCAAATAAGAGAACAGTGTTATCCCATGCGTAATGACGCTGAGAGCATGTCACATGCTCCCTCTGCAGCCAGGATATTTTTCACGCGTCGTCCCCCGCACACTGACCTGCAGTTGAACTCTGTCTCCATGAGGCAGGCACGCTCGCAGTCGACCCGATTCTGTACGGATCGCACCTCTTTGGTGTCGAAGCCCTCGAGCGAGGCTCCGAGCACGCGCTCAAACACCCAGAGCCGGTCGTCGCCGCACATATCCGAGAACTCCTCGGCAACTGCCGCCGAGAAACATTAGGTTAGGGGCTAGCTGTTGCGTCAGGGGTCAAAGCAACGGACAAAGTCAGGCCTTTTATGGCTATTACAGTGGGTAGAAAACTTTATCGCAAGAACAAAAATCTTAAAATGCACCTATTTATCCCGTAACCAAATAAAGACGCAATAATTCTGTAACTGCTAAATAATACACCATGGAATGTTTGTAGATCTCGCGCGTGGTTTCATGATAGAGGAGAGCTGCCCGTCAGAGACTCACCTCCTCTGAGACATATTTCCTCGTAGTAACTGCTGCCTTGTCTCTCTACCAGGTCGACCTCGCGGCCGCTGGTTTCCAGGTCATACGATGTGCACCGTCCGGACGGATAGTCTGTGAGAGATGTTGTGAACGAGGTCAGGATTAGAAGTTTTGTGACGTAAATATATCCCGCAAGAATCTATGCATATCTCTAAAGTTGTGCACCCAATTCACCACGTCAACTTCTATCATAATGCCCTAAGAGCCTCGGTGCCACGGGCTGACACGAGCTCATGACGCCGGGGCCAGCGCCACCATCTTGAATGGCGCAGCAGCCGCCCGCCGGAGACAGTGATACTGTACCGCAGAGCAGCAGTGTCGTGCGGCACAGCATACCTACCAGTCACGCCGCCTGACGCGCTCAGCCGGTTGTGGTGTCAATCGGAACTTGAATCATCGGAATTCCGATTTTGTCCAATGTCCAATTCGGAATTCGGTTGGACAATGACAGCAGGCTTTGGACAACTTTGGACAATCGCTTGCTACAAATCAACATTTTTATAAAGTAATCGTGTTTAACATTGATTGGCTATTAGAAAGTTCAGCTTTCTATATGATTACCACTTTTGAGCTGGTAACGATACATTAAAAGCAAATTAAATAACGGTGTTGAGTGTAAACTATTGCGTAGATGTCGGACATCTTTGGTCACGTGGCTAGCTTGGACATTTTTGGACGGACAGTCGACGTAAGTATTGGACATTGGACAGACTTTGGACATATGTTTTCTGAAATTGACATCACTAGCCGGTTCCAAAAAATATTGGTGAAGAAACGCTACAGAGTAATGTCAGCGGAGTGAAGTCCCCCGCCCCCCCCCCCCCCTAACCCACCCTACCCAAAAAAAGTCAGCAAATAACATATGCTGTCTGGATGAACTGCGGGTCCGATGAGACTCACCGAGTACGAAGCCGCGGCAGTAGTCTGCCTGGCTGCAGAGCGCCGTGCAGTCCCGTACCACCGGCGAGTTGGGGTTCACCAGCAGGTCCTGCGTCTCGGCACCTCGCGGCTGGAACGTGCGCCCCACCGTCTTCTCGTAGGTCAGCGTGCCTCCGAAACATTGTCCTGCAAGGAAGGAATGGTTACAGGTCATACGCAGCAGTCGGCAGGCGACTTGTTAGTGTGCCTTGTAAGATTTGATGTTTATATTTTGTAGATGGTTGTTATCTAAATCATGGACTGATGGGAAGATACTCTGTCCATGCCAACGGGTGCAGAGCTAGGGTGCGTTATCACAGGCTTGGGCTTGGTCGATCAAAAGATAAGATTAACGAACCTTGAGTGAAGGTTTTCTTACTTCATTTCTAATGGATTCATCTGTTTTGTGTGCGTCTTCATAATCTCGACACGTGAGGAACTCCTATTCGAGGGTCGTGTCGATGCGTCCCTTCTCTTGAAGTCCGTGTCCTATACTTCATCGCTAGCTCACCCCTTGCGGACCATAGGCGGCGGAACGGGGAGGGCACCGGGCCACCGGGCCCCCCTTTGATTTTGGCATTTTAACATTAGCCCTACGGGCTTTGCATGGAAAGAATGGGACCAAAAGTCGGCAGTGCCCCCCCCCCTTAATTGAAGGTGTTCCGCCGCTACTGTTGCGGACCACCACCGCGCTGGCTGGCTGTGTTCCGCGAGTCTGGCCGTGTCCCGCTACCACCCCGCAGCACAGTGGCCTTGGTGACAGTGAGCTCACGTCGCACGGATAACGGGTCTGCACCCCGCGCCACGGGAGTGGCCTCTTTGTCCTGCTGTCAATGCCATGCGTCATGTGAGCCGGCGCTTACGGCAGCCGCTGTGAGCCAGACCGATGGAAGCTCGGGGATCGGCGTGAATTGAACAATGTGGCTAGGGTTGTCGGTTTGTTCGGTGCACGTGATTAAATGGACTAAATCATTTGTTGCATTAGAAGTCAACAATCGAGGCATGTGTGTGTTGCTTACGTTAGATTTATGATGAAATGTGTACCTACTTGTCTGCAAGCGCGTTTTTGCGAGTGAGATAGACGTTTGTGTAAAACGATCATGCTTCGATTCACACTCACCTTCTGAGAGACTGACAGACGAAAGTAAAATTGCCAAAACCGCTGTTGCCTTCCATTTCATATCCTTCTTCCGACGCCCATCCTGGAACAGGAGCAGACCTTGGTCACGAACACTCATTGAAGTCACCAGCCAGCTATTGTCCCTGAATCCCCACCAGTTAGCCATGATCGCCCATGACCCGGTCAATCACCCATGCTGCTCATCATTTCCCAAAATATCACCCAAAACTCGGGATTCGCTAAAAAAACATCATCGGCCAGTGACCGGCCGTGCCCCCGGCAGCTCGGGGCGGGTGGCTATAGGACGGTGCCGGGAGGGGTAGGGCGGGGACGGGGGCGGGGGCGGGCTCGTCACGGCTGTGTAGGTCCAGTGGTGGACACGCCCCTCGTAATGACTCGGGACCGCGGTGGCGGCGGCTCTGGTGCCGGCTCTGCCGCGAGCGGACAGAGACCGGACAGGGAGAGAGCAGGGACACGAGTTCACAGGCACCAGGGACACGTGGGAAATAGAGACGAATGGACTGGGGAACAAATGGATGTGTGTAATCACAACGTAACAAATTGCTTGTAGTTGCAGCAAACCGAGAGTCTTGCTGTAAGTCTTACAGTCTTTTTGATAAGCTTTTAGTCACTGAGAAAGCATAAGGATTAGCGGAAAGTCAGGGAATACATTATTAGTTTATATCTTAGGTAGTACGTAAAACCAGTATAACGCCTTTTGGGGCGACTAACGGAGCGAGCGAGAGGGTGGGCCTTGCACGTGCGAAATTGCGAGGGGGTACCTCCAACTGATTTGTGCACGGCACCCTACTAACCGGTCTCTAGCGATGTGCCAAACTTGGGCACAATCGGCCCAGCCGTTCTCGAGATCTGGAAGCGGCACCCTGCACGTGCGCACGTGCAAAATGGGTCCCAACTGACTTGTGCACGGCACCCTACTAACCGGTCCCTAACTGTGTACCAAATTTGAGCGCAATCGGTCGAGCCGTTCTCGAGATCTGGAAACGACCCCTGCACGTGCGCACGTGCAGCAGCACCCCAACTCTGGCACATGGATATGCAGTGCCTAGTGGGTGCCTACCTACATGCCAACTTTCAGCGCAATCGGCCAAGTAGTTACCGAGATATTGCAACAATTACAAAACTGACACCTCTTTGTTTTGCACGTGGAACGTGCATAAGGGGTCACCCACATGCATTAAGAATAGTCCAATACTTGGAAGAAGGAATGAAACTACCCTAAAAAAATTACCGCATGTAAATCGGTCAAGTGGTTGCTGAGATATAAGCCTCGCAAAAGCGTCCGCACGGCCGGCCGGCCGGCCGCTCATACTCAGAAATTTCCGTTAATCTAAGGAAAGACTCCGCTCGCTTCGCTCGCTCCGTAATAAACTATCTTAAAACAAATTGGTAATTAGGCTAGGCAGAGCCATGATCAAACCTCGATGATCTTAAACAATATTGGGTTGACCGCATACCACCTTTACCGGCCACGCTACGACCCTGTCCCATCTGGCCTGGGCTCGCCCTTTGTTCCACCCTACACCCTCCAAACTCGGCCGCAGCACCACGGGATGGACCCGCCATCCGGATGCAGCTCTCTAATAGGGGCCATTGTTGCAGCGCTGACTCTGTGTTCACCGTTATCACACTGGCTGGACACGCTGACGGCTGGTCTGGCTATGGGGCAACCACGCCAGGCAGGGCACGCACGCCGAGTGTTGCTTGGCTGGTGGGCATGTCGGATAGGTCCTAGATCCCGATTGTGAGCAGACACATGGTTTCGGGTATTTATAACGTTTTAGTGTCCAGAGTTCAAGTTCATTACCTACTAAATCGTTGGGCGGGTGATGCATGCAGAATTGCAGAGGGTAATTGTGCAATGTGCAATGTGCACGAAGTGCCCTAAATAAGTATTGAGCACAGTAATTGATATTGGGAACTTGCTAATTATGCCGTTGGGACGAGATGTGCTGGGGCGGCAGAACACCAGCAATGCCTTCCACCGTCGCACCGGCTTCCTGTCTTTAATAATTTTTCTACGAGACTTTCGCATGGTTTACCATGTTGCAAAGGGCACCGCTATTCATTTACTGGAAAATAATTAAATGCAGTTGAATACGTTCGCGATGGGCCATGGTCGTCCTGGATCTTGTTACTTTACAAGGAAACTTATGAATAACAATGTCAAGTGTTGGGCATTATAAGCACGAATCATAGCCTTTTTCGGTCTGTTTTCATTCTCGGTGTGTTAATCTCAATGGCGATGAATTCTCGTGAGTAATTGTCATGCTCTAAGCCTGTTGATTGCCAAATTCGCGCATTGAGCCGACTGTCGCCACAGCATGAGCCTGGTCAGGCGGCACCCTCCTTGCTCCTTTCCTATCCAGCATCGCAGTCTTGGGTAGACGTACTCAATACACAGGTTCATTCGGTTGGCAGGTGAAAAAGCGCTCACTTTGTGACTGCCAATGAAATCTGGAAAAGCAATGGTTTGCAGCTAGACGAATGAATGAATTTGATTTGCATAAAATGAAGCAATTAATGCGGCAGATAAGGGTGCCAAACCAGTGCCGTTCTAATTGCCCTGTCGAGCTGGAGGTGGCCGGAGTGACATGACTCAGATCTATCTTCAATATAGTGCTGTAAGCAGAGTTTGACATTTTCAATGCGATGCCAATTAAACTACATGACGAATTTCGTCATGTGTAGTGGCTCGTAGACATAATCTTCACCAACAAAGTAGACATAATAGCAGGAAGACATTTGAGAGCGATGAGTCTTCATTTTTGTGTATATTTCGCCTTTAAAGTCTTTGTAGACTTTTCATTTACATGTTATTAAAAAATGTGGTATGGGAGGCTGTTGCGCACCAATCACGTTGACGGTTGTCATGATATAAATATGTCTTATGACCCGTAAGGCCTGTTGGAAGTTGATCATTGACGCACAACATGCGCCTAACGCTTCCCACTAACGCTTAACGCTAACGCTTCCCATGCTTTTGAATAATAATGAACTTCGATTCGCTGAGGTTCACGTTCACATTGCCGCACAATGCCTATGTAGAAAGGGATGTAATCTTGTATAGTTTTAAATGTCACGTAACCGGTATGTAGCTACTTTGCATGAAGTCTCTTGAAGCTCTTCGCTTATACTCCTTACAACCTTGAACGCTTGACATACGTCTCGGTGGGATGGGTGAAAGTGATGATGTTGATTGCTAGCTGTTGTTTATGCTGCAAATGCTTATTGTTGTCAGGCATCGATGACTTTCTGACTTGATGCTATTGCGTTAACAATGAGCAATCACTCAGTCACATGAAGGAAGCTATTTTTCGCCTCAAGAAGCAGAATGAATGCCAACTGTGCGATGGGTTTTCCACTTCAGTGTTATTGCAGTCTACGCAGCTGGAACCTCTCAAGCTGACAAGGACGGTTTTCAAGGGCAGGTTTGTGACAAACATAGAAAAGGCAGAATTAAGGAAATTATTCATCTGTGCATAGCGAATGCACACCCTTACGAGCCGTAAAAAAAAAACAGCAGAGCTGTTGTTTTTTGCGAGGCTGCTTTTTACGAAGGCTCAAGCCTTCGTTGGGCTATTATTGAACAAATAGATCTCATCTCAGCCTAAAGCCGAGGCCAACAGTTTTTTGTGGATAGGTAGTTGTGGACCAGAGAAATCTGGAGGAAGAGCCCGGCGGGCCGGAAAAAAGCATGCGAAAAAGTTTCAATCCACCATACAGGCCAAATATTCCCAATATTTGATGTTAATTATACGAAATTCATGAACTACAGAGTTGTGACAGCTGAAATGTGTTGTTCTGTTTTAAAGTGAAATATGTGCTCTTAGACAAACTGCCAGCGATAAGCAAGAAAGCGCCGTGGTTTCGAATTTTCGCCAGTAGCAGCCGTGGACCGAACATCAGACATCTCGGATCCGATCCGCGGGTCGATCTATACCCTACCTCTGCTCTACAACCTCAGATTCGCGCTCGACAGAACAATTCCGCTACCATCCATCCGCTCACACCGAGCCATTTCCGTGTTTACCGTTACCCTACCCACTAGCCACGGTTTCCGAACAAACGGTAAAAGTTCCACGGGTGGGGCTGGATGAGTGGGTGCGGCAGGGCGGGGCACGTTGGGGAACAGTGTGGCACGTGACAGGTCAAACGGTCCAGCATCGGGGCGTAGCAGTGGTCAGTGAGCCGGACCGAACCGGACCGACTGCACCGGACACTGGGCAATGCCGGAGATAGTGGACCGTTGCCTACCTGCTCAAATGTGAAAGCCTTCAAATCGACCGCAAAATTAGTGGGCTGTTGGTTTTGTAGCGTTAAGTGGTGTAAGGCATTCGAGATCTCATTACTAAAAAGATCGTCGGAAGAAATCAGTCACAAAACTCTGGAGAAATGGCATGAAATGTTTAGTGCCTGACCATTGAAGACATGCCCTTAATCACTTCGGTCCAACGCCCTAACTACTGAAGCAGTTTTTAGTCGACGTTGCGTGAAAGTGCATTTTAGAGTAAACAAGAAATATAGCTTTGCGCTCAGTATCTAGGTTGTATTTGTACGAATACAAAACTTGCAAATTAACTGTTCAATTCAAAGTCCGGAAATGATAAATTTTCGAACATTGATGCATATACGAACACACTCACTAAACATGCGACGCAGACAGTGTCATGACTACCTCAGTCGACCATCACACACCGAGGGTATTTGTTCTTAGACCGCCCCCATGCCGGACCCGCAGCTTGGCGAGCCCCGCGGCCCCGACCCCCACCGCTTACTTCCGGTGCCCGGAGTGTCACCGCCGGAAGGTAGTGACGTCATCTGTGACGTCACGGTCACGGCGCGTGAAGACGGGAGCGTCGTCACACTACCACGCGCGGCCAACAAGGTCGCGGCCCAGGAGGATGAGCGGTGTGGGCGCACTGGTGTGTGTAATGTGTTTTTATGTGGGCTTCTCTGAAAGGGAAGGAAAGAAAGAGAGAGAGAGAGAGAGAGAGAGAGAGAGAGAGAGAGAGAGAGAGATAGAGAGGGGTGAGAGAGGGTGTGAGAGGGAGAGTAAGAAAGAAAGAAAGAAAGAAAGAAAGAAAGAAAGAAAGAAAGAAAGAAAGAAAGAAAGAAAGAGAGAAAGAAAGAAAGAAAGAAAGAAAAAGAAAGACGAGTAGAGATGGAAAGGACAGAGAGGGGAAGAAAGAGAGAGAGAGAGTAGGGGCGGAAAGGGGTAGAGATAAATAAAAAGAGACAGTGAGAGGCAGTGCGAAAAAAAAGAGAAACAGGGAGAGAAAGAGAAACAAATAGTGGTAGGGAAAGGCGGAGAGAAACGAAATACGAATAATGGTAGGGAAAGGCAGAGAGAAACGAAGAGATCCGGGAGAGATGCAGGGAGAGAGAAAGACAGACAGACACGGATGATAGGTACGATGCAGGGGCATGATGAGAGTAAGACCGCTCCGAGCAAAACAAGGGCTGTCGACACAGTGGCCTAGCTACAAAAGTCATGGAGTTAGAGTGGTCTTTGCACCACACATGGTGTATCACGGCAATGACAGCTCATGTAAGGCCCACGTCAGAGCGGTATGCGAGATCGACCTTATAGGGGAATGACAGTGAGAGGGCTTAGTGTTGGGCCTGGCACGACGTAAGCCCCATGATGTGTGATAGCTGGAACTGCAAAGCATCCGGGATCCGAAATCAGCATCCGGAACCGGGCTTTCGTCAAATAAAAATGATTTATTTGCAATTAAAAGACGGTAGCGATGCAGTTGGTGTGCGAATTGTCATATCAACATGAAGAACAGCGACATTCGAGCATACAGGGGCTGTTGACGGTTTAATTCGTTGCCATTCGTTTAAAATTAATTCGAGATGATAGCTTATGCTGTTTTGCCTTCTCATAAACTGACTCACTAAATCTACTTTCATTATATTTACATTTATCAGGCATTGTAAGGGGAAAGTTTGTATTCAGTTAAGCGTTATCCTATCAGAAAATGACGGGTTTGAAAATAAAAGATAAAGTTGGGGCAAAAGGCAGTGATGTTTTCAGCCTGAAACACCAGAAGCCAAAAAAACTCAAGAAAGAGTCGATTACCTATATTGGAACATTGAAAATTAATGTAACAAAAAAGGAAGTATAGGTAAAAGTAAGATAACCAAAAATAATGAACCTGTGATTTTGAGGAGAAAGCTCTAGTTATCTACAGCGTTCAGTTCACCTGCAGGGCAATAGGTTCATGGGTATACGTAATGTCCTTTTACTGCGTTTCAGTGCATTAAATGTCATTGGAAGCACTTTCACCGGCTAGATAACAAATTTACAAACGGCTGCTAAATTTCATAACAAATCGTCATCAGCGACAGCTACACGAACCCTATCTCATAAACGCCAACGGGCCTCATAGACTAGTCAGGCCCCATAAGGTGATGATTGTAGCGATTCAGTCTGTGGCTTATCAAATCACCGGACACCCCAGACACTCGTATCACAATCACCGCGGCGTTCTTTCCTCGCAAGTACACACCAAGTTCACCGTCTCATAGCACCAGTATGAACCAGCGCGTCCTCCGTGCCGCCGCAGTCCAGTCGGCGGCGACCAACCCACCTCTATTCCAGGCGTCATCTCGGTGTGGGCTCGAGCCGCATCCCTCGCCGGTGGTGCCGCTCCGTTCCGCGGGAGTCACGGGGCCACACTGACACAGCTGCCGGCGCCGCTGACGGCACGGTCAGCCCGGCCCCAGGGCGGGGGCGGGGGCGGGGGCGGGGGCGGCGCGCACCTGGTGGCGACCCGTGTGGCGACCCGCCGGCGCCGCCATTTGGGTCACTGCTCTCGGCGCGGCGCCGCCCGGCCCGCTACGCTCCCCCGCGCACCCACTTCCGGTCTGTGGGACCACGCCTCTGGCGGGGAGGGGAGGGGACGGGAGGACTCCCACGGACACGGGCACCGGCCGTACTGTGATCATTGAACATCAGGTATGTCTCTTATACTAATTACTATGTCAATCCGTGGACACCGCCTCAGTGGATGTCTGCTGCCGCCATCCCCAGATCTCTCCGGTGCACTTGTCCCAGGCGGATCTGCCCTTCTGGCGCTCCATGACCAGTCCTCCAGCTTTCCTTTTTAACATTGGATCTCAGACAGGACTGATGGGGCTGTGACTAGCTCCTAGCCATGGCGTCAGACCTTTTTATAGCAGCCATAGTGATGAGTAATTGTAGAATTGTGTTAGCGGCTGATGCCGCATTTTGTATGTTATAATAGTGATGTATGTACTGCGAGTATGTAACATATACATAGTTTATACATACTCGTACTGCGAGATGTACTGCGAGTATATACTGCGAGTAAAGAATGCGCAACTGCCAAACCCTTATGCCCACAGCCACTCGAGTCGGCACGTTTACCAACGTTTATACTTCAGAGTCCTGTAAACATACACGAAAGCTAAACTGTCCTATGTGTTAAGTTTCTCACGCGATAATTCTTTATCCTCTTTTAGAGCTAGCATTTAGTATCGGGCCTTGTCAAACTACAGATAGGTACTGGATGCAGATAGTTTTCTAACGGTGTTCATCCTGGCTCCATTTATCTATAGGAATCTTGGTTCCACTAGCATTGTGGGAGTACGGTGTCATCGTTCCTGTAAGCTCCGGTGGACTTGGGGGACAGACAGTAAGCCTTCGGTGTCGGTTTTCAGCTGTTGTTCCGCTGCCACTTTAGATGTCAAAGCTGGCCGACAACGTGACCTATGGAAGCTACTGCACTTTTTCACTTTGACGACATCTGGAGCTGGTTGATACTTTTTTAATCACTGGACGAGAGAGATAGAGGGTTTTCTGGTGCATTGGCTACCGCTGAAACATCATTTAGTGGTCGGGGTGGGTAGTGGGTAGGGAAGGAGGGTGAATTGCGCCACCTTAAGGAAAAACGCTAATTGTAAGAAAACCGCTAGAGATATAAGCATGCACTGGTAACCATTTCAAAGAGGAACTCATTGGCTACGATTTAAGAGCCTCCCGATCAATTAAGAATGTTTCGTTTGCTTCTGACTGCTGCTTTTTCAGAAACATGCAAAAGGGCGCATTTGCCAACAACTGCTGTAAATTGCGCCAGGGGGATGGCGCAATTAGAACCCAATTGCGCCCTATACTTTAACATGGCTGAGCGAATGAGACGGAATGCATACACCCCGGCAGTCTAATGTCATTGCGGCTTACTTAAACATTCATAATGATATTCACGCAGGTTAAATAATAAATGTAGGTGTAAATCGCGATGTTTTTTTTTTTGCCCAGGTAGATAACTTTACATGTGTCCGTACGCTTGAAAAAGTGTAACGAAAACGTTTACTGTAACCGACTAGATATATGTGAACGTATGCGCCTATACGGTTACATTTTCAATCGTTTCTCTCAAAATTAGTATTTTTTATCGTTTCGACAGCTTTATGACATCAATTTTTACTTTTTTATCATAGCTGTCACCTCTCACGCCTGAGTCCATGTTGAAAATGTCGTATTTTGTCAATTACACCACAAGTTCGTAGCCTAAATGGCGGGTACATTATAAGTTTGACGAGAGAAATAATTTGCGGACTGACGACAGCGGTTTGCTCCCCTGCCTGACATTAAGCTCCTTCTTTATTGCAATCAGTTAATGATGCATTCATACTGTCGTGATACAATAGCTACACCATTATTCTATTTGCGCCCCCCTGGCGCAATTGCCATGGGCGCAATTAGAATTGAGGTACTTTTGAATAAAAGCGTAGAAGTTATCATAAAGATGTTGAAGGAAGTTTACTGTTTCAGTGAAATATAATGAAAAATGGTTTTTCTATCTAAATATCACTCTGAAAATCACACAAATAGGTATCACAATTTTTTATAGCCAACGGTTCAAAGTACTGCAAAAAAGCTAAGAAAACGCCGTAACATCTTTGATGGCGTTATGAGCCTTGCTGATTGGCTTCATCGGGGAGCTTGGGCCATAAAAGGAACTATCCAGTGGGGAAAATAATGTTTTCGAACACAAAATTCAAAACATGCCATTGAATCCGTGGGAATGTGGGTGGGCGCAATTGGTTAGGAGGGCGCAATACACCCACTTTCCCCTATACGCATATAAGATCTCTATGGGTATACGTGCAGTGTACATTCATTGCATGGTGTAACCTTGACCTTGACCTGTGCATGCCATCATATGCAACGCATCAATTGTCTTGGCAGGAGTTAACCGCAGGCTGTTTGAAAAAGACAAACACTATTCGTTAGATATTACGAGTGTGAGTGAGTGTGTGTGTGTGGGGGGGGGGTACCGTCACCCCAGCGCACCATCCGTCACAGACACATTACCAGCGGCGGGAGGCGGAACTGGTGACGGTTCCGATTGATTCCGGTCCACAAGTACCGTGTCCGGTACTGAGCGTCCCCCCGCGCCCACATTCCGAGCCCCACCCCACCCCGCCCCGCCCCGCGCTGGGCAGCGGCCGGCCGCGCCTCATTACAGGGGAGCGGTGAAGGACAGGGGACTTTGAACTGCTAATGGGACGCGCGGTCCTCTGTGAAGTCTGAGGGGTTGTAGGGATAGGGAACCAACATACAATTAGAAGATCGACTCCTTACTATTGGCTGATGCCCTGGGCCCCCAAGATCAACTGTTTCCTGAGTTAACTTAACCCGCGCCCCGTATGGCTATCGTAGAATGTAGAACCCTACCACCCGTAGAGGGGCGTCCCCTCCCCCTTTTAAGCAGTCGAAAAAGTTACCGACCAATATTCAAAATTCCAACGGCGTTCGATAGCCCCACCAGGGAACTACCTTGTGAACAAATTTCATTAACCTAGGTGCAGCCGATGACGTCACAGGTCATGTCAAGCTTCACTTGACCTGACCTTGGCCTGACTTTGACCTGAAGCTCATCCTGATATGGTCCATACCATTATCGAGTGTGCCCATTGAATTATATAAATTAAATGACGCACAAAACATGTGTCGCACATGTCCTATTATATGTTTTGCTTTTGTTGACCTGATTTGACCTTGACCTTGACCGGCGCATGCCATCATATGCACTATGCAGCTCATCTTGTCTTGGCAGCATAAGAACACGTTTTGGGCAATCAATAAAGCATGTAGTACCTCTTCGAGGGTAATCACTCTGCCCATTCTTTGCCAACTGCGCTCCAAAGCTGATAATGTATAAACTTGGATTTTTACCCCTGACCTGACCTTCTTAGCCAAAAAATGGCTCTAAAAGTCCGTCTTGTTAGCCCGCGCAGTGCGCACCGTTGGGCTCTGCCGAGCAACGAGCCCCTAAGATCTCGAGAACCACGCAACCTAGCGACAAGCGGCAAACGATGTTGGATAGCCCTATCAGGGAACTACCTTGTGACCCAATTTTATTGACCTAGGTCAAACCGATGACGTCACAGGTCAGGTCAAAGGTCGAATTTTCACCGTTTACAGGCATTTCAAGAAATGCGTTGTAAAATCGAGTAAAATGCATTTCATTGAAAATCATCGATGGGGAAATGTTCTTCAAACACATATTTTGCTATTTGAGGTCACTGATACCAGGTCAGGTTACAGAGGTCAGGTCACTGGGGGGGGGGGGTCACAATATGAAAGTGTCGTGTGATACATGTTTTATGGTCCATTTTACATGACAAATGCGATTATGTGGGTCAGGCAGACTTTTGGGCCAGCTTCGGTCACGTTTTGGTCAAGGTCAGGTCAAGGTCAGGTCAAGGTCAGGTCAAGGTCAGGTCAAATTAGGTCAAATTTCAAAATTGATATTTTTGCATAAAATGGGTATCGATTCGATGCACAGAGGTGCACAAACCTTCCTACTTGCCTACAATGTAGGAGACAGGAAAGAGCCGAAGAGAATAGCCACGAGACAGATTTCAGTTTATGTTTTCTGGTCAAAAATAACCCTAATAGCAGCCAACGAGTAGCAATCGATCGGTATAATCAGCTGTCAACGGCATTTGGTTATTACATTTCTTTGCATGTCTTCAAAAAGTTCCCACCAAGGCCGTTCCTACAAATCTCCTTCATGAGACACCCACGAGACAGTTCCCATTGGATTAACATTGTGTCTTATGAGACACCGTGAAAATAAAATGTAGGAAGAAAAACTGCGAAAGTGGTGGACATGTTTCAAAAAATGGCGCACGAATTCTTTAGGCGCCTACCAGTTACTATAAAACTCCTGTTCGAAAATGCGTGTCTGTAAAGTTTCGTCGGCTGGTTTCCATAGCAGCCGCCATTCGTGGAACAATCTGACGCCATTTGCTAGCGCGTTGCGTGGCAACCAGCTATCGGAGTCAGTTGAATTTCAAAGATAATTTTAACACTGAACAGTTAACTTTAGTTGGTCTACTGTGGAGGTGTGTCTTGTGTAGGACTTTCAAATTATATTCTGTGGTAGTGTGATAAGAAAAGGCTGTGAGAGAATTGAAAACTGCATGGGCCGGAGTCTGCCGCCTGCACTTCTAAAATCCTCAAACAGGCTTGTGGCAGGCGGTATTTTGGGGCGCAGTTGTGCGGCGGTACTGGTAAGTAACTAATTGGCTTTGTGAGAACTGAAAACTGGGTAACCATGCTAAAATCGTGTATCATGTGACATATTCTTGTAGGTATTGGATGAGCCAATTGATTTGTTTTGGTGCTATTTTTCCCATCCATTTTTTGATAAAGGCCACAAAATTTAAAGATCTTAGCATGCAAGCATCTACTTTCCTCCAATGTAAATAGGCAAGAAGTTCATTCAAAAACAAATCTATGAATCTTCATTGTACACTTCATTTAAACATTACCTTGGCATAACTTCCCTGAGTGCTATGACAAATTTTCCATTTCTTATTGTAACACCAATGCCACAACATTTATCTTGGCACAAGGTTCACAATATCAAATTATTCAAGCTATTTTATTTATAGACAGGTACAACAAAAAAATGCAACAGATATATGTGAACAATGACAACATATACATTGTGTTAAGTTATGCATACCTATGCTCATTTTGTAGGGATGCAAAATGTGTGGTGAATAAGGTCTGGTCTGTGTACAATTTTCATTTATATGGTTATAGAAAAAGTAAATGGTCAACTAAGAAGCCAACATACCGACTCAATATCAAGATATGGGGGCCTGGAGTTTGCTTGTGCATTAAAAAGCCTTTCACTTACAGCCTGGGAATCATGGTCATTGTAAGCATATGCTTATAATACCTACCTATTGATGTTAATAGGATTTGTGAAGTTCCACAAATTTCACACAGCATCAATAAACCTACTTAATGCATTATTTTAAAATGATAGAGACCATGCAAGTTGTCAGTAAGGCTTTGACACTGATTTCAAGATAAGAAACATTGAAGTATCTTTGTTTTTAGTTATAACCTGTCTTCAGTTTCTGACAAAAGGAGTTCAATACTAGAGATGTCAATCGGATACCGACTTTTTGGTATACCGATACCAAACCGATACCAACTTGGTATTTGGTATTTCAATCCTAAAGTGTTTGGTATTTTGTTGGTATAATGAGCCCCCACTAATGTATAAGAGGCTAAGAAATCGGTAAAAAGTTGGTATTTCCCTCATATTCCAAAGTTGGTTTGGTTTAGGTATTTCTCCACGGTTTTGGTTGGTATTTGGTTTGGTATCGGTGTTCCGATTTTCCGTAACTGACATCACTATTCAATACCATCTGACTTTATCTATTTTCCTCTTGCCTTGCCATTTTTGACATTGTCCTTGCCAAGTCATTTGAAGTTATGCTGAAGCTCAAATCAGATTACATATTTCAAATATTAGCATAATGATTTCAGTTGAATGTGCCTAAATTTATTAAAGAATATAGGATTACATATGAAAATAAATCTATTACAGCAATATGTAGCACCGCTGGCATAGCAATTTACCTAAGGCTACAAAACCTAACTCACTAAGAATAAATCAGTTATTGGCAGTAAAGAAGACAAATCTCGGCTTAACAACAAATTACTATTAATTCACCTTTGATTCACCATTTATTCTACCATTCATGTTGGCATAAGTGATAATTCAAAGGCATACTTAGTGCATTTTTGTTAGGATGCTAAGCACATGAAATCCATCCAAACGCGCAAACTCAGAACAAAGTTTTTTGTTACGAACGAGGGCAATGCACCTTCTAGGTATTTTAACATTTTGTTATATTCCGGCATCCTAAGAAAAAGAATGTGGCAATCTTGTGGCAAGATGAAGCTTGCCCTGCTTCATTTGATACGCATCGATAAGTAGTTGGATGCTACGCGGAATGTAGGTAGTTTTCCGGCAGTTGTCTCCAGCAGCGACAAAATGGCCGCTTACTTTTCTGTCCGGCATTTGCTTTCATATGGCTAATGCCGGGTTCACACCGGATTCCGGACCGGCAAAATTCCGTCTGCCGGGCCGGAAAAATGGCCAATTCCGTGCCGGAAAATTGAAAACTGGTGTGAACCGGCAAATCTGGCAACTTCTTTTGACCGGTCCGGCAGGCCGGAGAGCCAGATTTTCCGGTCCGGCAAAAAGTTGAAATCATCTCAACTTTTGCCTTGCCGGATAGCCACCGTTTGTGATATGAAATTAAGGCACGAGGGAAATAATGTTATGTTTCAGCGCTACAGGACCAATTTAACCAACGGTGCCCTAATAGTCTCGCGATTTTTCACGAGAATATAAAATTCAAGCGTAAATTTGACGGCGTTTCATTTTTATTTCAAAACATTTGCATCTCAAACGGAGTGATAGCTACATTTCTGTTTTTGTATTTCACATGACTCATGGCCTTTTCAAATTATAAATTAATTTCATTGGTTGGAAAATATCCATGACTTTATAGTAAAAAGATAAATATTATAAGGAAGCGGTGAAAAGGGCGAATTTGTCGAACAACATTGCGGACGCGCTGGTTGTAGAAGGAGCGGAGCCAGTATCTGCAGAAGAGATTATCAAGCGCTGGAGCCGGCCGCAGGACAGGTAGCACAATGTACGTATTGCTAACTTCCGTCGTCTACGAAGTGGAGCCAGCCGAGCAGATTCTGAAATCTACATTCTACAAGACGCGCTGACAACACTTCTCTGCCCTCGATGCCCTCCTACACAAGCACATAGCAGCTCGGGAGGGTGGAGGCAGTTTTGCCATTCAATCGCAAGTAGAAGATTCAGGAAATACGATGGTACTGAATGCCAAGGATATTATCCCGCGCCCTGCTGGGGGTGGGGGTGGGGGGGGGATGTTTGAACCCTCCCTGTGGTTTTTCGCGATCATCTAAAAAACGGCGGCTGTTTTTGGCACACCTTATCATGCATCTTTTCTGCACATGTAAAAATTGTAGAGCAAGGTCACTTAAGGTCAGGTCACCAGGTCACTTCAAGTGACCTCACCTCATACAAAGTTTCAACGTCTTCCATATGCTACATCGAGCGACCGACCTCTTTGAAACTCTCAGCGATTGATAAGGGCAACAATATGTACACAATTTAAATAAATAACTATCTCGGAATTTTGATATCGGTGACCTAAGGTCAGGTCAATTTTGTGACCCCCCCCCCCATTATATGTCAATGGGAGAAAATTGATGCCAAGTTATGCGTTGGCTTGTTGTAAATCGTCGACATTCGACCTGAAAATCGGTGAAATTCGGCTTTCCATTACCTCTGGTGACCTGACCTTTGATTTGACCAAAAAAAGTGACCGAATTAATTTCGTCATTAATTTTGACACTCTTTCGAACGCCGCCTTCCCCGTATCGCTACGTGGCCCAGGAGCCGAGTTAAAAGGGGGGGTGTTAAACACCCCCACCAGCAAGGCGTGGAAATTTAGGATCCCCAGCGGGGCGCGGGTTATGGCAGTAGAGTTCAGTGACAGTCAGATGACCGATTTTGAGACCCAGCCATCTACATCAGCAAGCGTAACATCAAGCTCGCCGTCTCTAATGCGCCCTGCCCAGCCCTCAATTCCTCTTTGTTCGCAAGTGTTTTTAAACCAACAACAGCCAGCGCGATTGAAATTTATTAGTGTCTTTTTGTCGATACCAAGCCCGCATGCTGTAAATGTTAAATTGTATTAATCTTGCTAATATACCTACCAGTGAAGTATGGATGATTTTCGGTTGGGTGGAACTGCATCAGGGACTTGTAAAGCCGTCACACAAGTATGTTCGATTTCAAAATAATTCGCGAGATTGCTTGGTACCTACTTATCGTACTTGATGGTTGATGATTATGACATTTCCGGCTCGACTTTCCGGTTTTCCGGTTCTAGCGACTTTTTTGACATCTAGCGACAATTTCAACATTTTGGTGCCGGCCCGGCAGACGGAATTTTTCCGGACCGGAAAACCGGTGTGAACCCGGCTTAAGTATATAAATTTCACCGAGTCCAATTTTGTCCAGTGAATCTAGCTGTCTAGCGTGGAGTTTTGCTTCGGAAAAACCGGCAGCGTGTTCCATATTGGTGATCCGCCCAGGCGAGGCAGTCCCGCCGGCCGTCGATGTCCTTCGGTCATATATACCCCCAATAAAACTAGCGCGTCGAAGATCGGGAGCATGGAAGGTCTCTAAATGTCTGACTTCACAAAGCCACGCAGAAAACAGATCAATATTGAATTTATCTGGCATCAAACTATAATGTTGGAATGCGTTGTGAAAAATGTAGACGACAGTTGAGGTTTGCTAAATCAGAGCAATTCGACCATTGTAATAGCAAATGAACTAGCGATGCACGTGAAATATCTGCATGACTGCAGTAGACGTAGTTTGCAATGGATTCTAAAAAAGGTAAAAATATGCGTTTATTAAGAGCTTAAGAATAAATCAGTCAAAACGTTTTCAGAGTTTGTGATCCTGAGTCAAGAAAATAATCCATACCACTTTAAGGCTTTGTCTCATTAGTAAATATTACAAAATCGTCATCAAATAATATTTTCTTACCTAAATGTAGTAATATTGATCCAGGAAAACTTGTTGCATGCTCCTGAAAGCTTAAATTTCCTAAACAGTAACACTGATGTGCACCGCACAGAGCAGCGTTGGGTCACTTCACCTTCAGCCCGTCAAGTAGTAACTGCCCCACTAAACGGGAGAGGGGCGCTATGGGACGGCAGATCGACGCCCATCTGGTCCATCTGAAACTGAACCCTCATTGGATGAGAGGAATTAATTGAGCGTCCCAGTGATTTTATGAGGGTAGTGCTTCCCAGTGTTTCCAGACACAGCCAACAACCAGGCTGCTTTATACTAGTCAATTTTGAGTCGTTAACAGTGAACCAGGTCCAGTACGCATTTGAGGTGGAGGTGCACCAAGCCCTGCCGTGCACTTAGCCCAAAGCACCGTATACCGGGTATCTGTCGGCTTCTCTCGAAGGAACGACGATATATTTGAGGGTATCTTCAAAAGAAAAATAATTTACGAGTAATGTCTAGGCCTTGTAAATATTGGTAATTGTAATATAACCGCTTTACTTCGAAGTATAGATATGTTTGGATATAGGTACCTACCTAGGGAGAAGGGATAATCGGTGAGACAAACCAGAACTATCGGAGACCCTGTAGGAGACAGGCTGGGCTATTTGTGCACCTCTGTCGATGCAACTCGTCACGGGGAGTTCAATGGTGGTCTTTGTTTTGCCCTACGTGGTCTAGAATCGCTAAAAATTGAGTTCAAAAATTTGACGTCATCATTTTTGAACAGTTTTTTCGCTATAACTTGGCCAAAAAACGAGATATCGATCTGACATTTGGTATGTATATAGAAGAGCACAGGGACTATCATATGTATTCCGTTTTTTTCGAAATTCGGAAATTTTTGTGGATTTTTTCGAGTTTTTTCTAAAAAAATCAATTTTTTGAATTTTTGGGGGTCAAAAACCCAAAATTTTGAAAATCCGAGATAGCAGTTTTGTAGCGCCGCATTTTTCTACTAGACCAAATAAAGAACTTTGAAATTGCTTTGTAACTGTAAATTTGGTGAGCGTTTCAAGATTGCATGTTTTTTGCTCATTTTTCTTCGAACATGACCTCAGTTTGACCTCAATAACTCTTGACCTAAGGTGACCTAAGACGTGAAATTCGGTGTGAAGGTGTCAAATTGATGCCCGGGAAGGTACTGAAAATTTGGCGGCGCTGCGCGTCGCCGTTTTCTTGCTATTCAGGAAAAACCACAGGGGGGGGGGGCAAAATGGCCCCCCAACGGGGCGAGGGTTAATAGCTTTCGATTACCGTTTTTCCAGCCTTTCTACGACCATCAACTCGGAAGTTTGACAGGGGGTCAGAATCTCCCCCTACCCCCAGCAGGGCGCATATGGCTGAATAGCCCGGCGGGGGCGCGAGTTAATTAACCCGGCAGGCGGTGGGCCTCCGGCCACCTTCCGCACGGTGGGGGGGGGGGGCATTTTTTGCCCCCCCCCCCCCCCCCGGGTCTCCGGAACTACTGGACGGATCCGGAAAATTCAAACGGCGTTCGATAGCCCTGTCAAATTTGTCGAAGGAAACCAAATTTCATTGACCTCGGGGTCACCGATGACGTCACAGGTCAGGTCAAAGATAAAATGTTTCACCGTTCACGGGTCATCTAGGGAAAGCGCTATAACACCGAGTAAAACGCATTTTGTCGAAAATCAGCGATAGGGCCTCAGTTGTCTAGTACATATGTTGCTATTAGAGGTCACTGGTCATGCCAGGTCAGGTCGCAGGTCAGGTCACCAAAGGTCACCAAGGGTCACCATCACCATATGAACCCAACTTTACTAAGGTTGTGCGATGCATGTTTTATGGCCAGTTTTTCATTTCCAACTCAATGGTGTTGGTTATAAGACCATCAGGTACGGTTTAGGTCACTTTCTGGTGGAGGTCCGGTCAAGGTCAGGTCAAAAAGGTCAAATTTCAAAGTTGATATTTTTGCATGAAATTGGTATTGATTCGATGCAGCTCGTCACGGGGAGTCTAATGGTGGTCTTTGTTTTGCGCTACGAGGTCTAGAATTGCTAATAATTGAGTTTGAAAATTCGACGTCATCAATTTTGAACAGTTTTTTTTCGCAATAACTTGGCCAAAAAAAGAGGTATCGATCTCAAATTTGGTATGTAGAAGAACGCGGTAGGGACTATCACATTTATTCCGGTTTTTCGAAATTCATAAAACTTTTTGGATCTTTCGGCTATTATATTCAAAAAATCTATTTTTTGATTTTTAGGGGTCAAAATCCAAAAAATTCAAAAATCAGAGATTGCAGTTTTGTAGCCCTCTAAATTCTACACCTCTTCAGTCTGAAACATTTTTCTGTATCTCTAAAGCTGTAGGCCTGACAGCTCTTCCCGCGAAACCTTTTTTTGGGTCGAAAATGGCAAAAATGACGTCGACGTCATTAGCGGCCAACCTATCATAGCCTTTGGAAACATTTTTGGTCACAATGTGCAATAGCTGTTCACGGGAGGGTACTGAAAGTTTGGTAACGATTGCGCAGTGGTTCTGGAGATATCTCGAAAAAAAACTAAAGGGGTGGGCAAAAAAATGCCCCCCCCCCCCCCCACCGCCTGGAAGGTTAAAGTGTTGAACTCGGGTCAAGGTCAGGTCAGAGCCCCTCAGGCCACGAAGTTGGTCGGAGGAGGTCATATCACATATCTTTCGATTCTGCAGGTCTTCACGAGTTCCTTGGTGGCTTTCCCGACTCGCTGGCTCAATAGAATCAAAAGTTATTGACGAAAGAAGGTCACCAATGCAAAAGCGAAGCATCGGACCTTGCAAAAAGCGCATGAAATCATGATTCCGGCTGCTTGAGCTAGTTTTAGATCATTCTCGGCGCCAAAACAGCGGTGTGCATTTCCTCTATCCGTCATTTCCTTTATATTTCCATCCATGACGTGAGGTCACATGACCGACCTGTCACCTGACCTCATGTGACATTAACCTGCGTCGTGCTGATGGGTGTTTGAACACACACACGCCCACTGGTTTTTCGCGAAAATCTATAAAAAACGGCGGCGCCCAAAAACGGCTGCGCTGAGCACCACCGTTTCCCGCACACCTTATCGTACACCTTTTTACACATGTTGTGAAAATTTCAGAACAAGGTCACTCAAGGTCAGGTCGCCAGGTCAAGTCAAGTGACATCACCTCAAAAGGTTTCAATGTATGTCATAGCTACACCTAGTGACCGATCGCTTTGAAACCTCAGCTTAAGAGCAACAGTAGGTACCTACGTACAAAACGTATATCCCGGAATTTTGATATCGGTGACCAAAGGTCAGGTCAATTTTGTGACCTCTCCATTATTTGTAGGTAAGTCAATGGGAGAAAAGTGAAGGACGCCTCTTTTGGACGAACGTCATTCAAAACACTCAAATATCGAATTACAAGTAAAAAAGGCACACTGAACTGGAAAATGGCACCCGTGACCCCTGTGGCCCTGTTTATGTCTGTGCGAGATCATCTCAGGTCACGAATGGTGTCTAACAATTTTTTCGCGAATAACTTTTGAAAAAGGCATGCTACAGCATTGAAAATGCCTTAGATGTGTTCAGCGATACGGATCGGCTGATATACAACATGACCTCTTCCGGTCGTGACCTAGACCTGAAGTCATCTCACCTTTTAAGGTCATATTGTAGTTAATTCGATGCGTCTTGACGAAAGAACCAAGATGCCGGTACAAGTAAGTTCATGGTGCGGGTAGTTCCAACGGGCGTAAAAAAAAATCCGAGACATACAAGTTTTGAGACTTTTTGAGGATACTAGGGCCAGTAAGTTTCATCTCCCTGCGAGACCTCCCCTGGCAACTGAGGGTGCTGCGAAGCTGCGACATTTCAGGACCGTTTACTTATTGACGTCATAGGCTTGACGCAAAGTTTAGGTAGATATGCCCAGGTGGGTGACAGCACGTGATCGCCTGAGGCGGTGGGGGGTAAAAATATTTTCGTCATTTAATGCTCAATGCAATCGCTGCGACTTTTTACAAGACCTTCTTCTTGTCGTTGTTCCTTGCTTTCAACGACTGGTCCCCGAGTGAAGACTATCCTCACGCAAGATAAGATGAATGGAGCTAGCAATTAAGCCCAAAAAACATCGAAAATGTTACAAAACACTTCTTTTGAAGGAGATGAATTGAATGGTTTTGGAGCCTCACAAAACATGTTTCAGATATGACGCGTAAAACAAACTGACGCATAAAGACTGTGTTCAAAAGTGTGACCGGCAGCTCCGCAAGCACTTGTTGACAAATAAAAATCGTAGGTACTGCTCGGTCGCCATCGGCCATAGCAACAAGTAAGCGTCACAAACTTCGAACACTATCTGTCATCGCATAGTGGACAGCTGGAACAGTCTCCCTGCAGATGTTGTCGCGGCACCGAACTTGAACACATTCAAGAACCGTCTCGACATGCTGTGGGTGAACATGGATGCAGCCCCCTTAGCGGTCGACGCGCACGCCACGTGTCGGCTAGGGATTTTTGTGATTGTAGTGATAGGTGTTGTGCTTTAATTGCTTTCAATACTCATTTTGCTGATCTTAAAAATTTCCAAATTCCAAATTCTTTGAGCCTTTGTCTGGTTTTTTCCATCGACTTTGAAGCATTCCTCGCTCGTCTGCACTCGGCCCCGTCGACTGTTGACATCTTGATAACCCGCCATCTTGCCGTATTTCATCTTCGGCGTCTCGACTCTCCGTCGTAGGTATTTCCGGTCTGCCACCCGCCCTTATGGCACCCCCACTATCCCGGCCCGCCCGCCCCCTGGTCTACCCCCTCTTCCCCCCCCCCCCTCCCCCTCCCCCAACCCCCTCTTGGACGAGGTCCCCATCGGGGAGTCTTACCTCTTGATGACGCCTCAGGATGGCACCTTCAGCCGCGTGTCCCCTTTCGCGCTCCGCCGGGAGATGGATACTCTCATCGGGAAAGTCCGCTTCGCCAAGGTCGTTCGTTCCGGAAATGTCCTTATCCGGGTGCTGAGCAAGGCCCAAGCCGCCTTAGCTCTTCAACTCCATCAGTTCCTCGGAACTCCCGTGACCGTGACCCCAGCCACGAAAATGAACACCACCTCTGGCACGATATACGCGCCGCAGCTCGCGTACATGGACGTGGAGGAGCTGCGTACCGAACTCCGATCACAAAAGGTCGCCGAGGTTGTCCGCCTCCGGTCGAAAACATCGCGTCCCAACCCGCTCCTCAAACTGCGCTTTGTCGGGCTCACGTGCCCAGTGTACATCTATGCCGGTTATGAGGTTTTTGATGTAAGGGCGTGGGAGACGAACCCCAGACTGTGCCGCAACTGCGGCCGATACGGCCATCTGCAGAGCACATGCAAATCTAAGACGCCCAACTGCCTCCGCTGTGCAGGAACTGGACACACCCCAGACAACTGCGAGGCACCAGAGCCGTTCTGCGCCTACTGCGAGGGCCCCCACCCCGCGTGGAGCAGGTCGTGCCCGGTCTGGGTGCAAAAAAAGGACCAGTTGAACGCGCGCGGCACCCTCCCCATCCCGCCGCCCCCGCTGCCGCTCGAGGCCTATCATGAGGAAAGGGCTGGGAGCGAAGCTCCGCCCCCTGCACAGGTGTGGCCCCGTGTCCAGGATGTGTCGACAGCCGTGGCCCCCCAGGCCCGCCGTCCCCTCCCGGCCCGACGCCCTCTGAACCGTGACACCGCGCCGGCTTCACCGGATCTTCGCCCCGCCCCAGGCTGCGATGGTCGCCTATCTGAGAACGGCACTTCGGCCCCACCCAGCCCTAGTGACCTTGAGGGGATCGTCTCCCTGGCAGCCGAGACCGGGTGGCCGAGCCGAGCCGAGTCGGTCGAAACGGAGTTCGCGCCAAACGAGCCCGAGGCCCCCGAAGCGATCGTGGAGCCTACCACTGTCACTAAGACCGCGCCGCCGCCGACCGCTGAATCCGAGTCAGTGCTGGTGACATTGCCGACGCCCAACATAAATCAGACCCCGTCATCAGACTCCTCGTTGGAGAATGATCTGAATCGCACAGTGCGACAAAATCTCACCGCAAAGAAAAGGCCACGGCGCTCTCACTCTGCCCCGCCCACTCCGCCCGAAGGTGTCACCACACGCTCGCTAGCGCGCCTGGTTACGGCAGCGCAGAGCAACCGCGAAGCCACTCAGTAAAAACAACAAAAACACCTGTAGTACATAAGCGCAATGGCCCAATTTTCTAACGAATTCATCCTCCAATGGAATACGGCTTCACTTGTATCCCATTGGGGTGAATTCAAGAACTACATCTTAAATAAAAAACCGTTAGTAGCCGCCGTCCAAGAAACAAAATTTATCGATTCGGACGCTGTCAACTACAACTTTAACATTCCCCAATATTCCCTGTATACAAATAACGTTAACGTAACTCCGCGCCGAGGCGGCTCGGCACTTTATATTTCAAATAAACTACTCCATCACCAAATTAAACTTAACACCCAGCTTAATGCTGTTGGTGCTAAGGTAAAACTTGCACACCAAGACATAACTATTATATCTATTTACCTTTCCCCTTCCCTCCCTTTCCATCCCCCCCATCTAACAAAACTCCTCTCAGATATACAACCCCCGTGCCTCATCATGGGAGACTTTAACGCCCATCACCTTTCTTGGGGCTGTAATTCAAACACCTCTCGCGGAACACAAATATATAACGTAACTGAAGCACTTGATCTAATTTGTATCAACAATCGCACGCCAACAAGAACAGCAGCGTACAATGGCCAGCTCACACACTCCGTCATAGATCTGGCCTTCACAGACATAAACACCGCGACACTATTCACTCAAAATGTTGGAGACGACTCCCTCTTCAGCGACCACTTTCCTATTCATTATGTACTGAACGTCCCTTCAGGGCAAACTAACTTTAACTTTTTGCCTCGCTGGAATTTTAACAAAGCGGATTGGTCAGCATTTCAAATACATATAGATGAGTATATTAATAACACTCCCCCTAATGATATTAACGATTTCCTTAACAACATTCTTACCGCGGCCCACCAGTATGTTCCTCATACTGGCCCGCCTAGAGATTCTAAAAATGCGCCGTGGTGGAACACGGAATGCCAGAGAGCTGTTGCTCTTCGGAAGCGCGCTCTCAGAGCCTTTCAAAAATGTGTCTGCGAGGAACACGAGGAAGCATATAGACGTCAAAAATATCAAACTATGATTATAATTAAAGAAAATAAAACCAAAGGCTGGCAAACCTTTTCAAACACCTTTAATAGATTTACCCCTCTATCCAAAATCTGGTCGCTAATTAAAGCCTTTTCAAATAAACGCGCTAGATCATACAAAATTCCACATCTCCACATTAACAATATCCACTATACCATCCCACTCGACGTCGCGGAACAATTTGCAACACACTATTCCAACATATCCTCAGCACAACAATACACGCAAACCAAAACCACTTCTACACGCATACACTAAGCACCCTTACATTCCACTCCACTAACACTGAACCATATAACCAACCGTTCACACGTAGTGAACTTACACACGCACTCTCCCGATGTGGCAATACCTCTGTAGGCCCCGACCAAATTGCCTATTCCTTTTTCCGTAACCTCTCTAGCACTAGTCTAGAAACCCTCCTCTCCTCCTTTAATCAACTTTGGATTAGCAACACCTTTCCAGATAGCTGGAGAATAAGCACCCTAATCCCGATCCTTAAACCCAGTAAACCCCCATCCTCTCCCTCCAGTTATCGTCCTATATCCTTGACAAGTTGCGCGTCCAAACTCTTCGAACGTATGATTAATGGGCGAATAAGAGCTTTTCTGGAAACAAATAAACTTCTTTCCCCCTTTCAAAATGGCTTTAGACCTGGGCGCTCCACGTCCGATTCTATAGCCCATTTGATAGATGATGTACAAAGGGGATTCCAGGAAAACGAATTCACTCTATCAGTATTTTTGGATTTTCAAAACGCATTTGATAGAGTTAATAAACAAGGCCTTCTTATAAAAATACATAGATTGGGCATAAGGGGCCATATGGCTGCCTTTATTAAAAACTTTTTGACTAATCGAACATTTAACGTAAGATGTGGTAATACTCTCTCTTCAACCACCAATCAAGATCATGGCCTTCCCCAGGGTAGTGTCATTTCCCCTACCCTCTTCCTTATCATGATTAAT
The DNA here is from genome assembly GCF_019059575.1 of Amphibalanus amphitrite. NCBI lineage: Eukaryota > Metazoa > Arthropoda > Thecostraca > Balanomorpha > Balanidae > Amphibalanus > Amphibalanus amphitrite. The sequence goes on along the minus strand of NW_024881908.1, from coordinate 421,840 downwards.
GATATCTTTCATTTCTCCCCGCTTAACCAAAAACACTCTATATATGCTGACGATGTGGCGTTTTGGGTTACGCGCGACACCCCTCTCGCAGCATATAGTAGAGCCCAAATTATGCTAAATGATATAGTTAAATGGTGCGAAGAATGGGGTCTTAAATTGTCCCCTAACAAAACTGCGGCTCTTCTCTTCGTACCACCTCGGCTAGCTCATGACAAACCCCCCTCACTTAAGATCAAAGACAAACCTATTAATTATGTCAATGAATTTACCTACCTTGGTATTACCTTGGATAAAACACTTAACTTTAACAAACACTTTGAAAACATTAAAAGCAGATGTTCCAGGCGCATAAATATTCTTAAATGTATAACAGGAAAAGATTGGGGCGCAGATAGGCGCACACTTTTCCAGCTATACACCTCTCTTATTCGCCCTATCTTGGACTATAACGCTTTTCTATTTGATGATATAGCTTCTAAGAAAATTGAGTCATTGCAGATTATCCAGAACAACGCTCTCCGTATTATTACGGGAGCTCACGCAACAACAAGTATTATAGCTCTTCACGCGGAATGCAACATCCCTTTTCTCCGACAACGTCGTAAACTACAACTCCTTCGCTTTTTCGCTCGCGCCTGTTCTTCCCCTAATCAAAACACGCACAAGATCGTTACTAATCGGTATCAGGAAGGTCATCTTTCGTCCGCGCAAACTAAATATCCGGTGATTGCGTATCGAATAGAACTGGTCCTCGCGCGGTTTCAGATTCCTCCCCCAAAGATTCTCCCTACTCCACCCGCTTCTTCTTTCTACATCCCTCCGTTTGAAGGAGCGTCTTTCCTTTTCTCGTCGAGCAAACGTAATACATTGAAAGAGGAATGTTTGCAACTCTTCCACAAGTATAAAGCCAACCACACAGGATATACCTTTTATTATACAGACGGCTCAAAAAAAGGGCCGAATACAGCGGCCGCTGTATATTCGGAGGTATATCAGAAATCATACAGGGTACATGATCATCACTCCATATTTACCGCAGAACTTTCCGGAATCCTAGCAGCTCTCAAACACGTAACAACATCCACACTAGAAAAAGCGGTGATATGTACCGATTCGGCCTCAGCCATTATGGCTATAAAAACTAGACGACCTGAGCCAAACCGGCTGGTACATAACATTAAAAAACAGTTGTATAAATAAGGAGAAGGCAAGGATATCAAACTCCTGTGGATACCAGGACATCTCGGTATCCCAGGCAATGAAGCGGCCGATAAACTGGCCAAAGACGCCCTAAATCTTCCACCCAGGAATCATCTTGCTCTCCCTCTTCCTGATTTTTACAATTTTCTCTTTCAATCCTTCCAGGATTATCGACTATATGAATGGGAAGATCAACCATATCCGCATCTTTTCAACATCAAGCCGACCCTCGGCCACTTTTATTCTTCGAGTCAAGATTCGAGAATAAAAGAAAGAGTCCTCGCCAGGTTGAGGCTTGGACATACACAACTTACACACCGGTTTCTTATTCTCCGAGCACCCCCACCAACATGCCCACACTGCACCCCACACACATGTTACACCATACAACACATACTACTACACTGCCCACACCTCCACCATCACCGGCGTCACATAACTCAATACATTACTTCACATGGCCTCAACCTGGATCTCCCCACTCTCCTGGGAGATGACCACCCACTTCTCCTCGAAAAACTTTTCGCATTCCTCAAGGACGCGCGACTTCTCCACCAACTTTAACCCCCCGGCCTGGCCTAGTGCCAGAAACTTCCTCCTTTCTGACATTCTTCTTCGCCGTTTTCTCTCCGCCGCTCCTCAGTTTATTTCTTCGTTGATTGTATGTGCTTGTGATTGATTTTCCATTCTTGCTGTTGATGCCGTTCTCGTGATTTTGTGATTCTCGTTCAATGTTGCCCCCCCCCCCCCACCGCTTCTCATTCGCACTAATTGCTCCGTTGAATCGTCGATCTCGCCTAATCACCTGTGATTTACACGCGCGTTAACAGCGGCGGCGGCGCGGCACCGCGGAACACTTAGGTGACTCCATATTGCACGCTCCGATCAGGTCGATTGGGCCGAGATCGTTGAGCGTCAACACCGACTGGGGGCTTAGCTTTTACTGCCTGGCCTCCGGGTGCCCTTTCCCGCGCAGAGTCACCTCCCTGTCCCTCTTCGTCACCCTCCTACACATTAGCTTAAACGATACAGGGTTTTTTCCCCGCGCTATTTTGGCTTCAGCGCGGGGTTTTTCCCTTTGCAATAGGCGCCGGGTTTTTCAGTTCATAGAACTTTTTCCCTGGCTATTACACCCCACAACCGAACACTGACACCTTGCACAAGTATGACTGTGTGTATGAATGTTAATAAATACATGAACCAATGCTGTGTTTTCGGTTCCAGCACCTTCTTTCGGCACTTCGGCAACAAGTAAGTACTCCGTTAGCTTTGCCACACCTAAGATAGGCTCCCACGTTGTTATTTGCTCCCGGGTTAACATAAACCGGTTTAACGTAACTTTTGCATCCCGGCCAAAATTGCCGGGTTAACTGTCCCACCGCTCGAGACTGGCACTAGGCTGGCCGAGCAAAAAAAAAAAAAAAAATGTGGGTGAACAGGAAGTATACCCTGCGAACTGACGTTAGGCGGCACGGGCGGACATCGATAGCAGCGCCTCTATCGGTCACTAGGGAAAGCTGGGCTGTAGGCGACGAAATACCGGCTGAGTTGTCACACGTTGAATAGGTTTATAGACATCCGTCTTGTGAAAAAGTTGAACTTTTGCCTTCAATATTTCTACAGGCAATTTTAGAAGTGTCTTCACATAGATTACAACACCGTTTAGATTATTGTATTCACTTCAAGCCTTCCCTATTGTTCTTGATGATGCGGGAACTATTTCTTATTAGTGTTTCTAGATTAATAAAAGAACATATTGTGCAAACGATGAAAAAAACATAGATGGAAGATTTTAAATGCAATTTTCTCTAGCAATTAATGGTAAATTCTCTACAGATCAAGGAAAAGATGCATGCTAACTGATAATTTAAAGTTCTTGGGGCCAGTTGTTTTCTTCTTTTCTTACGTCGCCCCAATGGCCGCGAATACACTTGTGATAACGCCTATCGATTAAGCATGTGGTGCCAGGATGAGCCAAAAGCTACATGGTTGGTGTAAGGGAGAAGCAAATGACCGGATTTCCTACAGGTCCTTTGTTGACCGTCCTAAAAATCCGTAACCACTATTCTATTCTATTCTATCTGAGTGCGCCAAGTTCGACTACATCGAGGACGATGGGTGATGGTTGCCAGCTGATTAAATTAATGAAACGCGAATAAATTCAATTTTGTTTGAGATTGCGAGTAAAATCTGTTTATTAATTTCAAATATCATTGAATTAGTTTTTGTTTAAAAAATAACTACAAACGCCTCCGTGCAAGGAATAAATCAAGGCTTAACCCTATTAGTGGCAGGCTCCTGGCTACCCCATATTAGTGGCAGGGGGGGGGGCTGTTTACGACCCCCCTTGATATCTCGAGATCTAACGGGCCGATTTTCAAAATTCAAACGGCATTCGATTTGGCTCAACGAGATCTACATTTCTAAAAAAAATAAAATTAAAAAATGTCAATAGGGGGGTAGAGGGGGGTAAAAAAGGGCAAATTGCAGATACATTTTAGACTGTTTATCACGGCCAGGTTTCTGAACCAATCTTAACGCAACTTTTGCCGATCGATAGAGAATGAACCAGGAATTCACATGGATCCTAAAAATATGCATTTTCAAAAATCATAGGCGGATACAGATCATTGAGATTGGGGGTACACAAAAAGTATAGTAAATAAGGTTTTTGTTGGTACTGTTTCTAAAAAGGGTGGCAATGGTCTTGTTATGTTACAATTTTCTTATGAGAGAACGACTAAAATTGTATTGGTCATGCATAGGCGGTGTCAGGGCACCTATGTTGGGAGGAAAAAAATAACCCCCCTTTTTGGACGCCTGGATCCGCCTATTATAGCAAAAACGTGTCAAAAGAGGATGCACAATAACTTTGTATATGTTATCACATGATACCTTTCATTCACTGTTCGTAAAACTGGTGCAGCATCGTGATCTTCGCCCAAATGACTCGCTTCACGAATAGGACCCCCCAATTCCCAGTGCTCTGGAGCCGCCCGTGGTAAAGTTATGAACTTGAAATTTTCAGGGAATGTGCCCAATTTAGTTTTAGGAAAAGTCAGAAAATTTCAGCATCGTAGCTTCAGCGGTTTCGGAGATATTCCCGAAAAACCTGAGGGGTGGATAAAAACAACCCCCCCCCTGCCACTAATAGGGTTAAGAAAATCGTGAGTAGGGTTGGGAAAAGCAGAAAAAGGCTCACGTGACTGGCGTCCCAACCTTATCTGTAAGAATCTTGGATATGCCAGCCCAGGTTTCAGATTTCCATCTCCGGTGTGTTCCGAACTATCTGCTTTCGCGAAAATCCCTATGGGGACACGTCTCCTCGGCCGGCGCCTCCTGGGTAGGTATCAATTCATCGGCTTTCTCTCGTGCTGGCGTTCGTTTTTCGGCGAAGGGCTCTAGCTTTATCAGGATTCAGGGGCCTATACGTTACTACGCTGTAAAAAGGCCAAACCGGGCGAGTACCTACTCAGAAGCGTCTCGTCTCGTCGCTTTCTTTTCTTTGGTTTGCCGCCTCCGGCCTCGCCCGTTTCGCTTCGCTTATTGGTTCTTGAGTTATCGGCTGGCGCTGGGATGTCCATCAAGACAGCCCATATTCAGCCCAGATTCAGCCCGGATTCAGCCCAGATTCGGGACACCTCCGATCAAGCTGAAACTCGCACACAATGTAGGCCATGACATGCCCAATCCACAGTCCAAGTCATTCGGTGGCACTCCCAGCCGTTTGACCTACAGAGGTCAGCAAAGGTCACGTGGCCCAAATTTGCACAGCAGATTGTGGCCCACCCAGTAGAGCTAGAGCAATAAAAATGGCACCAATCGACTCGCCAGCATCTAATCTTACTTTCCCGACACTCATTTGACCTCTCAAGGTCATGCGATGACCTAAGGTCATTTGTGGGCTATGTCGAAAATACACTTGCACAGCAGTTTTCGAGTAGATGGATTGACCGAATTCCAAATCAAAGCACATCATCGGGTAGCCCATAGGCCGTAGTAACTTTCCTTGAAAACCGCTTTTCGATATGTGACCCCGTTTGACCTCGGCAGGTCAAAATGTGCAAATAAACGACACTCAATACGTCGCAGCCCGGATTCAGCCCAGATTCGGAACACCTCCGATCAAGCTGAAACTCGCACACAATGTAGGCCATGACATGCCCAATCCACAGTCCAAGTCATTTGGTGGCACTCCCAGCCGTTTGACCTACAGAGGTCAGCAAAGGTCACGTGGCCCAAATTTGCACAGCAGATTGTGGCCCACCCAGTAGAGCTAGAGCGATAAAAATGGCACCAATCGACTCGCCAGCATCTAATCTTACTTTCCCGACACTCATTTGACCTCTCAAGGTCATGCGATGACCTAAGGTCATTTGTGGGCTATGTCGAAAATACACTTGCACAGCAGTTTTCGAGTAGATGGATTGACCGAATTCCAAATCAAAGCACATCATCGGGTAGCCCATAGGCCGTAGTAACTTTCCTTGAAAACCGCTTTTCGATATGTGACCCCGTTTGACCTCGGCAGGTCAAAATGTGCAAATAAACGACACTCAATACGTCGCAGCCCGGATTCAGCCCAGATTCGGGACACCTCCGATCAAGCTGAAACTCGCACACAAAGTAAACCATGACATGCCCAATCCACAGTCCAAGTCATTCGGTTGCACTCCCAGCCGTTTGACCTACAGAGGTCAGCAAAGGTCACGTGGCCCAAATTTGCACAGCAGATTGTGGCCCACCCAGTAGAGCTAGAGCGATAAAAATGGCACCAATCGACTCGCCAGCATCTAATCTTACTTTCCTGACACTCATTTGACCTCTCAAGGTCATGCGATGACCTAAGGTCATTTGTGGGCTAGGTCGAAAATACACTTGCACAGCAGTTTTCGAGTAGATGGATTGAGCGAATTCCAAATCAAAGCACATCATCGGGTAGCCCATAGGCCGTAGTAACTTTCCTTGAAAACCGTTTTTCGATATGTGACCCCGTTTGACCTCGGCAGGTCAAAATGTGCAAATAAACGACACTCAATACGTCGCAGCCCGGATTCAGCCCAGATTCGGGACACCTCCGATCAAGCTGAAACTCGCACACAATGTAGGCCATGACATGCCCAATCCACAGTCCGAGTCATTTGGTGGCACTCCCAGCCGTTTGACCTACAGAGGTCAGCAAAGGTCACGTGGCCCAAATTTGCACAGCAGATTGTGGCCCACCCAGTAGAGCTAGAGCGATAAAAATTGCACCAATCGACTCGCCAGCATCTAATCTTACTTTCCCAGCACTCATTTGACCTCTCAAGGTCATGCGATGACCTAAGGTCATTTGTGGGCTATGTCGAAAATACACTTGCACAGCAGTTTTCGAGTAGATGGATTGACCGAATTCCAAATCAAAGCACATCATCGGGTAGCCCATAGGCCGTAGTAACTTTCCTTAAAAACCGCTTTTCGATATGTGACCCCGTTTGACCTCGGCAGGTCAAAATGTGCAAATAAACGACACTCAATACGTCGCAGCCCGGATTCAGCCCAGATTCGGGACACCTCCGATCAAGCTGAAACTCGCACACAAAGTAGGCCATGACATGCCCAATCCACAGTCCAAGTCATTCGGTGGCACTCCCAGCCGTTTGACCTACAGAGGTCAGCAAAATGGGCTGAATCCGGGCTGCGACGTATTGAGTGTCGTTTATTTGCACATTTTGACCTGCCGAGGTCAAACGGGGTCACATATCGAAAAGCGGTTTTCAAGGAAAGTTACTACGGCCTATGGGCTACCGGATGATGTGCTTTGATTTGGAATTCGGTCAATCCATCTACTTGAAAACTGCTGTGCAAGTGTATTCTCGACATAGCCCACAAATGACCTTAGGTCATCGCATGACCTTGAGAGGTCAAATGAGTGTCGGGAAAGTAAGATTAGATGCTGGCGAGTCGATTGGTGCCATTTTATCGCTCTAGCTCTACTGGGTGGGCCACAATCTGCTGTGCAAATTTGGGCCACGTGACCTTTGCTGACCTCTGTAGGTCAAACGGCTGGGAGTGCCACCGAATGACTTAAACTGTGGATTGGGCATGTCATGGCCTACATTGTGTGCGAGTTTCAGCTTGATCGGAGGTGTCCCGAATCTGGGCTGAATCCGGGCTGCGACGTATTGAGTGTCGTTTATTTGCACATTTTGACCTGCCGAGGTCAAACGGGGTCACATATCGAAAAGCGGTTTTCAAGGAAAGTTACTACGGCCTATGGGCTACCCGATGATGTGCTTTGATTTGGAATTCGCTCAATCCATCTACTCGAAAACTGCTGTGCAAATGTATTTTCGACATAGCCCACAAATGACCTTAGGTCATCGCATGACCTTGAGAGGTCAAATGAGTGTTGGGAAAGTAAGATTAGATGCTGGCGAGTCGATTGGTGCCATTTTTAGCGCTCTAGCTCTACTGGGTGGGCCACAATCTGCTGTGCAAATTTGGGCCACGTGACCTTTGCTGACCTCTGTAGGTCAAACGGCTGGGAGTGCCACCGAATGACTTGGACTGTGGATTGGGCTTGTCATGGCCTACATTGTGTGCGAGTTTCAGCTTGATCGGAGGTGTCCCGAATCCGGGCTGAATCCGGGCTGCGACGTATTGAGTGTCGTTTATTTGCACATTTTGACCTGCCGAGGTCAAACGGGGTCACATATCAAAAAGCGGTTTTCAAGGAAAGTTACTACGGCCTACGGGCTACCCGATGATGTGCTTTGATTTGGAATTCGCTCAATCCATCTACTCGAAAACTGCTGTGCAAGTGTATTTTCGACCTAGCCCACAAATGACCTTAGGTCATCGCATGACCTTGAGAGGTCAAATGAGTATCGGGAAAGTAAGATTAGATGCTGGCGAGTCGATTGGTGCCATTTTTAGCGCTCTAGCTCTACTGGGTGGGCCACAATCTGCTGTGTAAATTTGGGCCACGTGACCTTTGCTGACCTCTGTAGGTCAAACGGCTGGGAGTGCCACCAAATGACTTGGACTGTGGATTGGGCATGCAATGGCCTACATTGTGTGCGAGTTTCAGCTTGATCGGAGGTGTCCCGAATCTGGGCTGAATCCGGGCTGCGACGTATTGAGTGTCGTTTATTTGCACATTTTGACCTGCCGAGGTCAAACGGGGTCACATATCGAAAAGCGGTTTTCAAGGAAAGTTACTACGGCCTATGGGCTACCCGATGATGTGCTTTGATTTGGAATTCGCTCAATCCATCTACTCGAAAACTGCTGTGCAAGTGTATTTTCGACATAGCCCACAAATGACCTTAGGTCATCGCATGACCTTGAGAGGTCAAATGAGTGTTGGGAAAGTAAGATTAGATGCTGGCGAGTCGATTGGTGCCAATTTTAGCGCTCTAGCTCTACTGGGTGGGCCACAATCTGCTGTGCAAATTTGGGCCACGTGACCTTTGCTGACCTCTGTAGGTCAAACGGCTGGGAGTGCCACCGAATGACTTGGACTGTGGATTGGGCATGTCATGGCCTACATTGTGTGCGAGTTTCAGCTTGATCGGAGGTGTCCCGAATCTGGGCTGAATCCGGGCTGAATCTGGGCTGAATATGGGCTGTCTTGACGGACATGGCGCTGGGAGCGTTTAACGCCCCCCCCCCCCCCCCCCAGCAAGTGGTGGGTGGCGAAATGCCCCAGCAATTGCCGTTGAAACTCTCGATAAGTGATGAAACTTGGATTGAATTCCTTGGATTGGATTGGAAGCCTTGAATTTTGTGGATTGCCTTGGTTGGATTCTAACGAATTGGGAGTAAAAAAAGAATTGAAGTTTCCCTTCATATGGCAGGAAAAACTTGTGCATTCTTTTGTGACGCAGCTGATGCAAAAGTCGCATAACATAAAGCGCGAAACGTCCATCAATTGAGCAGCAGTTTGATATTCGCGAATATCAAACTAAAAATTCGATATTCGGACGGGGAACGCAATAACTCAAGAACCAGTGAACCAATTTTGATGAAAAGACCCTCATTCGATTCCTCGTTCCTCATTGCAGGTTGACAGCGATTTCCAGGTCACTAGGTCATGACCTTCAAGGTCAAGGTCAAGGTCAAAGGACGGGGAACGCTCTACAGCCTAAAGTTACCGTCCGATTGGCTTGTAAATGGTCTCAATCGATTCCTCGACCCCGATTCCAGGTTGACAGCCATTTTCAGGTCACTAGGTCATGACCTTCAAGGTCAAGGTCAAGGTCAAAGGACGGGGAACGCTCTACAGCCTAAAGTTACCGTCCGATTGGCTTGTAAATGGTCTCAATCGATTCCTTGACCCCGATTCCAAGTCGACAGCGATTTTCAGGTCACTAGGTCATGACCTTCAAGGTCAAGGTCAAGGTCAAAGGACGGGGAACGCTCTACAGCCTAAAGTTACCGTCCGATTGGCTTGTAAATGATCTCAATCGATTCCCTGACCCCGATTCCAGGTTGACAGCGATTTCTAGGTCACTAGGTCATGACCTTCAAGGTCAAGGTCAAGGTCAAAGGACGGGGAACGCTCTACAGCCTAAAGTTACCGTCCGATTGGCTTGTAAATGGTCTCAATCGATTCCTCGACCCCGATTCCAGGTTGACAGCGATTTCCAGGTCACTAGGTCATGACCTTCAAGGTCAAGGTCAAGGTCAAAGGACGGGGAACGCTCTGCAGCCTAAAGTTACCGTCCGATTGGCTTGTAAATGGTCTCAATCGATTCCTCGACCCCGATTCCAGGTTGACAGCGATTTCCAGGTCACTAGGTCATGACCTTCAAGGTCAAGGTCAAGGTCAAAGGACGGGGAACGCTCTGCAGCCTAAAGTTACCGTTTGATTGGCTTGTAAATGGTCTCAATCGATTCCTCGACCCCGATTCCAGGTTGACAGCCATTTTCAGGTCACTAGGTCATGACCTTCAAGGTCAAGGTCAAGGTCAAAGGACGGGGAACGCTCTACAGCCTAAAGTTACCGTCCGATTGGCTTGTAAATGGTCTCAATCGATTCCTCGACCCCGATTCCAGGTTGACAGCCATTTTCAGGTCACTAGGTCATGACCTTTAAGGTCAAGGTCAAGGTTCGCGAATATCAAACTAAAAATTCGATATTCGGACGGGGAACGCAATAACTCAAGAACCAGTGAACCGATTTTGATGAAAAGACCCTCATTCGATTCCTCGTTCCTCATTGCAGGTTGACAGCGATTTCCAGGTCACTAGGTCATGACCTTCAAGGTCAAGGTCAAGGTCAAAGGACGGGGAACGCTCTACAGCCTAAAGTTACCGTCCGATTGGCTTGTAAATGGTCTCAATCGATTCCCCTACCCCGATCCCAGGTTGACAGCGATTTCTAGGTCACTAGGTCATGACCTTCAAGGTCAAGGTCAAGGTCAAAGGACGGGGAACGCTCTACAGCCTAAAGTTACCGTACGATTGGCTTGTAAATGGTCTCAATCGATTCCTCGACCCCGATTCCAGGTTGACAGCGATTTCCAGGTCACTAGGTCATGACCTTCAAGGTCAAGGTCAAGGTCAAAGGACGGGGAACGCTCTACAGCCTAAAGTTACCGTCCGATTGGCTTGTAAATGGTCTCAATCGATTCCTTGACCCCGATTCCAAGTTGACAGCGATTTCCAGGTCACTAGGTCATGACCTTCAAGGTCAAGGTCAAGGTCAAAGGACGGGGAACGCTCTACAGCCTAAAGTTACCGTCCGATTGGCTTGTAAATGGTCTCAATCGATTCCTTGACCCCGATTCCAAGTTGACAGCGATTTCTAGGTCACTAGGTCATGACCTTCAAGGTCAAGGTCAAGGTCAAAGGACGGGGAACGCTCTACAGCCTAAAGTTACCGTCCGATTGGCTTGTAAATGGTCTCAATCGATTCCTCGACCCCGATTCCAGGTTGACAGCGATTTCCAGGTCACTAGGTCATGACCTTCAAGGTCAAGGTCAAGGTCAAAGGACGGGGAACGCTCTGCAGCCTAAAGTTACCGTCCGATTGGCTTGTAAATGGTCTCAATCGATTCCTCGACCCCGATTCCAGGTTGACAGCCATTTTCAGGTCACTAGGTCATGACCTTCAAGGTCAAGGTCAAGGTCAAAGGACGGGGAACGCTCTACAGCCTAAAGTTACCGTCCGATTGGCTTGTAAATGGTCTCAATCGATTCCTCGACCCCGATTCCAGGTTGACAGTCATTTTCAGGTCACTAGGTCATGACCTTTAAGGTCAAGGTCAAGGTTCGCGAATATCAAACTAAAAATTCGATATTCGGACGGGGAACGCAATAACTCAAGAACCAGTGAACTGATTTTGATGAAAAGACCCTCATTCGATTCCTCGTTCCTCATTGCAGGTTGACAGCGATTTCCAGGTCACTAGGTCATGACCTTCAAGGTCAAGGTCAAGGTCAAAGGACGGGGAACGCTCTACAGCCTAAAGTTACCGTCCGATTGGCTTGTAAATGGTCTCAATCGATTCCCCTACCCCGATTCAAGGTTGACTGCGATTTCTAGGTCACTAGGTCATGACCTTCAAGGTCAAGGTCAAGGTCAAAGGACGGGGAACGCTCTACAGCCTAAAGTTACCGTCCGATTGGCTTGTAAATGGTCTCAATCGATTCCTCGACCCCGATTCCAAGTTGACAGCGATTTCCAGGTCACTAGGTCATGACCTTCAAGGTCAAGGTCAAGGTCAAAGGACGGGGAACGCTCTACAGCCTAAAGTTACCGTCCGATTGGCTTGTAAATGGTCTCAATCGATTCCTTGACCCCGATCCCAGGTTGACAGCGATTTCCAGGTCACTAGGTCATGACCTTTAAGGTCAAGGTCAAGGTCAAAGGACGGGGAACGCTCTACAGCCTAAAGTTACCGTCCGATTGGCTTGTAAATGGTCTCAATCGATTCCTTGACCCCGATTCCAAGGTGACAGCGATTTTCAGGTCACTAGGTCATGACCTTCAAGGTCAAGGTCAAGGTCAGAAGACGGGGAACGCTCTACAGCCTAAAGTTACCGTCCGATTGGCTTGTAAATGGTCTCAATCGATTCCCCGACCCCGATTCCAGGTTGACAGCGATTTCTAGGTCACTAGGTCATGACCTTCAAGGTCAAGGTCAAGGTCAAAGGACGGGGAACGCTCTACAGCCTAAAGTTACCGTCCGATTGGCTTGTAAATGGTCTCAATCGATTCCTCGAACCCGATTCCAGGTTGACAGCGATTTCCAGGTCACTAGGTCATGACCTTCAAGGTCAAGGTCAAGGTCAAAGGACGGGGAACGCTCTGCAGCCTAAAGTTACCGTCTGATTGGCTTGTAAATGGTCTCAATCGATTCCTCGACCCCGATTCCAGGTTGACAGCCATTTTCAGGTCACTAGGTCATGACCTTCAAGGTCAAGGTCAAGGTCAAAGGACGGGGAACGCTCTACAGCCTAAAGTTACCGTCCGATTGGCTTGTAAATGGTCTCAATCGATTCCTCGACCCCGATTCCAGGTTGACAGCCATTTTCAGGTCACTAGGTCATGACCTTTAAGGTCAAGGTCAAGGTTCGCGAATATCAAACTAAAAATTCGATATTCGGACGGGGAACGCAATAACTCAAGAACCAGTGAACCGATTTTGATGAAAAGACCCTCATTCGATTCCTCGTTCCTCATTGCAGGTTGACAGCGATTTCCAGGTCACTAGGTCATGACCTTCAAGGTCAAGGTCAAGGTCAAAGGACGGGGAACGCTCTACAGCCTAAAGTTACCGTCCGATTGGCTTGTAAATGGTCTCAATCGATTCCCCGACCCCGATTCCAGGTTGACAGCGATTTCTAGGTCACTAGGTCATGACCTTCAAGGTCAAGGTCAAGGTCAAAGGACGGGGAACGCTCTACAGCCTAAAGTTACCGTCCGATTGGCTTGTAAATGGTCTCAATCGATTCCTCGACCCCGATTCCAGGTTGACAGCAATTTCCAGGTCACTAGGTCATGACCTTCAAGGTCAAGGTCAAGGTCAAAGGACGGGGAACGCTCTACAGCCTAAAGTTACCGTCCGATTGGCTTGCAAATGGTCTCAATCGATTCCTCGACCCCGATTCCAGGTTGACAGCCATTTTCAGGTCACTAGGTCATGACCTTCAAGGTCAAGGTCAAAGGACGGGGAACGCTCTACAGCCTAAAGTTACCGTCCGATTGGCTTGTAAATGGTCTCAATCGATTCCTTGACCCCGATTCCATGTTGACAGCGATTTTCAGGTCACTAGGTCATGGCCTTCAAGGTCAAGGTCAAGGTCAAAGGACGGGGAACGCTCTACAGCCTAAAGTTACCGTCCGATTGGCTTGTAAATGGTCTCAATCGATTCCTTGACCCCGATTCCAGGTTGACAGCGATTTCCAGGTCACTAGGTCATGACCTTCAAGGTCAAGGTCAAGGTCAAAGGACGGGGAACGCTCTACAGCCTAAAGTTACCGTCCGATTGGCTTGTAAATGGTCTCAATCGATTCCTCGACCCCGATTCCAGGTTGACAGCCATTTTCAGGTCTTTAACCCGCGCACCGACGGTGGTCTGCGCCAACTTCGCACCGACGGGGGGGGGCGGATGACCGCCCCCCCCCCCCTGAGATCTCGAGAACGAAGCAAGATAGCGACAAGCGGTAAACGGCATCGGATACGCACGGTCAAGATCTACAATTTTTACAAAGGTCATTTTCAGGTCAGGTCAAAGATGACGTCACAGGGGTCGAAAAAGTCAAAATGGCGGCGCTGGATATGGAGAGAGTTTTTCTCGAATAACTTTCGAATTAGTCAAGATAGGAGCAAACTAAGGGCATCATCGTGATCCTCTCGTCAATCCGCATCGAATGATATATATGTTGACCTCGAAAGGTCAAGGTCAAAGGTTGACCTCAGGTCACGTGACTTTGAGGTCATCATGTATATCATTCGATGCGTCTTGACGAGCTGAACACAATGAGACCATCCACGCGTCTGTATCTTGTTCCTGTACGGAGTTATTGGCCAAAATCCTTTGGTGACCTTTGATGACGTCACATGACCTCACAGCTGCCCAACAGCAAAACAGACCTCAAGGTAGTGAAGGTTGATCGTATATGAAGTCATGTATGGTATATGGGGCCATTCCGACCCGTTTTAGTGGTAAAAACAGGGAGTTGATTTTTCCCCCATTGACTTATAATGGGGAGGTCGCGAAATTGACCTGACCTTAGGTCACCGTTATCAAAATTCCGAGACATTCAAATTGTAGCTACTAATGACCTTATAACATCCTGCGACTTTCAAAGGCCTCCGACATCTACTGTAGCTCTGGCACGGTGACAAAGTTGCAAAAAAGTGACTTGAGGTTGGGTCATTCAAAGGGACCTGGTGACCTGACCTTGAAAGGTAGGAGGTTCAAACTTGCACACCATGTGTAAAATTGATGAGGGAATAGTCATACCAAATTTCGCGGCGCTACGCGCCGCGGTTTTCCCGCTATTCGCGAAAAACCTCAGGGGGGCGGATATCCGCCCCCCCCCGTCGGTGCGCGGGTTAAGTCATGACCTTTAAGGTCAAGGTCAAGGTTCGCGAATATCAAACTAAAAATTTGATATTCGGACGGGGAACGCAATAACTCAAGAACCAGTGAACCGATTTTGATGAAAAGACCCTCATTCGATTCCTCGTTCCTCATTACAGGTTGACAGCGATTTCCAGGTCACTAGGTCATGACATTCAAGGTCAAGGTCAAGGTCAAAGGACGGGGAACGCTCTACAGCGTAAAGTTACCGTCCGATTGGCTTGTAAGTGGTCTCAATCGATTCCCCGATCCCGATTCCAGGTTGACAGCGATTTCTAGGTCACTAGGTCATGACCTTCAAGGTCATTTTCATTAACAGCAGATTCGCGAAAACAAGGTCAAAGGAAGGGGAACGCTCTACAGCCTAAAGTTACCGCCCGATTGGCTTGTAAATGGTATCAATCGATTCCCCGACCTTTCCCGGTCAAAGGACGTTCCCCGTCCTTTGACCTTGACCTTAACCTTGAAGGTCATGACCTAGTGACCTGAAAATGGCTGTCAACCTGGAATCGGGGTCGAGGAATCGATTGAGACCATTTACAAGCCAATCGGACGGTAACTTTAGGCTGTAGAGCGTTCCCCGTCCTTTGACCTTGACCTTGACCTTGAAGGTCATGACCTAGTGACCTGGAAATCGCTGTCAACCTGGAATCGGGGTCGAGGAATCGATTGAGACCATTTACAAGCCAATCGGACGGTAACTTTAGGCTGTAGAGCGTTCCCCGTCCTTTGACCTTGACCTTGACCTTGAAGGTCATGACCTAGTGACCTGAAAATGGCTGTCAACCTGGAATCGGGGTCGAGGAATCGATTGAGACCATTTACAAGCCAATCGGACGGTAACTTTAGGCTGCAGAGCGTTCCCCGTCCTTTGACCTTGACCTTGACCTTGAAGGTCATGACCTAGTGACCTGGAAATCGCTGTCAACCTGGAATCGGGGTCGAGGAATCGATTGAGACCATTTACAAGCCAATCGGACGGTAACTTTAGGCTGTAGAGCGTTCCCCGTCCTTTGACCTTGACCTTGACCTTGAAGGTCATGACCTAGTGACCTAGAAATCGCTGTCAACTTGGAATCGGGGTCAAGGAATCGATTGAGACCATTTACAAGCCAATCGGACGGTAACTTTAGGCTGTAGAGCGTTCCCCGTCCTTTGACCTTGACCTTGACCTTGAAGGTCATGACCTAGTGACCTGGAAATCGCTGTCAACCTGCAATGAGGAACGAGGAATCGAATGAGGGTCTTTTCATCAAAATCGGTTCACTGGTTCTTGAGTTATTGCGTTCCCCGTCCGAATATCGAATTTTTAGTTTGATATTCGCGAATATCAAACTGCTGCTCAATTGATGGACGTAAGCGCGAAAGTGTGAAAACCTTACAATAAAGACCAAGTTTTTTAGAATATTTAAAACAAATATTATACTTTACAATATTGTATACTTTACAATATTACAAAGTATTGATTATCTGTAACAATCTTGGTATTGATGCTTGTCAAAAGATTTATAATCTAACTGACATGCAACCATTTTGGTTCAGCTCATGCTGATACGCGGAAAACGAAAAGAGCGAGGCGGGAGTTGTGGCATTCACGATTTTGGTTTATATTTTGGGATCAAGTAGTCGTTAAAGGGACCGTCCCACCTTCAAAAAAGTTAATGAATTGGCATGAAAGTAATGTCGCTCGGTTCAGAAAGAGCGAAAACGAATATCTACCAAATTTCATCGAAAAATATTCACTGGTTTTCAAGATATTAGACAAAAATATTTGATTTACTATTGCCTGTAATCTCTCCTAAGGCATTGCCTTCGGCACTGCACTGCGTCGCCACGAGTTGGCCACAGACGAAAACATGTACAGTACGGGCGAAGAAATGTTGGACGAAAAATGAAAATATGTAGAGACAAAAAAATGCACGGACCAAAAAACGAAAATAAAGAAAATGCACGAACGAAAATAATTACGAACGAAACATTTCTGAAGACTTTTTCAGAAAAGTCGCTATCATTCGTCGACAGATCTGGCGCATCTCGTGAGGCGCTTTACCGAAAAAGAAAATTACCGAATTCTCTTCTATTGAAACAGAACCGAAATTCCAAAATTATTTGTGTATATCTATCACTTTTTCATAAAAAATAGTACCCCCCACCCACCCAAAACCCCGGTTTCCCACAGTCCCCCTAGTGTGTTGGGTTTTATGAAGATACTACATTTCTGCGTAATGGTATTGAACGACAATTGACACGTTGACAACAGACCGTCGTGCGGCTCCACCGAGATCGTGGTAAGAATACGATTAGTTAGCTTTTGGTCTTAAAATTATCGATCAGATAACTGGAAACCACATTATTCTTACTAAACATGAGTTTCTCTATAGAATGATGTCTATATTACAGGGATTAACTAATTTTTGAAGCGGGGACCTCCATGTGTACCGCCCTCTTGTTTACTTTTTGGGATCTCCGCTGTTCCTAGCGACTCTTTTTATAAAGTGCGGCACTTGTTGCGCTCAAAGAGGCATATATCACGGCGTGCTACCAAATGTTCTAGTAAAAGATTTAAAATCGTTAGATATGCGCTGACGTCGCAAATTCTAAGGGGGCATTCCAATGCATTAGCCCCTTAGAGTTAGAACCCGAAAATTGCAAGTTTGAAATTCCATAACTCCGGATTAAAACATTTTTTGATGTTGTGAGTGCCCAAACCAGTATTTTCAGGCCATGGCCACCAAGTTGGCTATCTCAACTCAAAACTAATGTTAAGGTGGGATGGTCACTTTAAGTTGAGGTATCTGCATGGATGTTGTCAAATGGTTGGTTTAATCTCATTGTGAAGGGGTGTAACAACTAACAGGTAACATACTACCCACCACACATTCTGATTTCTGACTCAGTTAATAGATAGATCAGGTAAAGCTGAAGCCCTAGGTTGTGCTCAATAATCTTTAAAACACTTAGTAAATCAATTGGCATCACTGTGAAGAGGTATTTTAAGCTTACATTGTAAAGTATAATATTTGTTTTAAATATTCTAACACATCTTTGCACAGTGCATTGCCTAACTTCAAGGCAGCCTCCTTACTCCTGTGATGAAATAAACCACGTGCAGGAATAAGGATATGTCAACTGCTGTTCCTTTGGCTGCACAGTTGACATGTTCTTTATCCTGCTCCTGGTTTGATACAGCATCTTTTATTTAATCTAGGGGTCTTAATCTAGGTCTAACTAGGGTCTTTGTAAAAAGTAATTATTTTATAATAAAACTGTGCTCTAGGTCTTGTATTACCTACCTACCTAACCTGGATGTATGATAACTGATGATTTCTTGTAATATTCAGAGTCCAGAGAACACCTATGACACAAATTTGATAAGCGTTTGTCCATTTCAGACAACTATTGAATATTGATTCAGTCTGGACCAATCTGAAAAATAACAAAATATTGCTGGGTGAAGACAACAACTGCATCAAGAAACTTTTCAACAATGGCATCCAATAGCTATTTGGCTCCTTCTCCAGAACAGTCTTTAGAAGCTGAGGTGGAAGAAGTTACAGAGCCACACGATGGTGAACCTAGAGAGGCCTCAAGAAATGAGACCACCACTGAGATGCATTCAAAACCAAGAGGTCAACTGGCCACTATGAAACTCAATGACACTAAGGCAGGAATGGAAGGACTTGATACTGACAAGATAAATCAGGTAGGTACCTAATGCCTGTCTATATTTTATGGTGGGTAATAACTGTTATGTCTTGTGTGTACTGTGTGTCAACCTATTTGGTTCTTTTGAACAAGCTTTTGAAGAAGTGCTTTAAATTTTTAACTTTGCAAGAGGAAGCAAAGTCGAAAGAGTTTCTTTTTTTCGAAAAAATCCCCTGGGGCCGGTATTACATTTCTTGATCTGCCTGTGAGTGATAGAGGCTGATCAATGTACAGCCCACCGGTAAAGTAATGTAGGGTTTTACCAATCTCAACGGTTTGCTTTGACTGGCGATTGTTTAATGCGGAGTGATCGAAAAGAAGATGTCAATAGCTAAAGTTGCAGCTGCAAGGGTGACGATACATATAAGCTACATTCAAAGTTTCATTGTAGTCTGGCTAATCGTTCCTAAGCTTCAGAAGCAGAACATACCCATGACTGAAACCCCACATTACTTCTGCTGTGGACTGTACTATTGGTCTCAAGATAAGGGCCCAGGCGACCTGTTGTTCAGATGCGGTGAATACCCACACCCTCGCCACAAATTGAGTGGGGATGGCGCTGGGTGGGAGGAGGGGTGCACTCGGCCCGAGTTGTGGCTAGGGTAAGGCTATTCAATGCATCAAAACTACAGGTCGCCTGGGCCCTTGTCTTGAGACCAATAGTACACATTGTTTGCAATATGAAGACTGGCACATAGGCATTGAAAGCTTGGTCTATAAACATGGCCAATGATGTCTCTTGTCTTATAGCAATGAGTGTGTAGAAGGTACTATGCAACATACTTTGTCGTTAATTCGCTCATTCATGATCCAAATATTTCAGATTATTGAGGAGGCATCGAGAGGTTCCAAGTTCTACAACCACAAGAAGCAACGGCAGGAGAAGATCGACGAGCGGATTCGGCGAATGCTCGAGCTCAAAGATTCGTTCACTCCTGAACAGATCTGCCGATCAGAGGCCCAGGTAAATCGGACTCACTGCTCCCACATTCAGTGGCGAGACTGGGAAGTCGGGACAGTCAGTTGAGATGCAGCCTCTTTACCATGGGCAGTTTTTCGCTGATAATCGCCAACTATACAGTAATTGGCAACGGGCAAAAAAGATCCGTATTACCGACAGTCAGCGTCGAGACGTAAAAATTTGTTTCTAAATTCATGCCCTAAAATCTAAAATCATGCAATTCACGATGTGGTTGCATGGTTGGTCCAGTGCTGTGCCACAGGTTCTGCGAGGTAGGGACTTGGCCCTTTCAACCAAGGAGCCGCCCACCCTACCATTCATATTATAGATCCTGCTTGAATAGCCTGATCACTACCATTAGCTATCCCAATTCGCTTCCCAAAGTGATCTCCCATGACTGACCTATAACGTCATGTGACCGCAGATGGACGCGCTGACGGCCCAGCTGGAGCAGTCACGTGACCTGAGCCGGTTCATTGTGCACGTGGACATGGACGCGTTTTACGCTGCCGTCGAGATGCGAGACCGACCCGAGCTAAGGTAAGCTCAAAGCTGGAGCTCTGTACATGCGATGGCTGAGATAGGTAGGTTCTTTTATACTTCGTAGTTTGTTCCGTGCTGCGTGTCGTTTTGTCGACGACCTCAGCCTCTCTGGCCTTGTAGGAAGAGGTAAATAGCTGGTCCCCGTCGTTTGCACTGACACCACTGTCTTTCTGATGCATGAGTCCCTGACCTCGCCACCTCTTGACACAGTTCCCCTGACACCGCGCTACTCGCACCGCCCTCCCTGATCCCATATGTCACCATTCATGCTCATTACTGTTAAATCCATGTGGAGCCCCCTAACTCTGTCCCTTTGACACCGTCCCCCTTCACCCCCCCCCCCCCTTCACCGACAGGGACGTACCGATGGCTGTCGGCAGTAACAGCATGCTGAGCACATCCAACTACGCCGCGCGCAAGTTCGGCGTGCGGGCCGCCATGCCTGGGTTCATCGGCCGCAAACTGTGCCCCCAGCTGGTGATCGTGCCGTGTGACTTTGACAAGTACCGCGCCGCCAGCCAACTGGTGCAGCAGGTGATGGCCAGGTGAGGGGGCGGTGTCAGGGACTCGCGTTTGAGGAATAGGGCTAGATGTTTTTTTTTTTTTTTAGATGATGAAACTAAATGTGCTAAATGTCGGCGACTGGTGTCTGAAATTAAACCAGATCTGCAGCAAGAGAACTGCTTGACAGTCTCCGAACTAAGATAGGACAAGCCTTTCTGCTTTAGCCTCTGTAAGCCTGTCCAATGAATCTGGTTTAATCTTCACTTACCAGTCAGCAAAGTCAATACCGTTCATTTTGTTTTTCACCTTTACCGCGACCGTACCATGTCTACTCTTCATACTCGTCTGTTCAACGGCGTCCCTACTCCCTCTCTGACGCTCCCCTCTCGCCGATCCGACCAGGTACGACCCGGACTTGTCGATGGTGTCTCTGGACGAAGGCTACCTGGACATCACGGACCGAGTGGCCTCTGAGATGGACGGAGACACTGGAGAGCAGTCGGAGGACGAGGTGGCTCAGCGTCTGGTCAGGGAGATGCGGGCCGAGATCTGCCGGCTGACGCGGCTCACCGCCAGCGCTGGTGAGATGGCTGACTGATGGGAGGTGGAGGGGTGGCATGGGACCGGCACCAGATGGGGGAGACAGGTCGGCGGATGGGTGCAGAGCTGGAGCGAGCCTGAGTTGGCACTGGATGGGGAGCGAAACTCGGGGCTATTACGGATAGACTGGAGATGAGAGAATCGTGGGTAGACACCGGCAAATATTGTTGAAAAATCCTGGCGATGTTCGTGTTTGATTTTTGATGTGCTTGATATAGTTCGAATGGTATTTGCCTGCAATTCTTTCTGCACTTTGACTTCTCCAGCTATATTCGTATAGTCATACCATCGCCATTCATGATAATTGCTACCACTTCGAGTGCAGGTAAAGTATCAAGTGAATTACATACGAGGGGGTATCGAAAAGTTCTGATCATCACATAGAAGATATAGACCGATTTTGATGATTTTTGGTTGGTATTATATTCGGTTCTTAAGAATAATGTTCCCGCAAAGAGAATCCTGAGAAGTGGTTTTATCTTATGTAGGAGAGACTTAGAAGTAAAAAAGATGAGTATTTGGCCCATTGAGGACCGAACCGTCATCCAACTAATACATTTGAAACGGTATCACACTGAGAAAATACATAAAGAACGTGAAATTAGTTTATGGCGAGGAAAGCCCCTCTCATGCACTTACCGAAAATGAAGGAATAATTTTCAACTTGTTTGCATGGCCCTTGCAGGGAAGTCAACAAGTGAGTGACTACCAATGACTGACAAGGTGGTGACTGTGAAGGAAGTGGAGGACCTCATCCTTACAGATCGTCGTGTGACCTTTCGGATGATTGTGCAACAGAAAGGTCTCAATGCTGGCAGAGCCTGAAAATATTATCGGCGAAGAACTACAGACGATAAAGGAGTCAGCCCGCTAAGAAGTTCGCGTGTCTACTTTGTTCAAGAGAAAAATGCGTCTTGGCCTTTCGAAATTAAAACTAGGCTTTTTTTAGGAAATTGAAGACATCTTCGATCATTTAATGACTTGTGACGAATGCTGGGTCTATGTGTATGATCCAGAGACAACAAGATGATCAAGAAGTTTAAGCACGGCACATCTGCCCTTCTTAAAAGGCGAAGATGCAGAAGCCGATATGGAAGGTCAATGCTATCAGTGTTCTGGATCTGGCGTAGTAGTCATTACCGACTGTCTTGATGATGGTCGGATAATGATAAGCAAGCACTACTGCACAATTTTGAAGAAGTTGCGAGATGGCCTCAAGCAGAATCGCCGCAAAAAAAAGCCCAAGAAAGATGTTTAATCCGCACCGAGAGCCCCAGCCCATTCGTCCTGAGCTGCGATTTAAGAGTCAACGTGATATGGACATTAAATCCTACCGCATCTAAGAAATTCACCTGACCGGGTATTAACTGACTCTTGATTGTTACAGGAGATGAAGAATCCACAGTATGGCCGGTGTTTTAAGGACAGAAATGACGTCATTGATAAGGTGGAGCAGTGATTAAAGGGACTATCCCACCTTTAACATGGGGTTTGAGTTGAGATAGCCAAGTTTGCGGCGAGGTCCTACAGAGTAAAAAGAATCAGCTTTATGACAGTAATGTGGCCTGGGGAAGGAGGTAATTTTGGGCTGTGACGTCACATATTTGAAAGTTTGTGTTTGGAATATGGGAAGCCTAAGATGTTTAATGAAAAATAAATGCCAGAACCGTGTTCCTGGTCATCCAATCTATAAAGTCGGGCACAATTTAACTGGTTTTAACAACATTTTAGAAGGTGGGATAGTCCCTTTAACGGGACAGTGCGAAGGTCCTACAATGACCGCCTGAGGCAGCTCAAGGAACGATGCAATAAGTTTGCGGTCGTGTGTGGTGACTTGCAAAGGAGTAATGAACATCATGTAAAAAAATCAAATTTCTATCACATCTAATTCATGGTGATGATCAGAACTTTTCGATACCCCCTCGTATTTCGCTGTCTTGTTGCATGTCCACCGCGCATCCTAATCGAAGCACCCTCTCTTACACGCGGTCTTTCCGGTGACGGCAGGTATCGCCGCCAACGGCATGCTGGCCAAGATCTGCTCGGACCAAAACAAACCGGACGGCCAGTTCTTCCTGCCCCGCGAGCGGCGCGCCGTGCTCGACTTCCTGCGCGAGCTGCCCGTTCGAAAGGTAAGCGGCATTGGCAACGTGTTATCTCAGCAGCTGGCGGCGCTCGAGGTGACGCGCTGCGGCCAGCTCCTCGAGCGGCGCGGCCTGGTGCGACTGCTGTTCTCAGAGTGCACCCAGCTGAGTCTGCTGCGCGCCGGACTGGGCGCCGACCCGCCGGGGGTGGGGCGGGATGAGGACTCCCACCAGAAGTCGGTCAGCACAGAGACGACATTCGCGGCTACCGCAGACCCCGCGCAGCTGTCGGAGCTGCTGGGAGAGCTGTGTCAGCAGCTGTCCGAAGACCTTCGCCGCAAGGGCCTGCGCGGGCGGACTGTCACGCTGAAACTCAAGACCAGCTCGTTTGTGGTGCGATCGCGAGCCACCACGCTGGCCGAACCGACCTCAGCGGCGGCTGCACTGCTCGCCGCCACCCGGCCGGCGCTGGCCCGCGAGCTGGCGGCAGGTGAACCGCTGCGACTGCTGGGAGTGCGTGCGTCGGCCCTGGTAGCGGCTGAGGGAGCCGCCGGCCGACGCCAGGCCACCCTGACTGAGATGACAAGCCGAGCCTCCACCCCTCGACATGAGTGTCCGGTGTGTGGACGAACTGCTGGGTCCCTGGCGGAGCTGTCTGCCCATGTGGAGCAGTGTCTGGATGGGAAGGCGGACGGTGGGGGAGAGCAGAGTGAGGGACGGACTACGGAGACGGGTGACTGTGCTGCTGAGAGCGAGAGTGGTAATGGTGAAGCTAGAGAGGCGGTTAACGGTGGTACTGAGATGTTTAGGCCGACTCAGGAAACCGAGATATCTGTAGGCTCACCACCACCCTCCAGCTGTGATAATGTTTCTGGAGACCCTATCAGGCACGCACCTGCGAATGGAATTAGTGATCCCGCTGCATGTGTGGGACCGTCATCTGCCAGCGACGGGGATCGACTTCAGTCGGGTAATGTAGAGGACACTACTCCGGCTTCTGCTGCAGAGACGGCCTGTGGCGGCCCCTCAGCGGCCTCGTGTCCTGTGTGCGGTCGCCCCATGCCCGAGGAGCTAGAGCTTATCAACCGCCATCTGGATGAGTGTCTGAACCAGAAGTTATTGTCTCGGCTAACAGATGGCGGGCCGGTCGGCGGCCAGAAGCGGCTGCCAGCACCACACTCTGGATTGCCTCGGACCAAACATAAGCGGATCGACTCGTTCTTTACTGCTGTCAAACGATCGTGATAATGAATGCGAATGAATGAAGAGGGTTTGCCTGAAAGAGTCGTTTTAGGCATATATTGAGTGATAGATTGCGAGTTGTGTAGGTATATGTTTGCTTCTGTTTATGCTTGTATTTGTCTAGGCGCTGATTCATGCCTTACTTATAACGGTAATGTATTTTTCCATACGCTTTAAAATTTGTAGTCGGTGGCGTTTTGACGTGTGTCATCAATAGGCTACCCACATTGCCTTTTGCTTCGTGATATCTGGCCTAAATATTATGTTATCGTCGACATTTGACAGAGCCTGACTGTAACTTGCAAGCACCGAACTTGCGCTGGCATTGGGTAGTTTTTGCTGATAGGTTTATTCTGCTGAAACCCTTTCGTATTCAAGTGATATCGTTGAAGAATACGATACTGTGTATTGCTGCTGGACTTGAATGTCTTTGTGACATGTCAATATTGTGTGGAAAATACGATGCAATGAAGGTAAATAAAGGATAGAGGATACATGGAAGCCTGTTTGTGGCAGCTTAGCATTGGCCATTGCTAACTAATTGTGGTATTTTTTATATTATTGGCTATGTTTCAGGCAGGCGTGCAGGGGGCCTAAAACATGTATGATTTGACCTACTTGTATCCTTGTATGATTTATGAACGTATATATTGCATGCATATATGCATATTGTTTACATATTATTTGTGTCTTTGCACTTGAAATTTTGGAGTTGTCGGTCATCCAGAAACCTACCATCCCTGTTTCCCTTATTCAGCTTACAATATCTTGGGAAATGCGGATATGTGTCACCCTTCTTATCACGTATCCCTTCTTTCTATCTTATGTAAGTATTGCCCTTGGTCAGGAGACAAAAATTATAATGTAAAGTCCATATGTGTCGTGTACACGGCGCCGAGCAGGGATCTCCAGACTTCAGCTCAACACCCATGACAGAGGGAATCTCCTAGTTCTTGCTCGCTAGTTCCTGAGTCAGTACTCACCGAGATTCGTGTGTGATGTTGCAATGGGAAACTCTCACCGAGTAGGTTCTTACGAGTGCATGTCGAAATACTTGCGCTTCCTCTTCCACTTGGGCCATTATACGTGGGACAGACTGTCTCCGGTGGCACCTTATTCCACATGGAACGTGATCTTTCTGCACGTTATCTCTGACAGAATATGTGCTGTTCACTCGTCTGACCAGGATCTTGCCCGAGATCAATGTAAATATGTACACTTTCCCTAATTAGCCGTCTGCAGATGACAAGATTCTGGAGTCATGTAGTTGTCATCATGAGCGTAAAATATCTGCCTTTGAATGGATCTGTGCTGGGATTTTCTGTCCGGGTCAAATCTCGCACTTATCGGTGTGCATTTTCAGACTGATTTTATCGTTAAGCTGGTAGGAACTTTGTAATCGCCCTCGATCTCTGCACAAAATACGCCTTTTTCATTTGTTCACTGGATTTCCATGAATCAAAATTGCACCCAGCGCTTGTCTAACACGTGTATTATATGTCATTCCACGGCAGACACGCACAAAACACACAGGTAGGTACGGCACCACGCCACTGTGGCGCGCCTGTACTCTCAATAACACACGCACATACACACAGGTGCTGTGAGCGAGTCATCCCTCCTCCTCGTGAGAGCGACTTTCTCGGCCGGTCCTGGCAGGCACCATCTCATCAACACAACGTCCACCAAGTGTCAGCGCCACCGCCGGGCGCCACCAGCGTAACGCCAACCGCGAAATAAATACGACGATCAAGTGCAGACAAACATAATTATGAACCACGAGGCGTGGACCGGCCAACACCCTCGCGAAACGCAAACAGAACGTATAAAACTAAGTGGCAGGTAAACTGCAGGACACAACCAGTGCGCACAACTAAAAAGATATTTTATCCATGAGTATAACGACTAACAAAGCTCATAGGCAGCGTATATCCACTAGTTGCTATAAATACTAATATATAACTTAATTGTCATGATAGTACCGATTAGATAAATATGATAGCCTGCCCTCAAAAGCATGGGGCTCTGCTGTAAATGCCAACAGCCAACTGCCGACCAAAGCGAACGGGGCTCCCGCCACCGGCCGTCCCTATCGCATATCAGCCTCGTGACTAGCAACGTACCTTCCCCGGTGGTTTCGGATGCGCCCTGCCCACCCCGCCCCTGTCAGGTCAGGTCAGGTCAGGTCGGATGGCTCAAGCCAGGTCGACTAGACCGCCGACATCTACAAAACGACCTTGTGCGGCCACCTATACCTCGCGGCCCGCTGGCAGCCCCACATCCTGTGTCTTTGCGTCTCCCCAAAGCCCTCCGCTTCTTCCTTCTTTGTGTCTTTCCTCCTCAATCAGCCTCTCTTCGCTGGGAGGGCAGGTCCCGGAAGGACCGCCGTCAATGTCGGCCTTAGACATGCCGTAGACCTTAGTCGTCCAGATAGTCTTCGTCGCTGTAGTCGCTCTCGGTTGGTAGCAGCTGAAAAGATTGAAAGGATGGTTAGTTGAATAGCGCAGACGATGGAAATAATGAAGTGGCTCATCGACATTTAGACCTCAGGAAACGCACACGGAAATGCTCGCTGAAAGCTTGCGCTCAATTTGTGAACTCGTTTGAAACACCTGAAACATCGTGCTTCTGGAGTTGGAAACCAAAAGCGTCGAGGCATTCTGTTGAGACAGAATGCTCGTTTTTACATCATTCTTTTTGAATTTCCTAGATGTGCGATGTAAGAATGACTGGCTGCAAGACCCGAATTTTTAAATGGATCGTCGTGGAGATACTGCTGAAATCTGACCCTGGGCTGTTGCGTCACCCGCTTGGATCTGCTAAGCGTATCGTTACCGGTCTGAGGTGCGGAACTCACCCTCTGGAGCAGGGAAGCGGCCCGCCTGTCGGAGACTGCATCCCTCCGGTTCGGCGACAGGTAGTGCTCCAGAGCCTTCAGCTTCCGCGACTCGCTGTTGGGGGAACACAAGGAAAGTTAGCTGTTGAATATTGGTAATTACTCGAAGTGGAACGTCGGAAGTGGAAACGAATGCCGTTTCTCGAGACATGATTTCCTCTCAAGATGCACTGTGATTTTATACAAAACTTGTGCTGTTTGCCGATAATACAATGGTCCGCGAGTAAATAATTCGTAGTTGATATCTGACAGGTAGATTGCTAGGACCAGCCCTCTGATACGGTGTGTGCATCTGTGGTTACGTATAACTGCATGTGCTGATTGCTTGTTTTTGTCTACTGTGTTACTGTGCTTTTTGTCCACTGTATTGCTTGTTTTTGTCTTCTACTGTTATGTGTGACTATGCGTGCGACTGCGTGATTGGTCTTCAAATGTTTTTGTGTTTCTGCGTCCGTTCGTACACACCTGGCGTCAGAAAGGTACGTGGCCACCAGCCGGATAAGCTCGGCGTTCCTGGCGCGGCCCAGGCCGTGCAGGTGGTTACGGCTGCTGCGTCCCGATACACCCCGACACTGGTGGTGGTAGACCATCACCCTGTGGGTCAGGCAGAGAGAGGTCATGAGTTGAGACAGGTCACAGAGATAGGGTTATTATTCTAAAGATCAGTCAGAGTACGCTCGGAATCAAAGAAGCCGCAGGAAGGGCGCTGAAGTTCGTTGCTCTTCATATGCTTTAGGTTTCCACTTTGCTACGCATGGCGCTTCAATAGATTTTAATCCTCTTGGATAGGTAAAATTGCCATTTAACGTAAGACTGACCGCCGGAAGGCTCTACCGTGGATGTACCTCTAGCTCGCCCTCAGACTCTCGAGTGACCTCTGTGCGTACCTGCAGTCGATTTTCCTGGGCGCGGCTGTTGTCCGTGTGGCAGCCATCGCGAGCAGGACGAGCAGCAGAACCAGCCGGCGCAGTGCTTTCGAAACGCTCGAACAGCTCCTGAAACAGAGGTACACGCGGCTCAAGACACGCTCGGCCGGCAGAGGAGGACCGCCCGTGGGCCGTGGACGCTCACCGGTCGCCGTCAAAGTGGACGCGCACAGTCATACTCGAGTTGAACGCACGCCGACGGGAGTACGGCTGGCCGGTGCAGTAAACGCACGCGCTAATGAGGGCTTCAGGAATAGTGGCAGGCCGGGGAGGTCCACAGTAGATACGGTTGATATGAATGAGAGGACGTCCTTCCGTTTATACTTCAGGAAAGTGGGGAACGAGAGAATGATATTATGCCAATTACTAATAGATGGATGCTGACGTAACGAAAATGGACTGTCTGATTTGGCTTCTTTCTTCATCTTATCAGGCAATCTGATTTAAGCTCTTTTTCGCTTTCGCTTATATGCATCATGATTTCTTTAGTTAATTGAAATCATTTGTGCTTAACAAAAAGGCGGTTACAGAGGACGGAAATTTATCAGATTTATTGTGTTTTTTGTGATAGTCGATCTTTTTAATGAAACTCCCAGGGGTAGAATGATAAAAGTACAGCAATGCTCTGCTCTTCATCATTTAATTATTATAAGCGTAGAACATCCTCTCATTATAATATTGTAACCTTACCCATATCTCTCATAAATGGGATGCTGAGAGCTTTGTGATAGCATAATGTTTCAACCTTTGATCACTTTTTAGATGGGTAGGAAATCGAATGTTATAGGTCTTAACCGTATGTTGACATGATTTCGGGCATTGCCATTCTGAATTACCAGATAATTATTTTCAGATACCGCACTTTTCTTTGAGAGCACGAAGACGTATACTCAAGATGAACACTTAAAACTAGATGATAACACTAATGCGTGCTAAATGCTAATTTGGCTTTCTGCAGCATGCATTCGAAAACGGTGTTGTTAGATGACATTTTGAATATGAAGACATTCAAACTTTCCAGTTTTATTATTTAGAAATCACTTATTTACTCTCTTAAATTTTGTCCGAAAGGTCGAAAAATGTAATATTTCTGGTCAAGCGTATAAAAGATGTTAGCACGGTCAGCTTGTTTTGGACTTGGACCGTGTGTTTGATCCCACGCTCACAATAATCTCTCATTGACCTACCGCCTGTTCTGTCCAACAGAGAGCGTCATCGTAAGCTCCGTCCTGCCAGTGTCACCTGATCTGACCTGACCCGACCCCTGACCGCGCTCTGTGTGTGCCGCACTGGCTGACCCGGGCCTGCGAAGGACCAATTTATTGGGGCTGAACCCCTCCCTAGTTACCGGGACACATGTCGGGTGAGGGGGACAGGTCATTACGTGCCCCCCCCCCCTCCCTCCTTCGGCGCGGTCCGTCTGCCACCAGGGACTGCATGCATTGTCTCGGGCTCCGGCCTAGTCGGCGCTTTTGACACCCGACAATGTCCGAAGTTATTGCTGGTGTGATTACAATGTAACCATTGCTGGGCGATAATTTGGGACACATTTACCGATTTCCAGAAATGTACCAAAGCGCGTCATGGGTCTGTTTTAGAGACGGGTGTTGTGCGCCCGGTTACCACCAATCACTGGGGTTACGCACATAGCTGCAGGCCGGCGTCGGTACCATATCCTGCTGTGCAGCCCGTTCTTGGTGCAATTAATCTCTCAATCGGAATGCGGCGTGATCAGCATGACGACCAAATCGAATAAGAATAAATGAGTCAAGTCTAAAATTGCGCCAGGCCAGACGCCCTCCTTTCTTTGGTATCACCAGTGCCCGGAAGTTTACTCACATTGTTGCGATATTACAGGTGCGTCCCACTGGAACAATCCAACAGAGTTATGTCTCTCTCGTTCCGCTCTGACCACTGGTCTCTCACTGTCTGTCGACGACTGACTGTTGTGGACACTGTCCGAGCCGTGTTCTTATACGGCTGACCGGTGGGGCCGTCCTGGCGCCGCCCCCTGCCCGAAGGAGGAGGAGCCGTCGCGTCTCCTCCCGTTCGCCAGGGCTCGGGCCGGGGCACGTCCACTCCCAGGTGCCGGCGTTAGTCATCGGGCACTGGGCGGCGCTAGAGCCGGTAGATGAGTCGGAATATTATTTTTTCTAGAGGAAGGGGCGCGTCAGTCATTAGTGAGAACCTTGGCCGAGATGTGACCCGGCTGAGAAGTGCACTCGCACCTTCCACCGGCACCGACAGCTTGTATGTAGTTGTATCGCGCTCCATGGTAAACTGAACATTGAGCCCGACGGGTTCGAGCGGTCCTCGAATGATGAATCCTCAGTTTTGGACACCAGCAGCTCTTCCCCGATAACTTTCAACCAAATGTCCACTGCGGACAGTCTTTCAGCTGTTGATGCATCATCACTTTTTGCAGTCTCGGCATCATTGTTCATGTCCAACCCTTCTCTACAACACTCGGTGATGTCCTGAGAACAGTATTTCTATTTACGTCAATTTCTTATGCGAGTTCCTTTTTTACAATTTCTGTATTGCAGCTACACATTCCTCACTCAAAAAAGTAGAATAATTTTAGTTGCGTCTTACTATTCGGTTCTCCGTTTTTGCAATTATATATTACTTGCTTAGACGCGGAAAGTTGAAGTCGTCAGCCATCTTCGTCTCAGCCTAACACGAGTAACGCGATTTTCCCAAAGGCCTTCGATCATACGTCATCGCATCTGAGCTAAAGGTCAACCTTCTCTCGATTAACGCCATCGGCAAGTAGATAAATGATATTCCGACCCGCATCTGTGATCGTGTTAGGGAACGGCGACAGATGTGAGACAAGTAGTCACAAAAGACTTTCCTTGTGTAAGACTTGCTGCCAAAGTAGTTGCTCGTTTCAGGTGCAGTCAGCTGTGGTCACCGCAGAAAACTTCAATTGTGGGTTCTCTGGTGACCGGACTCTTCCCTCTGTAATGCAATAATGCAGTTGGCGGTTTCCTCGGTTTTCGCTTAGAATACGGGACTTCTGAGACTGAGTGCTTGTTCAGCGTGTCAAACTTGGTCTGTATTTACATTTTGAAGCAAATCAGTATGCCCCGAATGCAGTTGTATTGCAAAAAGATAACGTATGAGTTATGACTCTTTCCTATTTCAGGCCTGTACACATTCAGCTGGTGTGCTTTTGTCAGCCGAAATAGGCTCCACCCACCGTTTCTGGCTGATGGAGTTGTACACATTCGGCTGATGAGAAATGTCAGCAGTGGCTGACTGTCTACAAATGTGGCTTTGTAAACAAATATATCGTCTCATATTCATGTCCTTTATTAATACAATATTTTAATAGTTAGGTATATTATCAAAATATTTGCATATAATATGCAATGGTAATATTTAGTCTTCTTACATTGATAAATAATTATGAAAATAAAATAACGTGAAAAGCGTCTATACAGTGTCGAATTTTCATTTATCTGCAGTACTTAGTAAAAATGTGGCACGTGATTTGTTTACATGCGCCACTACCAGTGTCTAAATGCGTCATTTATGGCTTCTGCTGACGGCTTGGCATCTCTGCACTTGCTTTCTCCTGGCAGCACAGCTCGTCAGCCTATGCTGCCGTCAGCAGAGAGATGACGTCATGTTGCAAGTGCAACATGACGTTATTAATTTTTCAGCCAATAAGGTGAACGTTTCTCGGCTGACAACAGCACAACAGCTGAATGTGTACAGGCCTTTCAATTGTACGTTTCAGTGAGCCACTTTTTTAAGAACGGGCCATTTTCGTTCGTGCCTGTTTCGTTATTTTATAATGCTTAACAACGTTCTGGGGGTCTCCTCTCCTCGATTCGTTGAAGGCCGCTAAATGGTCTGGGGGCAGCTAATACAGTCTGCTGTCTGCCCTGGGTCGGTGTCAGCTATTTGCAGGTGTGGGTGGTAATCCCCCAAACAGGAGAGGTCATCGGACAAATCGCATCGGTCCGTAGACTAATGGCATTGGCACGGCGGGGAGGTAAGGTTGGTGTTAATGTCAGATACTAAAGGCACAGTATAGTGCGAACATACGGCAACACTGGCTATTGCGTAGTGTGTAGCGTTTTTCCAAGTTTAAATTTCGTAGCCTGCACTTTGGAATTTGTCACGCTCTTACCCAGCGGCCAGCGCATTGTGTGGCTTCATTTTTATAGTTTCCATTTCGGTTGAATCTATGCCGAGTGTGAATGTGAAAGAATGCTACGAAACACGTTTACCAATCGATCTGATAAGTTTTAACCGCGATGCTCTGCCTGAGTGTCTCTTTCCAAGAAGCAGCAGCCGCCGTTCTACGAGTAAGCGCGGAAGTCGGAAAATCTGAACGCCGCCGGACAATCGTATGCTGCCTGTAATTTTGTGGTTTATCCAGTAGCGCTGCCGGGCGACAAAAATACTGTCTGGTTCCGTGTCTTTTACCGATATGTCTGGGCTAGGCTGGGCGCGCGGGCCGTAACAGCTGTTTCCAATAATACTCAAATTACCTTTCCTTATGTTTCTACTGAATGTGAGTGAACAGGAGCACTAATGGTGTTTTGTTATCTTGTTTAGTATCTGGTTCTACAAATTAGAACAATTGTGTGAATGGCCTTATTGAAGACAAAAGGATTTGTCATGAACTTAATGGTTGGTGTGACATGTTTGTAAGAGGTGGAAACAGTTACCTATCATCCTGTTGTATTGGGCTTGTCTTAGGAAGGGCCGTAACTACGAATATTCAAGTTTACTTTTGTTGAGAATGAAAATGGTTCGAATCAAATAGTAAATACATCGCTATCTTTTGTTATTTCATTCCCAATACGTCAGTCTTCTTCGTATTCATCCTACTTTTTATCATGTTTGCGTAAGTTACCGTATCGAATACGTCCAAATCGACAATATCGAGCATTCATTCAGGCATTTGCATTAACAGCTCATCGTTTATCGGTTTTACATACCTCCTTTTTTATTTCCATCAACCATACGAGTAAATGTTGATCTTGCAGTCACCGCCAGAGGCTGGTGCTTTGGAACGCTGGTGCGCTGGTGTTGAATTGGAACGCTGGTGCTGTGTGCTCCTAAGCTGCGCCACTGCACTGGGCCGTTTTCTTCTGCAGTGGTGTAGACAAACGCAGGATGCATACCTTCTCCGCGTGGTATCATGTTGCATTGTGCGATTGGCGTTTTGGAAAGTCACTGGGTTTTCACGATGATCGAACATGGTTTTTGCATTAACGATAGGATTATTGGTGACAATGCAGTGGCCATTACAGTCACACAATGCCTCGCGATTGACTGTTGAAACGGAAGGGTCCTTTGGAAATTACAAAATAGAGCAACCACGCAGCTAGATCCCGCGAACGTTCGTGCGTATAAGGTCCTGTAAAAGTGACTCATTGTTATATGCTGTTGTCAGAAAATAAAAGTTGCTCTGGGTTGTTGTTGGTGCAGTTGTCTCAGTTAGGACTAGATGCGGATATTGGATAAATTAGGTACCTATGCCTGCCTATCTTATTGCTTTCTGGAACATTACTAATTAATGAACAACAAAACTGCATCGGTAGCAGATACCCAGACACGAGTTTTATCGAAAACGTCATAAATTAGCGTAATGGACAATTGTTAGGCAGTGATATTGTGCTAAGAAAACCTATAAACTGCACCTGTACAAGCAAACTAGCAACACCTTCATTTCCTCCGGAAGTTGAGGCACACCTTGGCTATTTAGTTCGATAAAGCTAAGTTCCGGCATATGCAAAATTGTCGGGAAACTCAGATTCGTTTTTGTCAATAGGAAAACACAACTCTAACGAAAAGTGTTACAACTATTGAATTCACTAACATATCTATAGTATGGTGTAGTGTACTGTTTAGTGCAGACAGCGAGCTTGGCCGGTCGGCTCGGGCCCGCCGCGCCGGCCGCGGCGCGGCTCTGCCCGCCGCGGCTCGGTAGCGGTAGTCGGTGTCCTGCGGCACAGCCTACCCTGCAGGAGCCGGCTGGGCCGCCGAGCGACAGACGGTAGTCGGGAGCTGGCCAGTGCCTCACCCGAACGGTTGTAACTGTGTGTACTGTGTAGCGATAGGGCTGGAGCTGGAGACTCGGGCTCACACGCAGTATATTTACCACCTGTGACGCATATTCACAACAAACGTACCGTATCATGGCATGTTTGTTTAGCGATTAGGATTCATTCAGACCATAACACTTCTTTTTATACACTAGCACTTGCTTGCATAATACTTAACACAAGCATAACACACTAGCTTTTGTCGTTTCTATTTTATGTCGGTTATCTCATACCTACCTTTACCTATGTATTGCATTTTTTCATTAACTTAGTGGTACAATGTCATTATCGTAATGATTTTAGGTTGCCAACATCTGGAGGAGAAAATGTCCCGACATCCCTAAAGAATGTCCGCATCATCCCAATGCTGCGGATATCCAGAGGAAGCAACGTATACGTACCAAGCCAACGTTGGTACCTATGCGAAATAACGTATAGCCACAGCCAGGTGAGTTAAAATAAGGTTGGTTTAACCCTCGCCGGCCGAGGGGGGGGGCGGGTGCCGCCCCCCCCCATAGGGTTTTTTCGCGATAGCTCCGAACACGCTGGCGATAGAGAGCTGAAACTTGGCATACCTGACCTTTGATCCAAGCCGCATCTTTTGACACCAACCGCATTTTTGGGTCAGGTCAGGTCACTGACCTATGACGTCATAAGTGAACCTCTGCACGGTCTTCAGATGTCGCAACTTCGTTACGCCCTCACTGCCAGAGGAGATGTCACAGGGAAATGAAACTTGCAGGATCTAGTATCCATTATGAGTCTCACAACTTGTATATCTCGGATTTTTCCTAAAGGTCATATTAGGTCAGGTCATTTTCGTGACCTCACCATTATAAGTCAATGGGGAAAAATGAAAACTGTTATTCTGGCGCCGGGAATGATCTCCAACTATCTCAAGCACACAGAATCGTGATTTGATGCACTCCTTGCAAGGTTAGATGCGTCACTTTTGCAATGTTGACCTTGTGTGACGTCATTTATGACGTCATCAAGGTCATATTAGTTTTTCGTCAATAACTCCTGATCAAATTGAGCTAGCGAGTCGGGAAAGCCACCAATGGACTCAGGAAGACCTGCCGAATCGAATGATATGCGACATGACCTCTTTCGACCAACTTCGTGACCTTGGGGTGCTGACCTGACCTTGACCTGAGGTCAACACCCCAAGTTGACCTGACCCGAACAAAAAGTATATCATTCGACGCGCCTGAGCGAGGCGAACACGATGCTGCCAAAATCGCGGCTCTGCGGCCGTTTTTTGCGAAGTTATTCACCAAAAACTGAACCGTACCTTGGGGCACTTGACCTGACCTCAGAGGTCACCGGTTGACCTAGGACCTTAAAATCGGGTACCAATCTCTGCGTCTCGTAACGGCGCACCCGCTCGTTTTTTTCCGCGACGCGCTAGCTCCACCAGGGGCGAAACGGCGAGGGGGGGGTCGTACCCGCCCCCCCCCCCCTCGGCCGGCGCGTATGTAGAAAACCAATAGGTCCGGCGAGGGTTAATTATGTACTGAAAAGCAGTAACACTGAACATTTGACAAACGTGTTGTGGTTTCTAGTCCTTTCCTGCGTTTATTATCGATACACATCAATGGCCTTTAATTTGGTCTCATTGCCACCCCTTCCCATTCATTCCCCCTTCATTCATTCCGGGATGACCTCCGTCCCGTAACTTGGTCAAACCTTCGGCCGCTGGCGCCACAGGACCAGTCGGCCGTCAGCTCCGAACGTCCTTGGTCGGCGTTCCGGTATTGTCCCGCATTATTGTGACGTATACACCGGTCCCGTTATTGCATTGGTCATATACCGGGACTGACGTCATGTGTTGTCCTTATGAAGAGAGAGTTACCGAACTACCGCTGCGAAACTTTTTTTAGAGCTGGGAATTCCTGATATAGCACCCGGTACTGCAATGTGACGTAGTTACTTACATGGAAAGGGTCATGATAACTATATTTAGGTACACCTATGGCATTGTTTTATGTAGTTGAATATCTACGTCTTACACGTCCATTCTCTCGGCTCGTGCATCTGCAATCTGTATCCTCGTGTATGTTGCATTGCGTGTTATATTGCTTGTATGTATGTGTGTAATGTATGTGCCCTTCTAATTTGTGCACTCTTAACATCGACCTTGGTGCCATTCATCGGGCTCCTAATGACATCGAGATAGAAATCCCCGCCGAGCCACGCGCCGCGCCGGTTGTCCCGGCATTTACCCGTCTGGGGCCCAGACAGCTATCTCATGGCACGCACTCTGGAGGGGAGGCTCGGATGTTGGGGAGGGGGTCGGGAAATACGCGGACCAGGGTGGCCCAGCATCGGAGAGAGATCCCCGCAGGTGGCTCGGCTGAAATTACTGGCTACCCGTACAGGATGTGATGTAACGGTTTAGAGCTCGTGCAACATGGTACACCAGCTCAGCTAGGTGCTATCTTTGGATTTATCCGATGAAATATTGAAATGAGAGCTAGTCGTTGGCTCCGGTCCGATTCATCCCGCTGCATCATATTAATGATTAGTAGCTATCGTCTAACGCACTCACTTTAGATTTTTGTGGTTTTATTTTCATTGCCCATTTTCATCCTGATACATTGACAACATGGTAATGCGCGTGAACGTTTTCATGAGAGAAGCGTTTTAGCAAAAACCAAGGCAGTAGGTATAACTGGAGCACACAAGCTTCCTACCGTGCATATAATAAGGCACTGTTTTGGACGGCGTGTAACAAGTGCGATGCGTATAGCTTATTCAATTCATGATTATTTTTGCGCTTTTGGATGCGGTAAGTACCTACCTACTTTCAAGCGATCATAGAATCCGATTCCGTTATGCTGCATAATGCATAACAAATGTCAGGTATCTAAATACGTTTGTTCTAAAGGTGTGTTGGATGTTGAAACTAGAAACTAGTTATGGTTTCACCATCACCTTACCCACTGATCTGTCTGAGCCATCCATGATGATCCGTTAATTCTTACTGTTGACAACAGCTTGTGGTCGGTCAACGTCTGTCGCCAAGCATCTTGGCCGGCTCAGGAGAGTGTGTTCGGATCAGATCTGATCGGCTTGTATCGGCGAATCTTGAGCGGTGGCTCAGGACTGCCGGCAACAGGGCTTGGCTTTCAGTTACTGGTTGCTAGGTACACTAGTTACACAATACACACCCTATTTTGACGGACGATTCATCCGCACCTTCCTATAAGCCTTTCTGGTGAATTGCAGAAGACGAAAAATTTGCTTCAAAAAATAAAAAAGGTGTTGATATCAGCTAAAGGTGCCTGTCGCAACGCCTGAGAAGCACGATAGTATCTTTTCAAAAGTCCAGTTTGTTTCACGCAGCCTTTGTTTCATCCAAGGCAGTTTTCAGCCTTTCAGGTGCGCCAGCAATTCGACTCCTTTTCCTTCAAGGCTTATAAAATAAAGCTTCTGGTGCGGGATTGATGGCCTTTTTGACTCAGGATAGCTTGACTTTCTAGGAGTAAATGACATAGGTATGGCTAGAATTAGTCATATTTAATTGCTCTATATACAGGGTGTCCCAAAAATATTGTCGCACCTTTCCAGCGTTCATTTCATGAAAATAACAAACATGAGAGTTGCGCGGGTGTTCGCGAAAATATGTCATGATTCTAATCGCTTTGTAGGAAAAATTGCTTGAACGCACGTGCACGTATTTATGCCCATTTGACAGAGGACATTTTCCAGTTTTCTTTCATATGCATTTTAATTTATAATATTAAAAATCTTGCCTTGCACAGAGCGAAAAACAAATATCGCCAAAAAGCACTTGGATTCGATGCCCGTAGTTTCCGTGCTACAACAGTTCGGTGCATGCTTTGATGCCTCCGCTGCACCCCTTGCAAGGCGATTTTTTTTTTTACTGCACATGCAACTTACTCAGTGGCGCGGGAACCGGGGGGGCTAGGGGGGGCTGAGCCCCCCCAGCTTTTCGGCTGGGGGGGCTCGTAATGTATTTGAGCCCCCCAGCTGGAGGAATCGAAATCGGAAATCTACCAACATAATTTCATAGATTCATACATAGGCGTGGGAACCGCGGGAGGGGGCAGTAGGGGAAGCTTGCCCCCACAACTCTGCGGCCGTGGGGGCGGTGCCCACAACGTTTCATGAGGCCAGGAACCGTTGGGCAGCTTGTCCTCCCCAAATTAGGGGTTGTGGGTCACAAAGGAAGAAAGCATGTAAGTGAAAAATCCACCTATTTCACTGGCTTGGCAACTCATTTGGCAGATTAAAACCTTTACTCCAGGCTGCCAAAACGGTAGTTTCTTCACTCATCTGAGACGGAATACCTCACTTTTTTTTGAAAATATTTTCGTAAATTTTTGTTGTTGAAAAGGCCAAGGTCTGAAAAATAAGTGGCCTAAAACCGGTGAGAAAACTAGATTTGGGGGTACCCTAGGTTGATTTCTATTATGGTTCAGCCCCCCCAGTCTGGAAGAAGTTCCCGCGCCACTGATACTACCAAAGTGATCGTTAAAAATCGAATGAATCCTTGAAAGTCCGAGAAAAAGAATTATTTATAGTCATTTAAACTACAAAGAGATCACCCATTTCGTCAACGAGATGCCTTCCTTGACCATCTGCGAGCTCGCGCAAGATGCGGGGTGCGGTCCAACATGTCTCATTACGAGCGAGCGAGCGCAGCGAGCGAGCGAGTTCATACTGAATTAAGGGAAAATCCTGAGTATGAGCGGCCGGCCGGCCGGCCGTGGGGACGCTCTTCAAAAGCTAATATCTTAGGAACGGGACATCCGATTGACAAGCGGTCTTCTTTACTGAATGTCACTTGGACGTAAAAGTTATGTGGTGTGATGGCCACCATGCGTTCTTGCCAACCACCGCACGTGGCGCGTGGTAAAGTTGGACATTTTTTAAGAACCCCAAAAATTGCAACCTCAATAACGGCACAACGGTTGGACCGATTGAATTGAAACTCGGTACACAGTTAGGTCTCCATCAGATAATTCATCTGCATGTGTTAAGGTTGGGGTGCTACAGCACGTGCGCACGTGCAGGGGGCGCTCCCAGATCTCGAGAACGGCTGGGCCGATTGCGCTCAAATTTGGTACACGGTTGGGGACCAGTTAGTAGGGTGCCGTGCAAAAGTCAGTTTGGACCCCGCTTGCACGTGCGCACGTGCAGAATGCCGCTTCCAGATCTCAGGAACGGCTGGGCCGATTGCGTTCAAATTTGGCACACCGCTAGCGACCGGTTAGAAGGGTGCTTTGCACAAGCCCGTTGGAAGTACCCTCTCGCCCTTGCGCACGTGCAGGGCTCACTATCTCGCTCGCTCGTTCTTCTCCCAAAAGGCGTTTTACTGGTTATATTATAATTGATAATGACATGGGGATTATACCCTACAAGGTCAGGAATCAATAGGTGCTATTTAGGGTAGAAAAGGGCTAAGAATTTACTTTGCTTCGAGGATAAAAAACCCAAATCAATTCTGAGCACCGCTCACCGGCCACGCCCGGTCAACCAGTGAAGCACACATCCACCTTCATGGAGGCGCCGACGGCCAGAACAAACGGTTTGGGTAGATATGCCACCCTCAAAGGCTAGGTAAGAACACCAGCTCCACAGTCCGAAGGTCATTGCTTGATTTGCGATAGACGCTCATGGTGCCGCGAGGCCTTCTTCTTAAGACTTCAAATTGAAACACCAACATTGCCGCTGAAAACTGCTGCGTGGGAGTGCTCTAGAAGTTTAAGCGAGAAATGTGGGGCAACTCGGGGCAAGACAATGGTCAAAACGCTGCAGACATGCGCACAGGTAGGATGGGTTCAAGTCCACACTTCGAAAATTGCACTCCGGTGCCTAAACGAAATGCTAGGGCCCGTTTCTTGAGCAGGAGGACCCTTACCCCCTGGTCGACCCACTCACTTGGTGTCAAACCCAT
Source organism: Amphibalanus amphitrite (assembly GCF_019059575.1). Taxonomy (NCBI): domain Eukaryota; kingdom Metazoa; phylum Arthropoda; class Thecostraca; order Balanomorpha; family Balanidae; genus Amphibalanus; species Amphibalanus amphitrite. The sequence goes on along the minus strand of NW_024881908.1, from coordinate 381,601 downwards.
CGGCCGTTACCTGTGGGATATCTGAAGTCCAAGGACTACAGGAAGACAGCCAAGAATCTGTCTCGGCTGATGATAGTGATTGCAAAGGCCGTCCGTGTTATCACTTCTAACACGTGCGTGCGAATGAACCCTTATGTGTAATCTCTAGGTGACACGTGCATCCGCCGAAAAGGGGTTCATATTGAAAACAGCGTGTGGGGTGCGCCAGGTTTGACATGAGGCACTGATACATGTTTATAACAAAACTTGAAGATCCGGGCAACACATTTCAGCAAGACATTTGATCCTTGCTTATTTGAGCTGGCGATAATGGCGTAACGAAATCATGACATATTTTTGCGAACACCCTGTATGTATCCCCCTTCTCCCTGATACCAACAAGAATACGGTCCGGCACGCCAGACATCAACTTGTCCAGCTTGTGCGGACTGATCTTGGACCAGGCAGATCAAACGTTGCTGGTCAGCGTGCCGTCGGATGTTCCCTTGACATTTTGTTCACCTCTTACCGGACGATCGCCCAGAGATTTTCTATCGACGACGGGTGGGGGCTTTTCCCCGGCAATTTGTCCGTCTCCCAGAATGACGGGAAATACGATCGACATCGATCTTGCGTCGTTCTAGCTCGATGACCCGGGGCGCCGTCCTGTTGAAAGATGGCTCTGGACATACTCAGCAGAAGTTTTCGGCTGGAGACGTGGCTTGGTGGGCTTCAGGTTTAGACACAACCTCAGGTATCGATGGATTGTTGACTTGGATACCGGATGACCGTTGGCTGTCAGCCTTCTTGCCAGTTTCCTTGTGGATTGTCCCGTCTTTAGCACCGCGCTTCGCGATTGCGATGACGGTTCGCGCTACCCGGCTGTCTGAACTCTTCCTGCCGCGACCCGGCTTGCTCTCAAGCGTCTATCCGCCTCTGTGGTAACCAGCGCCAAATCGTGCGGCGACCCATGCCCAGTGCCTCGGCGACCTGGCCGTGGGTCATGCCACCGGCAACCATGCAGACTGCCCTGCTGCGGGTCGATTGGCTCTGCGGCCTTGCCATCCTGGACACCTGGTACGCGCGCGCTGGGTACTGCCACGAAAAAGACTTCGGTTTAACCCCTGACCGGTCAGGGTCACAAAATTTCGAAGTTCGCGTGACTAGAAGTTAACCCGCGAGTTGCTGGGGGGGGGGCGTTAAACGCCCCCACTTTTTTCGCCGGGCCATAGCATAAAAATTGCGCGCCGCAGGCGCGCCAAATTTTGGGTACCTGTAGGGAATGGATTGAAGTTTATTGTGACAAAGTTTCAAAAAAATCGGTCGGAAATTTTTTAAGATATCGAGGTTTTAGTGACGTCATGATTTGAGTTTTCGACCAAAAACGGCATATGTTCAAAAAATCATATAAAATCACAGAATAGACATACAGACATGCCGTAAACGCCATTAGACTGCCAATACCATGAACAATCAAATGGCTATCTTCGATTATTGATTATCGTTCCGCATTTTCCAAAATCTTGAACTGAATCTTGGCAATTTCTCGTGACTACTTCACGACCATGATACATGCATTTCTTAAATTGAACTTTTTGAGCCAAACACGTACTTATATGATGAAATGAATGTCACCATCGTGTTCTACGCCCCAAATTACCCATATAACATGTGTCACAGGCTGCGAATATCAGTTTTGATTTTCGGGGATATGTGCCTACCCGGTTGACCTGACCTTGACCATGACCTATGCTTGACTGACCCCTACATGGAGCTGACACTCTTGTAGGCCTTATATGATGGGTTGTGCACCGTTTTGCCAGAGTTTATGACGAGAGGCGCCCATTGCGAAGTCCTGAAGTCCATGCTACTGAAAGTCCGATTTCAGGTGTTTGACCTGACCTTGACCCGACCTGTGACCTCAAAATTCAACTTTAAAGTACTCATCTGAAGCGTCCCGTCGCGTTCTTTCGTTTGCCGCCTAGTGCGTTTCGCTGCGCCTATTGGTTCTCGAGTAATCGGCTGGGGGCGTTTAACGCCCCCCCCCCCCCAGCAAACGGTGGGTGGCGAAATACCCTAGCAACTGCCGGGTTAATTAATATGCTTTGGGAACCAGTACCGGCTATATTGTATTGAAATTGCGCCGTAGAAGTCAAAATGAAGGTTGTGGGATGGTGTGGCATTGATTTTGGGACACCCTGCAATCGTAGACCTGTTAATATGTCTTTCAAATATGAATAAATATCAATTTACATATTTTTCAAGGTTATTTCTGGCATTCCTGCCTTGAAATTGAATTTGTTTATGCCTACGAATCTGTATCCACCGTCAGTTTTATCTCATAATATTCCTTTTATGCTATTTATAAATGTTTATTAGAGAGATGAAACCGTATAGGTAATGAGTAAAAACGGCAGCTCCTAACACTTTTTGTTTTGATTGGCAGTTGGCTTGCCTCCATCATATATTACATCTTAACTCCAGTCTTATGTAACTGGGCTTAAGCGTACACGTGAATGGCAGTGCATCGTATCGCTCCGTAAAAATGGTGTGATGACAAGCACAACACTCAACGTAATGCCTCGGCACAATAACATTATGAAATATATGCGTGGATCACAAGACCTCGCGTAATGTTGTCAGGGTATGTGCAACTACTCGCGTGAGCCAGTCCAGCGATTAGGTAACATCTTTGTGATGTTCTCGTGACAACTTCATTAAGACTTTCAGACCAGACTGCGGTCGCACCCAGCCACCACTTCTGCTAAACTCCATTGATAAACTCATTCCGAAAACTCGTTTTATGACCAACCAGACCGACTATGTGTGTCATGCTGCGGTGCTTAAAGTACAGAATGACATCATGCCATCACGGAAGGTAGCTCCAAAATGACGTAGGTAATGTTACGTGAGCCTGTACTTATCTTGACGTAATTGTTTTATGACTGTCGGGTCGGCCACGCCGTTTTGGGAGGAGAGGGGGATTGACCGGTTAACCTGTCCGGCAACGTGCTGGTTTTAAGCCCGAGGGACACGCCTTGGACTCAAACAAGCATGCCCATCCCAATAGACTTCTCGAAAACTAGATTAATTGGTCTAATCACTCACTCAGGCTGGGCCTCGCCCAAATAAAAGGTGTGGTAGACAATAGCAATGAAATGCTGCTTGCCCTAAACCTTCCCGTCGTGGAAGATTTGAACGATGAATGTTGGCCTTCATATTTTTCCCAAAAAAGTGCATTGAAAAATAAAACATTCATGCGGCAGCAGACAGCTAGCAGAGGATTGCCGTTGATCCGAGATGCGGCTTTTGTCTGGGAACGAAGGTACATCAGTGATTCGTGCCGACGGATATGGCTAAAACCTTTATCGCCTGTGCATTATCTAAATCTAGCAACACCCCACTGCTCAGCCGCACCTGGGTTCTTGGTGGATCAGATGATTATCATCCTCGAATTTGAAGCATAGCTAGTGCTGCGTGTGCAAACGCGTAAATGGCTCAGTTAATTGATGAATTAACCCTCGCCGGCACAGGCCATTTTGCGTCCTTCGACAGCACAAGGGGGGGGGGGGTTGGTACGACCCCCCCTCGCGTTTGGCCCCTGATCGAGCTAGAGCTTCGCAAAAAAACGAGCGTGTTGCCCGTCACGAGAGGAAGCCGATGATGATACCCAATTTTAAGGTCCTAGGTCATCGGGTGACCTTCCAGGTCAGGTCAATGACCCGAAAACCGGGAAAATCGGGACCTGTTAGAAAGTCGTAAAGTGTGGCTGCTATGTGGTTTTCCGGGGTGCTGATCACGAATATCGTGTTAGTTTTGATCAGAGATGATGTCTTTAAGCATTTAGACCAGGTCGGGTCAGGTCAGGTCAGGTCAACCGGTAGGGGTTGTGACGGGTATTCGTAATACGTGTCAACCGCCTCTGACAGCTTCGTAACATGTTACGAAGGCACCAAAACTACTTGTTAAATGTTCAAATGGTTGCTAAATTCGAATTCAGCTCCAAAAAAACTAGCCTAGAAACATGTAAAACTCGAAAAAGTGAACCGAGGTTACCCGAGGTTACCAAAGGTCAATGACTTGACCTGACCTTCAGGTGACCTTGACACCCACCCTTATGTATGGGAGCAACAGCAAATCACATGTTTGAACGTTTGAAACCACGAAAAGCTTGCAAACGCGCGGCTAATGCGAGCCGACATACGCCGAATCGCGATTCCGGCCAAACATGGTCTCGGAAAAGAGGTCACAGGTCAAAGGTCATTTGGGTCAGGGTAATGACATTTTCAGGGAAGGTGTAAAATGGATCAATGCGAGGGTACTGAAAGTTCCGTCGCGATCGGCCGCTTTTTACGCGAGTTATTCGCGAAAAACCTTGGGGGGGGGGGGGGTTGCATCAACCCTGTGCAGCAACCCCTGTGCCGGCGAGGGTTAATAATTCAGTCACAAGGTATACGAAATAAGTTTGATGCATATTTTTAATGCATATTTTCTTCTACTGCGTCGCCCATCTAATTCGATTGGCATCATATTACGAAATCGCCCTATCTATTCTTATGTTCACCGATTTACACGGCGCTACCCGTTAGACCACTTTCAGTACCGCGTACGGAGCCGAGTGCAGTTCCCCCTGCGGTGGAAGGGATACCGATGACATCACTACCGGTCCAGCAGTGTCGAGCCGCCCTGGAGCCGCCGACCGGTGACGTTTGACGTCGGGACGGGCTCTGCCCCCCACCGGTGCAGGTGTAAGTAGCGGGGCTTTGCGACGACACCGATATTCCGTTTTCCCGGCCTGTGACGTCAAAGGCAGCCAGCCCAGCTGGGACGATGGGCGATGATCCGGCTGGTGATGAGACGAACGCGGCGGCACCGGAAACCGGCACAGGTCTCTGCGACGACGCGAGACTGTCAGTCGGATCAGCCGCAGCTCATCACCGCAGATATCGGCGATAAGTAATCAGCTGATGGGATGAAGTTCACACGCATATAACTGGATTTTAGGGTGGACCGGAAGGACCACGACGCAGTTCAAGTCATTGACGTAGGTTGGGATGCTGGGATCATGGATGAATAATAGATATTAACTCAAATCGTTTTCCCATGGATGATGTTATCGTTTTCTCGTACAGCTATTCGAAAAACTGAAGTCAAAGATTCTAGTCTCGACTCTCGAGGCTATCATGTGGTGGTGTTCCCATAGGGTGTTCCTACTCCTAGCTATGTCTAATCGACAAAATAGTTATTCTGAAAACATATATTAAACATGGGTCTGGAAATCAACATCCTGGGTCTAATGTGGTCTCCGTAGGCTTCCAGAGAACCGAAGATCTCTTAAAAGGGAGTAGTTACTAATTACCATGCACTAACCGGGGTAGGTACCGGAACTTTCTAACCGTATTATAGATATGCGGTCGGAAAACGAATAAATGGATCAAGGACCAAGAATAAAGAGTGGATTGTGCAAGGAAGAATGATGCATCACTTGAATAAAGTGGCTATGTCGGGATGTAGGCAACTTCGATCATATGCAATAAAATCTAGCCTATGCAATGATGATGAAATAAGCTGATCACCGCAGATCTCTGTAAAATGGGTCGCTGATTCAACGATCCCGACGCATAGTAACGCATAGGATCCCGGAGGCTCAGTGGCTGATGCAATGGTGCCCATCACATACAGACAATCGATCCTCCTCATGCAATGTCGCTAAACCGGCAGTGACTAAGACGATTCATTCAACAGCACCTGTACGCACATTCCACGCTCCGAACGGGTGCGTCCGAGTCCAGTTTTGCACAGAGCAGGTTCTTTTGAGATTTCCGGTGGGTGTGGGGAGGAGGAGATTAAGTGCGTTAATCCGCTCCGTTCCGCGCGTCGTCTGTTCTTAGGCTGAAATGATGTCATCTTTCCCGAAGAGACCCTCGTCGTGCCGAGAAGTGCGTGGGATGTGATTGATTGATGGATTACCTTATGCAACGGTAAATTTCAGTTCGGCTATGCAAAGGTCGATAAGGGCCGATGGCCAGCGGTCAGCCGTCCGTGTTCCCTGCATCGGTAGTCACTGGTCATCATCGTAAGCAGCATCTAAGAAGAAATAATTTGGGCCACACATTTCACCGAATACATTGTACTTCTCTTGTACTTGTCAACAGTTTTGGATAAAATTTAATATTAGTTCTGAGTGTGTTTGATGACTGCAAAGTGCAAACGGCATTGCAATATATCGTCAATGGATAGATGGTAAAAAAGAAGCATCCATCTTACAAAAGAAACGTCACTGTTAGACGTGCTTCTTATGGTATGGTTAATAGTTGCGTATGTCGTTAATTTCCCTTCCCTTCCTTTTAGTGGAGAGACATACTTTTCACTCAAAACCATAGATATACAGACCTCAAGACCCTTATCATGTGCAATTCTTTTCATGTGAATTGATTACGAAACTTTTAACTTTTCGAACGTATTCATTTTGGTCCCGCATAGGAGGTTCTCCACCGAGTCATCTTTTTATGTTTCCTTGAGCTGTGAGAAGTAAATGAGTTGCACAGATATGAGTCATTTATCGTACCTTATGACTATTAAATGCCTGAATGTGTCAACACTAAAAATATCATGCTTGGGAGAATGCTTGCTTGAACGACGAACATACATGGTTCGCTGTGCTTTGCTTTTAACGAAGTCCGTCTATCTAGATGTTACCGGAATTTCCACATGCATAAGGCTAATTTGTGGAGGATTGTGGTTTTCTTTCATGTTGCAGCTGCATGCATTTGCCATGAGAGATTATCTGTGAAGCTGTTTCTCAAGGCGTGCAGCAGCGGTTCATCATATAACTGTATGATATTCCAAGCAGTTGGATTTACTTATCTGTTGTGTTTAACCTCTAGCATGATGAATTTTGATATGCATAAGCGGACACTGTGACCGTGGTATGCAGTTCTGAGCTAGATAGCCAGGATGGGAAGTTCTCCGTTGGAAAATGACGACGTGGGACCATGGCGTCCTTGGCAAGTCCAAGGCTCCTCAGGTATAGCTCCTGGCCAGTGGTCATTCCACTATCACGCCATGTGGAAGCACGCATAGACGGGTGACAATGGCCGCGTCACAGAATACTACTTTCCCGTTCCATTTGGGCTCACCAATCCAGAACCTAATCCTGCATCAGTCGCCATTGCGTGTCGTTTCGAGCGGCGCTCGAGCGGCGCTCGAGCGGCGCTCGAGCGGCGCCTATTTATAAAGGCAGTTCTGGTGTCAGGAACTCCTCGTATAGCAACCATAAGTTATCGATAAAAGTGACTACCGATGTATGGATCCATTTTTAGCTCCGATCGAGGGTACACGGCGTCGTTTTGAGTTGGATTTTACGCCGGTATGTCAAAAAATGGCCTCCGAGGAAGCCGATGTCGCTGTGCCCGCGCTCGTCACGTGCTGCGCCCTCAAAGCGCGGACTTCACGCAGCCCGCTCGGTGTCGGCGGCGCGGCCTCCATTCCCGCTAGTGTCGCGTCCACCGCTGTGATCAGCCTTCGGTCCACAATGGCGCCGACATGTGTCAACATGGCTCGTCCATCGGTGATATGGGTAAAAGGCAAATTTCCCTGGGCCTCCTTCAGAAAATACTCTGGGCTTTCCACCAATGGGCCGGGTGTGCAGGGTGGAGCTAGCTGCGCGCGCTGGGGTAACCCGGGGGCAGCCGAAGACAAGTAACGGCCCGGGCCGGATGGACAGCCAGAGAGAGCAGTCGAGACTTCCAGGAGAGGAGATGATGGGGAAACTGCACATGAGAAATTCTAACGGTCATAAAGCTCTGGTGAGGCCTAGAGGCCATCGCATTCCACGTATCACAATTTTATCTCGTCTAAATCTGGAGAAACGGATACCTACCTAGAGGTCAGCGGTGTGACGTCATTTTGAAGAAAAAAATTACAGAGAAGATGATAATACGTAAAGGAAAAGCGGCGGAACCGAGGTTGGCATCTGGAAAATCTTAAAAGTGGTATTCTGTGCACCTAATTGTCAACATTAATAACAGCGCAGGGAAAACTCCTTGAAGCAGCTGCGTGGCGGTCATATTTACCTACACACTAAATTCAGCTCGCCATAGGCTGAGGTATCTAGTCAGCTTCCATTTGCTGGGTAGTTATATTATAGGCATTAAGAAATTTGTCGGTTCAAAGACGAATAGAGAAAACTGTTGAGCTATTGATTCAACCTCAAAATGGTGTAAAAAAAAAACACCAATATCCTAAAACAAACACGCTGAGAGGCTGTGAGCTTTCGACTGAATCTTTCCTTAACCCGCGCATGACTGGGGTATTTTCCATAACGCGAGTGACTGGGGGGGGGGGGGCTCTCCAGTACCCTGGAGAGCCCCCCCCCCCCCAATGTCCTATCTCCGAAACTACTGGGCCGATCGTCAAAATTCAAACGGCGTCTAATAGCCCTGGAAAAACTGTCGAGCGAAACCTATTTTCATTGACCTCGAGGTCACCGATGACGTCACAGGTCAGGTCAAAGTAAAAATTATCGACATTTCTGTTAGTTCACAATTTAGGCTCTGACCGCCGGACCGCCGGTCCGATCAGGCTCATTTTTGGTTTACGCACTCCTTGACGGATGCCTTAGATACCCTGAGGGTACCGAACTTTTACTTCGAATTTTTAAGGTCAAGGCCAGGTCATCCTAGGTCACGAAAATTGTATATCATGTATCGGTCACGTGACGCATGTTTTATGGTCCATTTTACTCGTAGATTTCGAAAATAGTGTCGTCTGTGTCATTTGAGGTCATTGTCAGCTGAATTTACCGGAGGTCAGGTCACTTTCAGGTCAGAAAAGGTCAAATTTTGAAAATGGATTTTTTCAACAAAAAAAAAGGTGCCTATCAGATGCAGTTTGAGCTCAGGAACACGATGGTGCCATTTATATTGCTGTACGACGTCAAAAACGTACTGAAAAAATGGATTTGAAAAACATCAAATTGTAAAATTTTGACAATAATGCGAATAACTTGGCTATTTTTGAAGATATTGGGCTAAAACTTGCCAATGTAGTTCATCAGTGTGTGTTCTATCACATATATTCCGGTTTTTGCGAAAAGTTAAAAACTTTTTGAAAAAAATCAAAAAATATATTTTTGTAATTGTAAATGAATATTTTTCCAAATTTTCAAAATTTCGAAAATTCGAGATAGCAGTTCGATAGCTACGTGTATTTGTAGTCTACTCATGCAAATAAAATGGATCTAGCTTTAAAACTGAGCTCTTGAGAGCGTTTGCCGTATTTCAGTATTTTGCATGAAAATCGGCCGACATGACGTCACTCTGACGTCATTTCCGGCTAAACTATGGTAGCTAGAAAGTTGAAATTTTAACACAAGGTGTCAAATTGATGCCTCTGAGGGTACCGCAAGTTTCGTGCTGATCCGCCAAATGGTTTAGAAGATATTGCTGAAAAACATGAGGGGGGCTCTGTAGAGCCCCCCCCCCCCCCCAGTCATGCGCGGGTTAAAGGGACCCTCCCACCTTTAAAAAAGTTTATGAATTGGCATGAAAGTGATGTCGCTCGGTTCAGAAAGAGCGAAAACGAATATCAACCAAATTTCACCGAAAAATATTCACCGGTTTTCAAGATATTAGACTTTTACTTTTGTTTACTTTTTGGGATCTCCGCTGTTCCTAGCGACTTTATTTAAAAGTGCGGCATTTGTTGCGCGCAACGCAGCATATACCACCGCGTGCTACAAAACGTTTTAGTCAAACATTTAACGGACGTTCGAAAGCCTGATGACGTCATCAGATTTAAGTGCCTATACCAATACATTGTGGCACTTATTTGCACAGATGTCAAAATCAAACTCAAATTTCTTTGCGATGAAGTAATTGCTGGAGAAACGGTTTTCACGGCACTGATTTTCAAAGAACGTCCATCAAGATGGCTATCTCAACTCAAATCTAATGTTAAGGTGGGACAGTCCCTTTAAAGGGACTATCCCACCTTTACATTAGGTTTGAGTTGAGATAGCCAAGTTTGCGGAGAGGTCCAGAAACCACTATCTATCTTGGTTGCAACCCCCGCGGCCTCGTGGTGTTGAAGAAATTCGTTCCCTTCATTTGAAAATGAGCCCTGCGCAAGGCCCAATCTCTTAACCATTAACGGTAATCTGATGACGTCATTTGCCTTTTGAACGCCTGTTCAAGTGAAGTATCACTTGATTTACGAATAAGCCAATCAGAGACACTTTTGTTATTGTATGAGCCGAGTCATATTTGAGAGCAAATACCTATATTTGCTGCCAAATTTCCCCCACACTGACATGAAGTAAATCCTTCATTACGTCACAGATCCGATCTAAATGACGTCACAATGAAATATAAAAGTCGCAATATCTCAAAAAGTATACGATGAAAACGCGTAAAAACTTGCAGAATTCGTCACAATATCATGAGTAACATTTCCGAATCCTAAACGGGACTTTTTTGAAGGTGGGATAGTCCCTTTAATCTCAATGTAAGTTGTAGGTAGGGGAGAGCGGGGCACTTTCGTGCATGGGGCACATTCGTTTTCAGCAGTTTATGGGAACACGAGTGACTGCCCGACCTCAAGGTAAATTATGAAAATATATCTATTATTGCCGCCCCTCGTTCACTGTAGAAAACAACACCACTGTAGCTGCTATCATGCTTGATAAAAACGCAAAGTTGTATTATTAGTGAGCTTTCCAACATTTTTCATGCCATCCATTTTCGTGATCCTGACTCGGAAATGTGGTTTAGCTTTTCAAATTGGCGGCGAAGATGCTCACTCTATTCACGAAACTGTTGCAAACTTGCTTGTTGTAAAAGTGTCATTTTCCAACAAGAAATTTTGACATAACGATGCTGCTGAATACGTTGTGGGGCAGGTTCGTATACCTACGCGCTGCCTAGGGGCACATCGCGTAAGCATTTGGAAACTATTTTTCTATAGCAGATAATGTTATCTTATAACTCTCGGCGTGCTGGGTTTTACAAAAAGTCCAAAGACAGCGTAACTCCCCATTTGGATTAGCATGTTGATTAACGTATCCGCTGTGCCGGCGTGGAACGTCCAGAATTAGTGCAATCCTGGCCCCTGGGAACCCAGCCGGTAACTGCAAACGGGAGAAGGTCGTCAGGCTTCAGACTACGGATGGCGATACAGCGAGAACTGAGAACGAGAAGGGCCGTCGTCGGGCCGTGTGGGACCGTCGGACTGTGTGATCCGGTCCGGCCTCCGGGGTAAACTTAGAAGACGTAAGCTCGCTGAAAAGATTCCTCTCAAATGGTAACAGACGTAACAGACGTATCGGACCAACGGCAGGCCGAAATGAATTCAATGAATTCCTGGACCCGACGTGCGATTCAACAATCAGCTGCCTTGTAACAAAGCAGGCGCAACGTGATTCCATAACTCCAAAAGCAGATTCACCTGCGGTGTCAGCTCATTCTGGAGCAGCGGGCCCGAATCAGCGTCAGGTAGAGCTGAATGCTGGCAGTGTCCTAATTAACCATGGTCGCCGCTATTCCCGGGGCAGCATTGTCGAACAAATGAAATCTTGCATGTGGATGTAAAAGGTTTCTTGAATGTGCCCTCTGACCTTAGCCGCTCAGCCCTTTAGTATAGGTAGTTTGCTCTTGTGGGGAAATTATCATCCCTTGTAACACATATTTTAATTTTTCAACTTGCTTAATGTCGCTGTGTTGTGTAGAACGCTTTGAGCTTATTCCCAGAAAAGCATTAGAAAGCTGTTCCGGAATTTTTCGTCTGACGGTGTAACTACATGTCGCAAGCATCACGAGGTACTCAATAGGAAGATAAGGTTGGCTATTTTTGAAACTGTGTTGCAAGTTGTTTGCGGGACGCATGCAATTCTTACAGCCTACTTTTCGTTCGCTTGGGGCAATCAGTCCACTAAGAACAAGGGTAAATAGAAACTGCTGATGTTCTTCACCCCATAATCAATCACTTTTGTCATGAGTGCACAGCACCTGTTCCAAGAACTATACCCAAGGAGTGGCCAGGAACATAGCATGGCTCTTGGTTAAGCCTTTTCCGATCCAGTAAACTGCTTTCTTTCAATCGCAGTCCATGCGAAACAACAGGCGATCGGGAATGACTTGAAATACAAAAAGTTATAATATTCCCTGATGCACACCAAAATATTCGTCGTAGCCTCAGCAAACGGGGTTACCTAACTATCTCAATCGGGGTTTCGGGAGCTAAACATCACTTACCTACCTATCATAACCTTCGCCCTGGGATCGTTTTGGCCACACTCGCCAGTTTTTTTTTTGCGTAAAAGAAAATCGCGGCGCACAGCGCAGTAGGTAAATCTTGCCATAATCTATCAATTCAATATACCTATGTATTTTCCATATATTGATTCTGATATTTTTCCAACATCAATTTTGCATCGTCTGATAAATTAATGACCCCAGTTCACCTAAGGACAGGTTACTTGGTCAAGTTAAGTAATAGGTAATGCCTCCAAAATGTTTTGTGAACCTGTCATTGCTACAGCTTAACACCTAGAAATTAGAAGCTGGCTGTAATGCATGCGGTTATCTGTACCAATAATTCATGCATCTCGTTTTTTTAGGTATAGAAATATATCTGTGACTTCACTTTTATAAGGCAACTGAGGAAAGGTACAAATTCCTCCTGCTTTGAAAAAGAGCTTCAAAAGTGCAAGAGATTTTCAGAAACATGACAACTCTACCCATATGCATTGCAATGGAAACCATGCAGTTGATGGCAGCGGCAGCCCAAAAGATCATGTTAGGCCACCAAAGGTCATTTGCAATATTTCGCAGTTATTTTTGCTAGAGGCATGGTGGAGTAATGAAAGCATCTCGAATGTAACCAGGTCAACAATATGAATCGGCTGATATGCAACATGACCATTTTTGTTCAACCCATGAATTTGACCTTAGGCCAAATTGCTAAGTCGACCTTGCCAGGTCAAACTTTTATGGTTAATTCGACGCCTGTCAATTGGAGAAACACGAGGTGCTACGAAAACAATGCTTGACGCTGAAGCCATTGCAGAAAGAGGAATTATGGCAAAATTCGTCTATTTGGCAGTTTTGGTCTTCTGTGGGACAAACCGTAAATCTGAGATCAAATCTTAGGACTTGTTAGTGAAAGACCTAAGCTTTTAAAGAGCTATCTAATGCGCCTTTTTGCGACGCTGTTGTGCTTTTGGTTCACACGTTATGCGCCGATTGGTTAAAATGTGTCAAAATCAGGAATATTTACGGAAAACATTACCTTTCATGACCTCTCGCCTCTCAGTGACCTCAGCGTTGGCCTGAGCGGAAAATGACCTCCGCGTAGGTAGTTCTGAAGGGACCTATAGGGAGTTTGTCTTTCTGCTCCTTAGTTTTTTTATAATCGGGTGTGGTCAACAAGTAGTTCACCCCCCCCCCCCCACACACACACACCTACCATGGAGACAGACTCACCATGTACAGACATACACAGACTCACCATGGAGAACTTGGCTGAACCCCCACGGGCACCCAGCGAGTTAGATCGAATAGATATGCCCATCAACTTTATAATTTCGTTTGACAGAGCTTCTCAGGAATTGTTGATTCCGAATGCGAAAATATGCATTTTTGATACAATATTTTGCTTGTAACGAATATTTTTTCACTGTTTATTCGTCGAAGGTTTGGAAACTCCAACCTGATTCGACGGCTCTCACAGCAAACATGTTCATACAACAATCACCAATGAGGAAGCATTACACCTGCCACCCGATTTAGCGTCACACTTTTCCGATCACAGTCGCACCCATGTTTCTTTCTTGTAACATATCTGCGGAAATTCGGCTACTGATTTCAATAAGTGATATAGGCTGAAAGGTGTGTCGTGACTAATCTGGATTGCGATGCCGACATACTTTCCCCAGACAAACAATATGTAATGACAATATTTATCATGTTCTGCTGGATTGATGAGGGATTATCTTCGATTTACGTTGTAGCTATACTTCTCCGTAAACCAGTAATGCTTGCTAAACTATGTCGTCTGAGGGCATTTTCTGTCTCCACCGGCGTTTTTACTGCGGCCATACATGGCTTTTATGCCGATCAGAGCTATCGTTCAGCCATCAATAGAACGACGGGCGGCGGCGGTGTGATCTGCAGAGGCGCGGATCCACTCAGGGTGTTTGGACTTTGTGCACCGATATAATCCTGCAGTTCGCTGTCTCATCGGCTCAAACTGGTTCGAGTCCGATCACTGGGCACGGTTCGAAACAAACAGGCGCTGATCCGACGGATTGCAATCCGTCGGATCAGCGCCTGTTTGTTTAATTCGTCAATATTGCGGTGAGAAAAGGCGCATGCGCCTTTTCTCACCGCAATATTGACGAATTAAACGTGGATTCATGCGTCGCAAATGATTTGCAAATTTTTATCCTGGGACTTAAGTTCTGAAAGAAAATGCACTTTTTTATTTAAAGACTGATTCTTCTTGCTCTTCATGTGGAAAAAAGACTTATAGGCTCTGAATTGGGGCTGTCCGTCTGGTGCATCTTTCCTAATTAAGACCGATTTTCTACCTAAATTGTTAGTCTCGATCATTTCTTCTGGCGCCAATTCGATATTTTTATCGACATATGAATGCATTCGACGCATCTTAATTGACCACCGATTAGTGACGATAATCGGTAGTCAATTACAGATTTTATTCAGTACAGGCTCATTTACTAGGTCGTTCAATAAGTAAGGTAAAATGTGCTATAGCTCATTAACCTTAACAAGTTAAACAAAATAAAATATGTCATCTGAATCTACGAAACATTTGCTACACAACGTATCCAACCGTTTTTAGGAGGTTGAAAACTTGTCCGAACATGGTCGGTATGAAAACATTGATGCAGCACCGTTCCGTTTGGGAAGTGCCGTTTTGTCAGGTGAGCCTCGAGTTCATCTCAAAACCGGCGTCGGCAGCAAATTGTACCCTGATGACGCCATATGGCCATTAACAATGCTTAGTGGTGGGCAGTGGGTAGTGATACGGCAGTGTAAGAGACAAAATTCTACGGCAGGCAGACCTATGCTTGCAGGCCCCTTTCGATCTGTCACAATCCGTGAAGTCAGCGAGCTGATGATGGAGACCCAAAGCATCCGCGTGATTGACTTCATTTACGGTGTGAAATGTTATGTCAAATCAGCTACAGGTGTCATCAGATACGCTATATATTTTCAAGGTCTGCCTGAGATGGATACCAAAAGAGCTCATTCAAAAACAGAAGGATGCCAGACTAGGCATCAGTGTGGGAGCGGCTTTGCTCTGTCAGTACAGGAATGCTGGAGTATAGCCCTGATCTGGCGCCGTCCAGCTTCTATCTGTTCGGATCGCCGGAAGACGCTCTGTTTCTGGGAATAACTTTTACGGATGTGGCAATCAGGAAAATAAAAAGACGTGGTAAAAAACATCAATAAGGAGTTTTCTGAGCGGTATTTCAATGCTCAGTGGAGTGTTGAGATAAGCACGTGCGCCTGGACGGTGATTGGAACTTGGAAGTAGGTGCGAATTCTGAAGGCTGGGGTGGTTGACCGATGGGACCTGTTACCAAATGCTTATAGCCATTTTGAAGACAAGATTTCAGTTAGCATATGTTGCAAGTTTCATGTCGTTACACAAAAGGTGGACTGAAATAAATGCGATTTTACCTTACATATTGAACGACCTAGTACTACAGATTTATTAGCTCAGCTTACATTCTAAATAAGTTTCAATCCGTGCTGTCATATCACCAAGACATTTAGGCCTAATCTCGTAATTATCGGGGAAATTGCCCGAGACCGGGCTTCGTCGCTCGTATAGCCCGTGGCGGCCGGATCTGCGCTGGGGACACACGCCTGACAGGCGCCACAGACACGCTAATCGTCTACCAGACATGCGCCGTGCCATTACTCATCAAACATGTACATAAGCCTGTTTTGGTGCGAGAAAGTCCCGGGATTCCTCACATTCCGGTGGTGAGCGATCCAGTGATCGGGTTAGGCCAATTGTAATTCTGTTAGGTAATGGGATTACATGAATTAGCCTCGTAAGCTGCTCTTATTTTCGAAGGTGCTTTAGTAGGGGTAAGCGAGTGAAGCTGTATCAGCATAATAATTTAAATCCCAACAAGTGTTTTCCAAAGACAGATTTCTTTGAAGCAACTAGCGAGGTGTCTGGACTGGTGAAGAACGTCCTTGCCGATGCAATCATGGATCCGGTGAGTGCTGGGACAAAGGATTGTGTTCAGTGCCCTCTGCGAGTTTCCTATCTGGCACAGTCGGAATTACCGTCCCAAACGAGAAGTACCTATCTGCTCTAACGTGTGGCCTTCCGCCCTCATGAACCGAGAGGAACGCATAGCACTAATTTTGGAACGGATTAGGATACTTCTTTCTCAAAACGTCTATTCAGATTGTTAAGCAGTTCGATGCTTTGCCTACGAAACATGATAGCTGACAGTCTTGCTAACACTTATAGGTACCTACCTATCACTGTCTCAGATCTTATCTTCATTAGCATACAACAGTGGTTTCCGCATGCGATAGGATGAGCGATAAACGATAAACGATAATTATCGCTGTTAAGTAAATCGGCTATCGTTATCGTTTATCGCTAAATTTTCAAAATAATCGCTCATCCACTAATTATCGCAAGTTACAAAAATTATGAACGATAAACGATAAAATGTAAATCGGGATGATGGAAAAATGGAAGACGATCGACAGTGTATGCCTCGCGACAGTATGTGTGTGCAACCTGTTGCCATCTGCTAAGTGTATAGATCTGCCAATAAACTTTAAGTACACTTATTTAAGCTGTATTTCTTATCTCTTTTGTTATCGCTGTTAAAAAACAATTATCGTTATCGTTGTATCGTTTATCGTTTCGTTATCGCTGTTAAAGGGACCCTCCCACCTTAAAAAAGTTAATGAATTGGCATAAAAGTGATGTACCGTGAATCAGAAAGAGCGAAAATGAACATCTACCAAATTTCACCGAAAAATATTCACCCGTTTTTGAAATATAAGACTTTTATTTTATAACGCGCGGTCAATGGGCTTGATGACGTCATCAGAGTCCGTTAGTGTTAACCCTCGCCCTGGCAGGGCATTTTTCATAACACGGCCTGGCAGGGGGGGGGGGGTCGATGCGACCCCCCCCTCGCGATTGGCTCCTATGGCACCTAGAAACACCAAATTCGGTAGGTAGGTGGGCCCTCTAGAGTTCTCGCCCCTGTTCAAATTTGGTTGCTCTAGGTCAATATTTAGGGGTTTTTGGGGGGGGGGGGGTATAAATGTAAAAATTTCGCTAAAAACAGGTCAAAAGTTTTTCGCTTATAACTTTTGATCTAATTAAGATAGCGCAAAAAGAAAAGCACCAGTGAACTCAGCACGTCAAGGCGCGTCGAATGTAATACTTTTTAGCCTGCTTTAGTGTACTTAAAGTTTTTCTTAAATTTTAAGTAAACTTAAATTAATAAATTAAGTTCAAGTTAACCAAATTGCATCATATCGCATATCATTCGATTCGGCTGATCACTAGGAACACAATGATACCATTTTTAAGCTCTAGCGTCATTATGTGCCAAGTTATTGGCAAAAACGTTATTTGACCTCAGTTGACCTCATTTGACCTGACCCATGGATAAGTACACCAAACAAAGAAGCACCAAGTGACCTGCTGTTAAGTACTATGGTTTCAAAGCACAAAAGTGATAGAACGAAGCGGATATCTCCAGTATTTTCCGAATTTAGTATTTTCCCATAGGCTTAACATTACGACGTAATGACCTCTAACTGACCTCAGGTCAGTGACCTCAAAAAACCCGAACCATATGCTATACAACTCGGTGAACTTAGCATATCCTGAAAGTTTGAAGGAACTCAGTCCAAAACTGTGAGTTGGACAGGTGCAAAAAGAAAATTGAAATTTGACCATGACCTTGTACCGGTTTTTCTGACCTGGTGACCTGACCCAAGGTCACCCGGGCCTGAAATTTTAAGGTCATATGTAAAAAGGTTGCCCCATAGGCTGTGCCAAATTTGGCGGCGCTGCGCGCCGCCGTTTTTACGCTATCTTCGAAAAACCTTAGGGGGGGTCGCATCGACCCCCCCCCCTGCCAGGGCGAGGGTTAAGAGATAGGGACTACGCTGGTCCCACCCTGCAAGTAAAGGGAAGAAATTTCTTGAACACTATAAAGCTGCGGGGGTTGCGACCAGGATAAATGGTGGTTTCTGAGCCTGGCCGCAAACTTGGCTATCTCAACTCAAAACTAATGTTAAGGTGGGAGGGTCCCTTTAAAAAAACAATTACCGTTATCGTTTTGTCGTTTTATCGCTATCGCTGTTAATTTTTTGCAAATTTTTATCGTTTAGGTATCGTTTATCGTTATCGCAAACCTTACTTATCGTTTTATCGTTATCGCAGGTCCGAAAATTAGTTATCGCGGAAAGCACTGTTATACAATTAGGCGTTTATTCGGATATAATCTTTATGACTTGTGCAAATACGCAGTCATTAAAGACGTTAAGAATAGAAAAAGGTGCTCATTCGGCGCGGTTTTTCTTCTGTATTTACTTATCATATACCTACTGCTTTACGCGGTCAGCCGCACTCGTTACTCCACCAAGACTGACACGGAGAAGCGACACGAACTATTTTGAATTGGTATTTGGTTGGTCCGTGTAGACTGTAGACGATACGGTGCAGTGGCGAGTGCGAGTGCGAGGTTCCATCGGCTGAAACCACCTCCGTGGTCCTCTCGAGGTTGTTTCGGTAGCCGCTATTAGCCGCGACGAGCAAATGTGCGACATGTGTTTTACATTTAGTTGTTGCGCTTCACAGTTTACGGTGATGGCCGATGGGGTGTCAAGCCACGTTAAATTTATCTTTATCTTTTGTTTCTTAAAAACTTGGCAGGCACGCTGCTCACGAGATTTTTCGAAACGTGAGGAGCGCAAGGTCCATCCGAATGGATGGTGAGGACGAGGATATCCGTAACGACCATGTTGTAAAATGTAGGGGAAGCCGGGGGAAGCCCGTCATAGTAAGCTCTTTTTCATTTTTATTACATACCATACGTGCTGTATAAAATGTTGATATCCTGCTAGCTAGCTAAGTTCATTGGCCGTGTTTTCCCAAAAATTCGGTTTCGTGGAATAAGTATAAGGTTGAGAAAATCGAGTTTTAAAAAAGTGTTGATTTTTCTGGGGTAAGCCCGGCATAGGGGTAACGCCGGCCACCTCCCTAGCGCTTTACAACGAGTTGACGAAACCATTATGTGTTTTCCAAATATTAACGGAAAGTGAAATATTAAGGTACTGATTAGCTCTGGACATCTTAGAGTTAATGTCACTACTGGTATTTTAGCTAGCGTCTACTACATATACAATACAGGGCCCAATCTCACCAAGTGCGGTTAACTCATTTTGCGGTAAACTACCCCAAAACGAATCTCACCACTGCCGTAATTTTTGAAGTTACCGCATCGAAATAACCCCATGGGATAGCTTCGGTTTTACCGCAAATTCTTCATGTGCGCAGCTGCTCACGGCCCGAAAGCAAGTAAACAAACCAAACAATCAGCTGATTGCCCCCAAATGTCGGACCAAAATTACCGCAGACATTTGTGCCGTAATCTCTAAATTTTATACCAATTGTGAGCAAGAATCAAGAATTAAAGATGTAATAAGAACTTTATAAGAAACACAAGAAATAAGTTTCTTTTTTAAGATTATTTTTTGTTGCAGCCTGCGCCACCTATGCTTCCTATTTGCAGTACCCAAAACAGCATGTAGATGTCGCCCGTGAGTCTTGGAAACTGAGGTGCCGCTTTGAAAGAAGAAACACGCTATCGTTGCCATGGCGACAAAACAATTGCGTTCTTTATATCGCGCCGGCGTGATCAGCAGCTTTTCCACCAATCCGAAGCGTCGACAAATGGGGTTCTTTTGCAGGATTTGCACAAAATGCGGTAAATTACAGCATGGGGTCGTTTGGGTTGGTGAGACTGGATTATTTGCTTGGGGTTATTTCGGTGCGGTAACTTACCGCTACCCCAAACGAGTTTACCCCACTTGGTGAGATTGGGCCCATGTCGATGAAAATCGTGATGCAAAATTGACAAAAAATGTGTATTTCAAAATTCCTTAAAATTTCTTTTTCTTTTTACCTTAATGCATCATATTGCATATCATTCGACCCGGCTGATGAAGAAGAACACAACGACACCATTTTTGAAGCTCTAGCTTCATTGTCTGTCGCGTTATCTGCAAAAACGTAGTTTGACCCTAGTTGACCTTAAGTGACATGACTGGCTTTGTCTATGATAACATGTTTATTTTCGAAATTTATCTTTGATCTAGGTGTAAACCAAACCTGCTCAGTACCTATTATCTCATGGAAAACAGTGGTTTAGTGGCATTGCTCTCGGTTGGGGGTAAGCTTGGCCACTCGCCCGGGGTTACCCCAATGTGCTAATTTTTATTTTAGAACAGCGATATTCGAAAAAATGTCATACTTAAGCCAGCCTGCCTCGTCACCCCTCACTACAAACACTTAAACGGTCCTTACATAACATTCGTATAAAAATTAGTACTGTATGGTATAACATTAACAGTGCAATATATCTCACTTTTTAGCTAAAAACCCTTAAAATATCATTTTTGCGCTATAACTTTAACAATATGCAATTTTTGTCAGCCTTAACTTGTTTGCTGGCGTTACCTTAGCTGCCACGCTGAAAGGACAAACAGTTGAGCATTTTATTGTGAATAATTTAGCCGGAAACGGGGTGGCCGGGCTTCCCCCGCGCCCGGGCTTCCCCCGGCTTCCCCTACACCTAAGAAAAATAAATGCGAAAGGCGAAAGTCGGAGCGCTCCAATAAGTTTCAGCCCGACAGTACTTTCGGCTATAAACGTTTCGGGAGAGGGCCACCTGCTATACGATTTCGTCAGACGTTACATCTTGCACTTTACAAAAAAGGACATTATTCTTGTCTACCTTTCAGCTCCCCGTGGTCAAAATCCTTACAGATACCCTGGTGTGAAGCCTCGTCATTATCAAAATTCCAACAATGAGTCGCATTTTAGCTCAGCTTCCGTCACAAAGGCTGCGTGCCGGGACCGGCCGTATCAATATCTTCGCATGGCGTGGCAAAAGACGGAATAGCCCGTCCAGAAAGACCGGTAGCAGGGCCGGTCACGGTCGGTTTTCCGCGGCGTACGCCAGCGGACAGCGGATGTGCTGTCCGCGGACAGTGCCCGTGTCCTGTGTCCACCGGCAGCAGGCCGGCGCACCTGTGGCGAGCGCCACGCGACACGGCTCCTCGGCACCGCAACACGGACAATTTTACCGCAGCTGAGCGCGAAATGAGCGAGAGTCGCGACGCTCCGGTTAGTTGGAATTAGCCGGTGAAATGGCGAGCTACCAGGAGCCGACCAGAATAGTGGACGGTTCAGAGAACTGTGGATGATGACTCGACGTGCTGAATGAGGTGTGCACTGTGCAATGTGCACCGGAAAGACGATGTATTCTGTTGCCATGGTGGATTGTGACCAAAAAAAAGTCTGTGTCGTATGACAGCAACGAGCTACATTATATTGTTGTTGCTCGTTGATGTCATATGCGTAGCGATCATGTATGTGTTCCTTTTCTTGAGATGAGGTCACTCTACGTACCCGGCTGTCATGCTCACGCAAATGAATTTCGATTGCCATCAACCAGAGTTGGCTGGTTCCCCGCCCGTCTCCCAGGGCTCCTACAGGTGTTCCCCAACGCTGCGATCGGAACCACTCGTTCAGTACTATACATCCGATGATGAACCGATAAAGGATCTAGCCCGGGTCTACATCGGAAATGGCTGGGCGCGTGGGTGAGGAAATGGTGGAGCTACAGGCCGACGGGGGCGACGGCCGTCACCAGCCGGCGATCCGGCTGACACGGCCTGTCACACGACTGACCCACAAAGGTGACGGGCTGTCATCAGCGACCCTCGGTCCATGTCTATAAGCGGCTGACTAAAATGTCGGTATCGGTTTGATTCTAACTAGCCATTTATGTATTTGTCATTCATTTCTGTTTTGTCTATCCCGGCCTTCTTTTCAGCTGTTAATATTACAATGAAACTTGACTTGACCACTGGCAAACCGTTCACTGGCCGTCTGGCTCCTATGATTACCTTCGCAAGTTCGTAAGTCTAACTTTCCAAGCATCAACACTTGAAGACGCACATACGATCAGCGGCAGCCAGCTGACCAAACATCCTTCTCAATCCAACCCCATAACCCGAGATTGTGGAATGTATCATCACGGCGCAATAAACGGAACAAACGCGGGTTACAACGCAAATACAAAATAACAATTATTTCCAAAATTGTATTTTAGCTCTTAGCCGATACACGACAGACGCCGTTCAATGTGCGTGCGATAAGGCATGTGTGACACACCACCGCGCACGGAAAGCCCCAACCCCTGGACATCATGCGTGACACCGTTTCACGACATTCGACCAACGGTAGTCTTCTAACAAGCCGGCATCTTTACTCGCCCATTCCCCTTTTCAGCCAGATTCGCAGTCACTCGCTCAGGCTCTGGCGATGCCATGCGATTGCAGCGCCATCCCACGTCAAGGCACGACCGACGGGTCTCTACAGACCGCCCAGAGTCCCGCCCTCTGGATGCAACACACGAACCGATAGTGACGAGAATTTCGGTGACGTAGTGACGCAGCAGACTACCAAACTAGCCAACAATAGTGTAAATTCATATATAAAAACAACCTACATCCGCCGAACGGTGTTACATTAAGTAGATCCATTATGTTTGCAATTCGAACCGCATCCGTATAAGCCTACAGATCAGTCTTACCCTATTATATCTGAAAAAAAAAATAGAGTACGCTCCTAAGAGCGCTTAGCTACCTGGTGACACACCAGAAATTTCGGAACATGAACCATCATAGCTCCGTCTCCAGCCTAACAAGCAAAGAGCTCCGTGGCAAGCTCCCATCACAATCGACAGCACGATTGCAGCACAGAGGTGCTAGAACGAAGGGTTGTCGCTAAACAATCACAATTCGGTCCGTTTCACACGTTCTCCAGATACAAACAGGTGGACATTTTCTCACTAATATCGCACAGTGACGAACACAGCGTGCGTTGTATAAAAGATGAAATGGACGGTCAGAAATACCACCACCGTAGGCAACAAGAAAGGCAAGCTCTCGGCCCTCCCGTAGGAAGACAATGGATATCGTCAAAGTTGAAGCACTAGGAGTAGCCCAAAAGCCCGGTCACCCAACGATAACGCTCACTATCAATTCACTACTGGTTGGAATAGTGTAAATATGATATCAATAACAACTAGATCTGGGATACAATCTCGTTCCGTCAGATCGACGTATCACATACGTTTGCAGCTTATTGCTGTGTGTCAGTCTGTGTAGCCAGAGAGACGCTCTTCGCAATCACAGGTTATACATACCATCCACCAGAAAATCCATCTTGCGGTAGTGACGCCGGTACCAGGTCTCGCGCACTCTCCGGAACACGAAGAACCCGATAAAGGCCAGCAGTATCACCAGGACCACCACGCCGGCCACGGCCGAGCCGCCCACCCCGCTGCCGCTGTCTGGGCCGCTGTCAGAGGCGTCCTTCGCCTCGGTGGGCTTCGGTTTGAGCTCCGGCGACTCCGTCTGAGACGGCTGATCGCTGGACCCGAAGCTCTTCACC
Organism: Amphibalanus amphitrite; assembly: GCF_019059575.1. NCBI lineage: Eukaryota > Metazoa > Arthropoda > Thecostraca > Balanomorpha > Balanidae > Amphibalanus > Amphibalanus amphitrite. The sequence goes on along the minus strand of NW_024881908.1, from coordinate 357,853 downwards.
GGTGAGGACGAGTTCAGAGTATTCTCGGCGAAGAATCCCCCTCCACCGGAGGACGATGAAATGCTCCCCGTCACTGGAGTACCCTCCGTGACCGACAGGCCGCCAGAGAACGCTGGCGGCGGCGGCGGAGGGGGCGGCGGAGGCAGTGTGGCGGCCGGCGCGTCCGGAGGCGGAGCGCCCTTCCGCGGCTTGGACGGGTTGTCGAGCATCTCTGGGTCGGGGACGCCGGTGCGTGCCTTGCTCGGCTTGGTCTCGGACGGGGCCAGACCGGGATCGGGGCGGTGCCGGCTCAGGGTCGGATGATTGCCCGGCGGCAGCGCCACGCCACTCACCAGCCGTACCGGCAACTCGGGCGTGGTGGGCACCGAAGCCGGCTCCGTGGCCGGGGTCGTTACAGCCGCCGCTGTGGAAGACGACACGGTAGAGGCAGGCGTAGACGACGTCACGGCGGCGACTGTGGGCGGCAATGTAGTCGGTTCGTCTTCTTCCGCCGCTACGGTCGTTGGAACCACGTCTGCTGAAGCTACTGTGGTAGAGTCGGCAGAGTCTCCGCTCGTTCCGTCCTCCGCCATCACTGGGGTCGTCTCGGCGTTGTCCGCCGCCGGCTCCGTGGTGTCACTGCTCGGACGGGCAGTGGTGCTGGCGGTAGAGCTGGTGGTGGTGCTGGTGCCAGTGGTGGTGATAGCAGGAGTTACCGTGGTGGTCGCCGAGCTGGCCACGATAGCAGAGGCGGCGGTGGTGTAGTCTTCTGAGCTTTCCGTCACCACCTGCACATCGCTGCCGCCCTCCCGGCCGCCAGGAGCCGCCGGTTCGTCAGGTGCGTCCGTCGGCGGCAGGGTGACGGTGTCGACAGCGGTGGCCGGCGAGCTGTCGCTGACGGCGAGCGGCCGGTCAAAGCGGCTGGGCTCGCCGGCCCGGGCCGCCGGCACGGAGCCCGCCGCCGCACACACCAGCAGAGCGAGCAGCAGCATCGGTGAAGTCCGTCTGATGGCGCCACCTGCGGCACTGAGCGCAATACACGTCAGTACGGTGCACTGCATATACCTGACTCCAAGTATCACTTAAAAGCACAGAAAATACCACAAAAAGAAACCTAATATCACATTCATAAACCAAGCACAAATTGGCAAAATATCACAGCAAATGGATAATTTGATGAAAGTTGCCACACTCCAAACACTGGACAAGATAACGTCATGGTGCTGAAATCCATCACTGTATGAGGCCATCACAACTTACATCACACTGGAAACACTAATGCAGAGTGAGATCATCACAAATCACACCACAATGAAAACACTATCACATTGTGAGTGCCAAAACTCACAACCTATAAGGTCAGGTCAAGGTGGTGAGCCTGTAAAGCTATGTAACAAGCTGAACTAAGCAGAGGCAGACCATAGCTGATAACCATCTGTTCAACCATTTACACTCAATTTCCTAAAAAGAGTGCAAATACTGAAACCAAGGGAAGGGAAGAGGGTGACATCACATTCCGACATTCATTCATCACATTTGTATGGACACCTGACATCAGTTGGGGAAACTACGAGGCGAACATAAAAAATTGATTGGTAATAAATGGACTTTGGATGACCATATCAATATATGGGCATAAATGCAGCCCCCACTACTAAGGGTGAAAAACGGTATAACAAGCCGGTACTTGTGGTATCGCGTCCACTTATCTGAGAGAAAAGGCTTCCATTTTCCACTACGAATTAGCGTGATTTGATTAAATTCGGCGAATTGACTCGAAAAATGGTGATAGGAAAACGGCTTTTCTGCAGGTTCTGGGCGTCACAATCACCTGGCCATTCAATAAATGGATTGGTGTTTTGAAATACAATTGTTAAAAGATTTGCTTTAATTACAATAACCTAGGCCCTGTTTCACCGGTGATAGCAGCACGCTACTATCAAATTGCGCGAGCTGACGTAATGTGATGAGGTCACACTAATGACGTTTCGTGTAATCCGTGAGCTGCATTTGGAACAGAGTTGCTGTCTCGTTGGATTGCGTTTGATACATTTGTTTGATCGCACAGCCGTGAAGATGTTAGCAGCAGTATTTGATGACATCACACAGATTGACGGCGCCATGGTTTGTTGATGTTTCCATGGAAACCCAATTTGACACGTGTGATAGCAGCGTGCTGCTATCACCGGTGAAACAGGGCCCTACAAACCTACCCTACAACCTACCTACAAACCTACAGCGCCTCTCCTCAGTTGGGAAACCTTCGTGTGACGTCTGTTCTACTAATGCCCAAAATTGAAATCAAATACTATGAAAATAAGCAGCTTACCCCTTACAATGACTGAAACAATAAAGATCGTAGGTACCTACCGTCCAAGGCTATATAAACCGTCCAACAACATACGGCAATGACAACTCGGCCCCCGCCGAAGTTAGTTGGTAGCACTGCTGCTCCACGGCGTACATTTCATGATTTCCTACCAGCCCATAGGGTTTACATGTTAAATGGCCTGTTTTCGGCGAGCGATATCTCGGTCAACCTTTGAAGGAATCAATGGTTCTTAGTCTCAAATGATAGATCGATGAATTTTCTTTCGACAATTCCTCTACCATTTTTCACGAAACCCAGCCGATCTTCTACGGCGTACAGGGTAAAGATTTCTCTGCACGCCAGCACCCGCGATCCGTCTCTCCGACCGTCGGCGCGCGGTCCTCGGTAGCGCAGTCGGTAGCGTGTCGGGCTACAGATCCGAGGGTCGTGAGTTCGGATCCTGGCAGCGCCGCGTGATTTTGCCTAGAATTGAATGATGTAGATTCTTGAATGTTTGCATTATCAATTATTAATAGCTAATTGAATGTATCTGACCACTAATCGGCCCCTAAAACCTGTTATTTAAGAAATTTAAGAAATGAATGTCACGTGCGCGTCATGACTGCCAACCATAAGCGCTACCATATTCTAGTTTCAACTAACTTTTTGCTAGTCCCGACCACATATAGCAGGTTTTCTAGTAGTTATACTAGAAATTCCTACCAAAGTTCGTCCTACCCTTCACTCAATATACCCTGATGACAACGGCCTTAAAACAAAAAATGAGTCAAGGCAGAAAGTGTAGTTTTTCCTCAGCAATTGCGTAATGTGCGATTTCCGGACCTAAGGAACGGAAAAATTTGTGGATTTTATATGACGTAAAAGGTACAATATGACGCCAATGAATGGGTGGAGTGTGGATATTTAAAATAAGAGCAAAGCTATTTCAGGTGGTAAAACAACTGTAACTGTCTAAAAAACACTATCTTCATAATCCTCATCAATTTTCTCGCTTTGGGTGGGACACAAATAAATCCAGGAAAACTTGTGCATAATACTGGTGACGTCACTTCAATGAAGTATTAGAGGAGGTGCGTCTAGCGATATTTATATACAATAGGAACATATTGAACTTCGACAAACTCTGACGCAGTTTGCAGGGTTTGCAGTGGAGGTTCGGCAAAAAAGGCACACGTGGTGGTTTGGGTTGTGTGTTTGGGTTTGAATGCATTTCATTTCTGTAAGTATTTGTATTGCTTGTCAGCTGATGGTATTCCATGTAATTGAACGGTGAACCAATCACTATTTTGTCCCGAACCAATGACTATTATATTTATGAGTCATCATGTTTTCTGGGAAGTTGCAGCCTAAGGGCGATACTTCAGTTTTTTACATTGAAGTAGCACAATTTTGATGATGTTTCACTGTTTCTCCTTGGTCAATTACATAAAAAACAGCTTCAAAACACTTTGATTCGCAACATTTACCGAAATATAATACGTCCATCAATTGAGCAGCAGTTTGATATTCGCGAATATCAAACTAAAAATTCGATATTCGGACGGGGAACGCAATAACTCAAGAACCAGTGAACCGATTTTGATGAAAAGACAATCATTCGATTCCTCGTTCCTCATTGCAGGTTGACAGCGATTTTCAGGTCACTAGGTCATGACCTTCAAGGTCAAGGTCAAGGTCAAAGGACGGGGAACGCTCTACAGCCTAAAGTTACCGTCCGATTGGCTTGTAAATGGTCTCAATCGATTCCCTGACCCCGATTCCAGGTTGACAGCGATTTCCAGGTCACTAGGTCATGACCTTCAAGGTCAAGGTCAAGGTCAAAGGACGGGGAACGCTCTACAGCCTAAAGTTACCGTCCGATTGGCTTGTAAATGGTCTCAATCGATTCCTTGACCCCGATTCCAGGTTGACAGCGATTTCCAGGTCACTAGGTCATGACCTTCAAGGTTAAGGTCAAGGTCAAAGGACGGGGAACGCTCTACAGCCTAAAGTTATAGTCCGATTGGCTTGTAAATGGTCTCAATCGATTCCTTGACCCCGATCCCAGGTTGACAGCGATTTTCAGGTCACTAGGTCATGACCTTCAAGGTCAAGGTCAAGGTCAAAGGACGGGGAACGCTCTACAGCCTAAAGTTACCGTCCGATTGGCTTGTAAATGGTCTCAATCGATTCCCTGACCCCGATTCCAGGTTGACAGCGATTTCCAGGTCACTAGGTCATGACCTTCAAGGTCAGGGTCAAGGTCAAAGGACGGGGAACGCTCTACAGCCTAAAGTTACCGTCCGATTGGCTTGTAAATGGTCTCAATCGATTCCTTGACCCCGATTCCAGGTTGACAGCGATTTCCAGGTCACTAGGTCATGACCTTCAAGGTCAAGGTCAAGGTCAAATGACGGGGAACGCTCTACAGCCTAAAGTTACCGTCCGATTGGCTTGTAAATGGTCTCAATCGATTCCTTGACCCCGATTCCAGGTTGACAGCGATTTCCAGGTCACTAGGTCATGACCTTCAAGGTCAAGGTCAAGGTTCGCGAATATCAAACTAAAAATTCGATATTCGGACGGGGAACGCAATAACTCAAGAACCAGTGAACCGATTTTGATGAAAAGACCCTCATTCGATTCCTCGTTCCTTATTGCAGGTTGACAGCGATTTCCAGGTCACTAGGTCATGACCTTCATGGTCAAGGTCAAGGTCAAAGGACGGGGAACGCTCTACAGCCTAAAGTTACCGTCCGATTGGCTTGTAAATGGTCTCAATCGATTCCTTGACCCCGATCCCAGGTTGACAGCGATTTTCAGGTCACTAGGTCATGACCTTCAAGGTCAAGGTCAAGGTCAAAGGACGGGGAACGCTCTACAGCCTAAAGTTACCGTCCGATTGGCTTGTAAATGGTCTCAATCGATTCCTTGACCCCGATTCCAGGTTGACAGCGATTTCCAGGTCACTAGGTCATGACCTTCAAGGTCAAGGTCAAGGTCAAAGGACGGGGAACGCTCTACAGCCTAAAGTTACCGTCCGATTGGCTTGTAAATGGTCTCAATCGATTCCTTGACCCCGATTCCAGGCTGACAGCGATTTTCAGGTCACTAGGTCATGACCTTCAAGGTCAAGGTCAAGGTCAAAGGACGGGGAACGCTCTACAGCCTAAAGTTACCGTCCGATTGGCTTGTAAATGGTCTCAATCGATTCCTTGACCCCGATTCCAGGTTGACAGTCATTTTCAGGTCACTAGGTCATGACCTTCAAGGTCAAGGTCAAGGTTCGCGAATATCAAACTAAAAATTCGATATTCGGACGGGGAACGCAATAACTCAAGAACCACTGAACCGATTTTGATGAAAAGACCCTCATTCGATTCCTCGTTCCTTATTGCAGGTTGACAGCGATTTCCAGGTCACTAGGTCATGACCTTCATGGTCAAGGTCAAGGTCAAAGGACGGGGAACGCTCTACAGCCTAAAGTTACCGTCCGATTGGCTTGTAAATGGTCTCAATCAATTCCTTGACCCCAATTCCAGGTTGACAGCGATTTCCAGGTCACTAGGTCATGACCTTCAAGGTCAAGGTCAAGGTCAAAGGACGGGGAACGCTCTACAGCCTAAAGTTACCGTCCGATTGGCTTGTAAATGGTCTCAATCGATTCCTTGACCCCGATTCCAGGTTGACAGCGATTTCCAGGTCACTAGGTCATGACCTTCAAGGTCAAGGTCAAGGTCAAAGGACGGGGAACGCTCTACAGCCTAAAGTTACCGTCCGATTGGCTTGTAAATGGTCTCAATCGATTCCTTGACCCCGATACCAGGTTGACAGCGATTTCCAGGTCACTAGGTCATGACCTTCAAGGTCAAGGTCAAGGTCAAAGGACGGGTAACGCTCTACAGCCTAAAGTTACCGTCCGATTCGCTTGTAAATGGTCTCAATCGATTCCTTGACCCCGATTCCAGGTTGACAGCGATTTTCAGGTCACTAGGTCATGATCTTCAAGGTCAAGGTCAAGGTCAAAGGACGGGGAACGCTCTACAGCCTAAAGTTACCGTCCGATTGGCTTGTAAATGGTCTCAATCGATTCCTTGACCCCGATTCCTGGTTGACAGCGATTTCCAGGTCACTAGGTCATGACCTTCAAGGTCAAGGTCAAGGTTCGCGAATATCAAACTAAAAATTCGATATTCGGACGGGGAACGCAATAACTCAAGAACCAGTGAACCGATTTTGATGAAAAGACCCTCATTCGATTCCTCGTTCCTTATTGCAGGTTGACAGCGATTTCCAGGTCACTAGGTCATGACCTTCAAGGTCAAGGTCAAGGTCAAAGGACGGGGAACGCTCTACAGCCTAAAGTTACCGTCCGATTAGCTTGTAAGTGGTCTCAATCGATTCCTTGACCCCGATTCAAGGTTGACAGCGATTTCCAGGTCACTAGGTCATGACCTTCAAGGTCAAGGTCAAGGTCAAAGACCATTTACAAGCCAAACGGACGGTAACTTTACGCTGTAGAGCGTTCCCCGTCCTTTGACCTTGACCTTGACCTTGAAGGTCATGACCTAGTGACCTGGAAATCGCTGTCAACCTGGAATCGGGGTCGAGGAATCGATTGAGACCATTTCAAGCCAATCGGACGGTAACTTTAGGCTGTAGAGCGTTCCCCGTCCTTTGACCTTGACCTTGACCTTGAAGGTCATGACCTAGTGACCTGGAAATCGCTGTCAACCTGGAATCGGGGTCGAGGAATCGATTGAGACCATTTACAATCCAATCGGACGGTAACTTTAGGCTGTAGAGCGTTCCCCGTCCTTTGACCTTGACCTTGACCTTGAAGGTCATGACCTAGTGACCTAGAAATCGCTGTCAACCTGGAATCGGGTCGGGGAATCAATTGAGACCATTTACAAGCCAATCGGACGGTAACTTTAGGCTGTAGAGCGTTCCCCGTCCTTTGACCTTGACCTTGACCTTGAAGGTCATGACCTAGTGACCTGAAAATGGCTGTCAACCGGGAATCGGGGTCGAGGAATCGATTGAGACCATTTACAAGCCAATCGGACGGTAACTTTAGGCTGTAGAGCGTTCCCCGTCCTTTGACCTTGACCTTGACCTTGAAGGTCATGACCTAGTGACCTGGAAATCGCTGTCAACCTGAAATCGGGGTCGAGGAATCCATTGAGACCATTTACAAGCCAATCGGACGGTAACTTAAGGCTGTAGAGCGTTCCCCGTCCTTTGACCTTGACCTTGACCTTGAAGGTCATGACCTAGTGACCTAGAAATCGCTGTCAGCCTGGAATCGGGGTCGGGGAATCGATTGAGACCATTTACAAGCCAATCGGACGGTAACTTTAGGCTGTAGAGCGTTCCCCGTCCTTTGACCTTGACCTTGACCATGAAGGTCATGACCTAGTGACCTGGAAATCGCTGTCAACCTGGAATCGGGGTCGGGGAATCGATTGAGACCATTTACAAGCCAATCGGACGGTAACTTTAGGCTGTAGAGCGTTCCCCGTCCTTTGACCTTGACCTTGACCTTGAAGGTCATGACCTAGTGACCTAGAAATCGCTGTCATCCTGGAATCGGGGTCGGGGAATCGATTGAGACCATTTACAAGCCAATCGGACGGTAACTTTAGGCTGTAGAGCGTTCCCCGTCCTTTGACCTTGACCTTGACCTTGAAGGTCATGACCTAGTGACCTGAAAATCGCTGTCAACCTGGAATCGGGGTCAAGGAATCGATTAAGACCATTTACAAGCCAATCGGACGGTAACTTTAGGCTGTAGAGCGTTCTCCGTCCTTTGACCTTGACCTTGACCTTGAAGGTCATGACCTAGTGACCTGAAAATGGCTGTCAACCTGGAATCGGGGTCGAGGAATCGATTGAGACCATCTACAAGCCAATCGGACGGTAACTTTAGGCTGTAGAGCGTTCCCCGTCCTTTGACCTTGACCTTGACCTTGAAGGTCATGACCTAGTGACCTGGAAATCGCTGTCAACCTGAAATCGGGGTCGAGGAATCCATTGAGACCATTTACAAGCCAATCGGACGGTAACTTAAGGCTGTAGAGCGTTCCCCGTCCTTTGACCTTGACCTTGACCTTGAAGGTCATGACCTAGTGACCTGGAAATCGCTGTCAACCTGGAATCGGGGTCGGGGAATCGATTGAGACCATTTACAAGCCAATCGGACGGTAACTTTAGGCTGTAGAGCGTTCCCCGTCCTTTGACCTTGACCTTGACCTTGAAGGTCATGACCTAGTGACCTGGAAATCGCTGTCAAACTGGAATCGGCGTCGAGGAATCGATTGAGACCATTTACTAGCCAATCGGACGGTAACTTTAGGCTGTAGAGCGTTCCCCGTCCTTTGACCTTGACCTTGAACTTGAAGGTCATGACCTAGTGACCTGGAAATCGCTGTCAACCTGGAATCGGGGTCGAGGAATCGATTGAGACCATTTACAAGCCAATCGGACGGTAACTTTAGGCTGTAGAGCGTTTCCCGCCCTTTGACCTTGACCTTGACCTTGAAGGTCATGACCTAGTGACCTGGAAATCGCTGTCAACCTGGAATCGGGGTCAAGGAATCGATTGAGACCATTTACAAGCCAATCGGACGGTAACTTTAGGCTGTAGAGTGTTCCCCGTCCTTTGACCTTGACCTTGACCATGAAGGTCATGACCTAGTGACCTGGAAATCGCTGTCAACCTGCAATAGGGAACGAGGAATCGAATGAGGGTCTTTTCATCAAAATCGGTTCACTGGTTCTTGAGTTATTGCGTTCCCCGTCCGAATATCGAATTTTTAGTTTGATATTCGCGAACCTTGACCTTGACCTTGAAGGTCATGACCTAGTGACCTGAAAATGACTGTCAACCTGGAATCGGGGTCAAGGAATCGATTGAGACCATTTACAAGCCAATCGGACGGTAACTTTAGGCTGTAGAGCGTTCCCCGTCCTTTGACCTTGACCTTGACCTTGAAGGTCATGACCTAGTGAACTGGAAATCGCTGTCAACCTTAAATCGGGGTCAAAGAATCGATTGAGACCATTTACAAGCCAATCGGACGGTAACTTTAGGCTGTAGAGCGTTCCCCGTCCTTTGACCTTGACCTTGACCTTGAAGGTCATGACCTAGTGACCTAGAAATCGCTGTCAACCTGGAATCGGGGTCGGGGAATCGATTGAGACCATTTACAAGCCAATCGGACGGTAACTTTAGGCTGTAGAGCGTTCCCCGTCCTTTGACCTTGACCTTGACCTTGAAGGTCATGACCTAGTGACCTGGAAATCGCTGTCAACCTGGAATCGGGGTCGGGGAATCGATTGAGACCATTTAGAAGCCAATCGGACGGTAACTTTAGGCTGTAGAGCGTTCCCCGTCCTTTGACCTTGACCTTGACCTTGAAGGTCATGACCTAGTGACCTGAAAATCGCTGTCAACCTGGAATCGGGGTCAAGGAATCGATTAAGACCATTTACAAGCCAATCGGACGGTAACTTTAGGCTGTAGAGCGTTCCCCGTCCTTTGACCTTGACCTTGACCTTGAAGGTCATGACCTAGTGACCTGAAAATGGCTGTCAACCTGGAATCGGGGTCGAGGAATCGATTGAGACCATCTACAAGCCAATCGGACGGTAACTTTAGGCTGTAGAGCGTTCCCCGTCCTTTGACCTTGACCTTGACCTTGAAGGTCATGACCTAGTGACCTGGAAATCGCTGTCAAACTGGAATCGGGGTCAAGGAATCGATTGAGACCATTTACAAGCCAATCGGACGGTAACTTTAGGCTGTAGAGCGTTCCCCGTCCTTTGACCTTGACCTTGACCTTGAAGGTCATGACCTAGAGACCTGGAAATCGCTGTCAACCTGGAATCGGGGTCAAGGAATCGATTGAGACCATTTACAAGCCAATCGGACGGTAACTTTAGGCTGTAGAGCGTTCCCCGTCCTTTGACCTTGACCTTGATCTTGAAGGTCATGACCTAGTGACCTGGAAATCGCTGTCAACCTGGAATCGGGGTCAGTGAATCGATTGAGACCATTTACAAGCCAATCGGACGGTAACTTTAGGCTGTAGAGCGTTCCCCGTCCTTTGACCTTGACCTTGACCTTGAAGGTCATGACCTAGTGACCTGAAAATCGCTGTCAACCTGCAATGAGGAACGAGGAATCGAATGAGGGTCTTTTCATCAAAATCGGTTTACTGGTTCTTGAGTTATTGCGTTCCCCGTCCGAATATCGAATTTTTAGTTTGATATTCGCGAACCTTGACCTTGACCTTGAAGGTCATGACCTAGTGACCTGAAAATGACTGTCAACCAGGAATCGGGGTCAAGGAATCGATTGAGACCATTTACAAGCCAATCGGACGGTAACTTTAGGCTGTAGAGCGTTCCCCGTCCTTTGACCTTGACCTTGACCTTGAAGATCATGACCTAGTGACCTGAAAATCGCTGTCAACCTGGAATCGGGGTCAAGGAATCGATTGAGACCATTTACAAGCGAATCGGACGGTAACTTTAGGCTGTAGAGCGTTCCCCGTCCTTTGACCTTGACCTTGACCTTGAAGGTCATGACCTAGTGACCTGGAAATCGCTGTCAACCTGGTATCGGGGTCAAGGAATCGATTGAGACCATTTACAAGCCAATCGGACGGTAACTTTAGGCTGTAGAGCGTTCCCCGTCCTTTGACCTTGACCTTGACCTTGAAGGTCATGACCTAGTGACCTGGAAATCGCTGTCAACCTGGAATCGGGGTCAAGGAATCGATTGAGACCATTTACAAGCCAATCGGACGGTAACTTTAGGCTGTAGAGCGTTCCCCGTCCTTTGACCTTGACCTTGACCTTGAAGGTCATGACCTAGTGACCTGGAAATCGCTGTCAACCTGGAATTGGGGTCAAGGAATTGATTGAGACCATTTACAAGCCAATCGGACGGTAACTTTAGGCTGTAGAGCGTTCCCCGTCCTTTGACCTTGACCTTGACCATGAAGGTCATGACCTAGTGACCTGGAAATCGCTGTCAACCTGCAATAAGGAACGAGGAATCGAATGAGGGTCTTTTCATCAAAATCGGTTCACTGGTTCTTGAGTTATTGCGTTCCCCGTCCGAATATCGAATTTTTAGTTTGATATTCGCGAACCTTGACCTTGACCTTGAAGGTCATGACCTAGTGACCTGAAAATGACTGTCAACCTGGAATCGGGGTCAAGGAATCGATTGAGACCATTTACAAGCCAATCGGACGGTAACTTTAGGCTGTAGAGCGTTCCCCGTCCTTTGACCTTGACCTTGACCTTGAAGGTCATGACCTAGTGACCTGAAAATCGCTGTCAACCTGGAATCGGGGTCAAGGAATCGATTGAGACCATTTACAAGCCAATCGGACGGTAACTTTAGGCTGTAGAGCGTTCCCCGTCCTTTGACCTTGACCTTGACCTTGAAGGTCATGACCTAGTGACCTGGAAATCGCTGTCAACCTGGAATCGGGGTCAAGGAATCGATTGAGACCATTTACAAGCCAATCGGACGGTAACTTTAGGCTGTAGAGCGTTCCCCGTCCTTTGACCTTGACCTTGACCTTGAAGGTCATGACCTAGTGACCTGAAAATCGCTGTCAACCTGGGATCGGGGTCAAGGAATCGATTGAGACCATTTACAAGCCAATCGGACGGTAACTTTAGGCTGTAGAGCGTTCCCCGTCCTTTGACCTTGACCTTGACCATGAAGGTCATGACCTAGTGACCTGGAAATCGCTGTCAACCTGCAATAAGGAACGAGGAATCGAATGAGGGTCTTTTCATCAAAATCGGTTCACTGGTTCTTGAGTTATTGCGTTCCCCGTCCGAATATCGAATTTTTAGTTTGATATTCGCGAACCTTGACCTTGACCTTGAAGGTCATGACCTAGTGACCTGAAAATGACTGTCAACCTGGAATCGGGGTCAAGGAATCGATTGAGACCATTTACAAGCCAATCGGACGGTAACTTTAGGCTGTAGAGCGTTCCCCGTCATTTGACCTTGACCTTAAAGGTCATGACCTAGTGACCTGGAAATCGCTGTCAACCTGGAATCGGGGTCAAGGAATCGATTGAGACCATTAACAAGCCAATCGGACGGTAACTTTAGGCTGTAGAGCGTTCCCCGTCCTTTGACCTTGACCTTGACCTTGAAGGTCATGACCTAGTGACCTGAAAATGGCTGTCAACCTGGAATCGGGGTCGAGGAATCGATTGAGACCATTTACAAGCCAATCGGACGGTAACTTTAGGCTGTAGAGCGTTCCCCGTCCTTTGACCTTGACCTTGACCTTGAAGGTCATGACCTAGTGACCTGGAAATCGCTGTCAACCTTAAATCGGGGTCAAAGAATCGATTGAGACCATTTACAAGCCAATCGGACGGTAACTTTAGGCTGTAGAGCGTTCCCCGTCCTTTGACCTTGACCTTGACCTTGAAGGTCATGACCTAGTGACCTAGAAATCGCTGTCAACCTGGAATCGGGGTCGGGGAATCGATTGAGACCATTTACAAGCCAATCGGACGGTAACTTTAGGCTGTAGAGCGTTCCCCGTCCTTTGACCTTGACCTTGACCTTGAAGGTCATGACCTAGTGACCTGGAAATCGCTGTCAACCCGGAATCGGGGTCGGGGAATCGATTGAGACCATTTACAAGCCAATCGGACGGTAACTTTAGGCTGTAGAGCGTTCCCCGTCCTTTGACCTTGACCTTGACCTTGAAGGTCATGACCTAGTGACCTAGAAATCGCTGTCGACCTGGAATCGGGGTCGGGGAATCGATTGAGACCATTTACAAGCCAATCGGACGGTAACTTTAGGCTGTAGAGCGTTCCCCGTCCTTTGACCTTGACCTTGACCTTGAAGGTCATGACCTAGTGACCTGAAAATCGCTGTCAACCTGGAATCGGGGTCAAGGAATCGATTAAGACCATTTACAAGCCAATCGGACGGTAACTTTAGGCTGTAGAGCGTTCCCCGTCCTTTGACCTTGACCTTGACCTTGAAGGTCATGACCTAGTGACCTGAAAATGGCTGTCAACCTGGAATCGGGGTCGAGGAATCGATTGAGACCATCTACAAGCCAATCGGACGGTAACTTTAGGCTGTAGAGCGTTCCCCGTCATTTGACCTTGACCTTGACCTTGAAGGTCATGACCTAGTGACCTGGAAATCGCTGTCAACCTGAAATCGGGGTCGAGGAATCCATTGAGACCATTTACAAGCCAATCGGACGGTAACTTAAGGCTGTAGAGCGTTCCCCGTCCTTTGACCTTGACCTTGACCTTGAAGGTCATGACCTAGTGACCTAGAAATCGCTGTCAACCTGGAATCGGGGTCGGGGAATCGATTGAGACCATTTACAAGCCAATCAGACGGTAACTTTAGGCTGTAGAGCGTTCCCCGTCCTTTGACCTTGACCTTGACCTTGAAGGTCATGACCTAGTGACCTGGAAATCGCTGTCAAACTGGAATTGGCGTCGAGGAATCGATTGAGACCATTTACTAGCCAATCGGACGGTAACTTTAGGCTGTAGAGCGTTCCCCTTCATTGACCTTGCATTCGCGAATCTGCTGTTAATGAAAATGACCTTGAAGGTCATGACCTAGTGACCTAGAACTCGGTGTTTACCTGGAATCGGGGTCGGGAAATCGATTGAGACCATTTACAAGCCAATCGGACGGTAACTTTACGCTGTAGAGCGTTCCCCGTCCTTTGACCTTGACCTTGAACTTGAAGGTCATGACCTAGTGACCTGGAAATCGCTGTCAACCTGGAATCGGGGTCGAGGAATCGATTGAGACCATTTACAAGCCAATCGGACGGTAACTTTAGGCTGTAGAGCGTTCCCCGCCCTTTGCCCTTGACCTTGACCTTGAAGGTCATGACCTAGTGACCTGGAAATCGCTGTCAACCTGGAATCGGGGTCAAGGAATCGATTGAGACCATTTACAAGCCAATCGGACGGTAACTTTAGGCTGTAGAGTGTTCCCCGTCCTTTGACCTTGACCTTGACCATGAAGGTCATGACCTAGTGACCTGGAAATCGCTGTCAACCTGCAATAAGGAACGAGGAATCGAATGAGGGTCTTTTCATCAAAATCGGTTCACTGGTTCTTGAGTTATTGCGTTCCCCGTCCGAATATCGAATTTTTAGTTTGATATTCGCGAACCTTGACCTTGACCTTGAAGGTCATGACCTAGTGACCTGAAAATGACTGTCAACCTGGAATCGGGGTCAAGGAATCGATTGAGACCATTTACAAGCCAATCGGACGGTAACTTTAGGCTGTAGAGCGTTCCCCGTCCTTTGACCTTGACCTTGACCTTGAAGGTCATGACCTAGTGACCTGGAAATCGCTGTCAACCTGGAATCGGGGTCAAGGAATCGATTGAGACCATTTACAAGCCAATCGGACGGTAACTTTAGGCTGTAGAGCGTTCCCCGTCCTTTGACCTTGACCTTGATCTTGAAGGTCATGACCTAGTGACCTGGAAATCGCTGTCAACCTGGAATCGGGGTCAGTGAATCGATTGAGACCATTTACAAGCCAATCAGACGGTAACTTTAGGCTGTAGAGCGTTCCCCGTCCTTTGACCTTGACCTTGACCTTGAAGGTCATGACCTAGTGACCTGAAAATCGCTGTCAACCTGCAATGAGGAACGAGGAATCGAATGAGGGTTGTCGCCGACGTTCTCGTGCCTCTGGTGGGAGCCGGGACATTTCTTATAGCGGAGAAAACTTAGATGAGTTTTGAAGAATGTATTGAAGAAATCCGGACGATAGATGATGATGAACGGTAGACGAGGGTGAAATGAAGAACGCAGAGTAGACAGGTAAGTTCACTGTTCAGAGTTCAGAGTCCGCCGGGGCGGACACATCGGCCCCGTCGCGGACGGGGCGCCGTCAGATTCCTTCACTGCACTGCAATACGCCGGCGCTCGTCGGGGCGCCGGCGAATCCGCGCACTGCCACTGAGCAGGGCTCAGTGGCGGGGTTCACTGCAGGGCACACGAACGGGGGTGCCTTCGGAATCGTGCTCGGTGGCACGATTCCGTCACTGTTCACTTTGGCAACCCGCTGGGGGAGCCGTCGGAATCGTGCGCGGTGCACGATTCCGTCACTGGTTCACTACACCACTGCGCTCAGTGGCGTCCACTGGGCACCGCGAACGGGGGGTGCCGTCGGAATCGTGCGTGGTAGCACGATTCCGTCACTGGTTCAGTACACCGGCGCACATCGGGGCGCCGGCGGAGCCGCGCACCGCCACCGAGGACTGTACCCGGTGGCGTTCAAGTGGAGACTGCCCGCAGCGACTCGAGGAGCCGCCGCGGGCACAAAGAGAACAATTATGTCGTACGTCTAAAAGCACTCAGAAAGCGACACTGGAAACTAGTGAGAAAGGTCCGAAAACGCTCACGCAGCACGTTCGGTTATACGATATGGTGCGCGGCGAGCACGAACAGCCGTCAAGTGGGAAGCGATAGCGCGAGTGACAAATTGTAGGCAATTAGAACATGAGACGAGAAACTAACACAAGAGCTGGTCCAGGCTCACGGGGCATGACCAGTACTGCGATAGATCACGCATGGCTGTCAAATATAAAACGAAAGAGAAGAACAACAGGGCAGTTCATTTCGTCGGTGACACACTCCTCCCCTGTGATCGACTAAAGACAGGAGATCACACAATCACTGAACACCGACGGAACATTCTGTACATTTGCAAGATTCACACTTCACCAAGCAGGTTCTCGCGAGTTCTTCCTAAAACTACACAAGGACATATACACTACAGATTCTTGGTACACTACCTATATCACTTAGTACTAAATCATAGCGAAGGCAAACACTTTCGGCACCTTCACAATCGTTCATTGTGCTAGACCTCGTCCCTGGTCATCTGCACATTAGTCCACTGGTCGCGTCACTTCGTCACTTCTGACGCCAGTCTCCGGTGCGCAGTGTTCGACTACACCAGAAACGCAACGCGAGTGTTCACACGGCTGATGCCGGTTCCGGTTGTCGTTCACCAGAACAGCTGATGTGTTGTCCTTCCAGCAGTCAGCTGATCAGTCGCTGCTCTCAGTAGGTCAGCAGGGTCCTTCGTCGCCTCAGTTTCCCTCGGTACTCAAGGTCAGTGTCAACCGACAGCGCGGCACGCGCCACTCAGCTGAGCTCCCCCACCTCCAGATGTCACTCGCGCCTAATGGCCGGCTGCGCGGACGGGGGAGGGGAAAACGGTCCATGTGGCGAGCCGGGCTGGAGGGGGACACGGGAAATACATTCATCTTCTCGGCGAGTTCGGAGGGTGAGCTAAGGTTACAGAAGGCCCGGCGTGAGTGGGTCAGTAGGAGCACGGTCGAAACGTACAGCTGACAGGATGTGGGAACACTGTGGCGGCGAGCCCGTTGACTACTGCTGAACTGTTTCTTCTAGGACGGCGACCTTGGTGACCGGCCGTGTGTAGGTCGCTCCATTCGCTGTGACGATTCGCACAGTGCGTACGCGTCCGTCCGGTCCTGGCAGGAGCTCTGTTACCCGAGCCAAGGGCCAGAGTCCTTTCGGTGTGCCAGGTTCTGGGATTTCTTCTTTCTTCCATCGGCTCCGGATGTGTCGTAGCATCCAGAGTTTCTCCTTGAGGATCTGCACCGTGATCCGATACGGAGCGGCGATCCTCACGGGGTCGAAGATAACCGCAGTTCTCCTGAGCGCTCCTCGTCTGGTCGTCTGCTTCTTACTGTCTCGGAACTGGGCACTCGGCGAGTCTCGCTCTTCGTCCCAGACAGCACCCAGAGCTCCTTCGGCAGGGAGATAGGTGTCATCGTAGTCCGCATCGGGGTGTGCTTGTCTCACATGTGGTGTGCTGCTTTGCACTTCACTCGTGTTGTTCATCTGGTTTTCGTGCCGGAAGTCTTCCTTTGTGAGCAGATCGGGACAATCTCTTCTTACTGCTCTGGCGGCCTCCGACACGGTTCGTTCTGATTGATGGACGTCGTCCATACAGACACTGCCGTGTCGCGCTTCTGTGGACTCTGTCTTCAGTTTGACTTCTGCATCTGCATCACGATCGGTGACTGTTTTCTGCGGCACAAGGTCAGCGGACGCCAACCACGATTCGGTTTTGAAGACGGGTTCTTCCTTCTCGTTCTGGTCTGATTCTTGTCCGTCGTTCAAGTCAGGCGGGAGGCAGTTTTTAGCCGTTCTTTCTTGTCGGATGAACTGTTTCTGATCACCCGTCTCCTGGATATCCGCTACGGAGGCCACAGCCCTTTCACGGAATCGTTGCGGGACGTCAGTTTGACTTTTCCGCATGTCTGACTCAGCGAGTGGTCGATTGTTGCACGAGGTGCCAAGCACCTGAGCAGCAGCGTCGGAGATCACCTGGATTTTCCGGGGCTTGTTCGGGTTGCTGACTGAGTGGTGTGGGAGATACCAGCGGTTTGCTGTCTCGGCTGCTTCTTCTGCAGTCAGTTTTCTGGCGTACCCCTTTTCCAGGTAGGACTCGATCGTGGTTTTGTAGGCTTTAGCCTTTTCTGGGTTTTGTTTCAACCGTTTTTCGGTGCTCATCAGACGCCTGGTTGCCATTTCTTTGTTGTGCGGCAATTTGATGTCGTCTTTCTTCCACAGAAGCCCTGTTTGGTATCGGTGGTTCGACACTTTGGTGGTTGTTTCCTCCAGAATCTGCTGAGCTCGTTTGTCTTCGATTGATTGCGTCACACTCTTTTCGTACTTGGTTCCGAATGACTCTGTACTCCACCACTCCCTGAGCATTGCCTCAAACTCAGACTCTGGGGAGACGCTGTCCTTTCTTATGAACATTGCCAGGCGAGTGGCTGTCGGAGCCAGATGTGTCATCAGCCCGGTCAGCGCCCAGCCGAACGCCGTTCGAACAGCTATCGGCTGGCCGGGCTGCCCCACTCTCACTTCACGCTGGATAATGGCCTCGACGACATTTGCTCCCAGTAGGAGCTCAACCTCCCCATCGGTGCAGTCTGGGATCTCGAGATCCTTTAGGTGTTTCATTTTCTGCAGCTGCTCGTGCGTCACTCGCGGTCGGTTGACTTCCAGTTCAGGAATCGACCAGGCTTCTGGAACCGTTATTTTTGCCTGGTCGCCGATGGCTGAGATTTGGAGAGAGACACGAGCTGCTGGTCGTTCTTTGATACCGTCAACGGTTCTCAGGTTCAGTTTTTCAGTCTTGTCTTTCTTGTCCATTTTGTCCAGAAGCGAGTCTGTTAAAAAGGACGTCTCTGCCCCGGGGTCGAGGAGGGCGAATGTCTGATGGGGAGAGTTTTTTAGATACACCGTCACGGGGACCACCTGCAGCAGTGCTCCGGTTTCATGGCCGCCGTAGCAGACTGAGGCGGCCACCACACGCGTCTGCTCTCCTCCCCGTTCTGGCTCCCTCTCTCGTTTGTTTTCCTTTTCTCGGGTTTCCCGACTGGTGCCGGCCGCCGGCGAGGGCGCCTGGGCGGCGGCGTTCACACGCGCCGCGCCGTGGAGAAGGCGGTTATGGCGCTGCCGACACCCGTCTAAACCGCAGGTCCTGGTGCGCGTGCATTGACGCATAATGTGTCCTCTGTCTAGGCACGCCATGCACAGACCTTTAGAGAGCACAAACATCATTCTTTCGCTCTTCTCAAGCGATTTGAAACTGTCACAGTGGTTGAGGATGTGCGCTCCTCCACATTTCACACAAGACAGTTTCAGCGGCACGGCGGCCGACGCTCCGGTGGCATGGGCGGCTCGCCTCGCTGCTGATTCCTTCCTGTGCGAACTTTTCACGGCATCTGGGGTGCAGAGAAGAGCCACTTTCACCTGTTCTTCCAGCCACGTGTCCAAATCCATCAAGGTGGGCTCTTTGGGCTGCAGCTGTAGCGTCACCTTTGCCCATTCTCTGCGCAGATACGGTGGCAGTTTTGAGACAGCGCGGCGGAGATTTTGAGTGCTGATGAGGTCTGCTTCATAGCCCTGCGACTGCAGAATCTGTACGGCGCAGTGCACAGTGGCTTGAAAGTTCTCTAGCGATGATGGATTGTCCTCTGAAGGTGCATCTGCGCTGAAGATGGCATTGAGATGGGCATTAATTACCTCACCACTCAGGCCAAAGCGGTCTTGTAAGGTCCTGAGGGCTTGGTTGTACAGGGCTCCGTCATACAGCATGCCCGCGATCGCCTGCCTCGCCTTTCCCGCCACAGCTGCCTGTAGATGGGCCATTCGCTCCGCATCACTGAGCGACGGTTGATTGTGGACGAGCGCGTGGAACAGGCCGATCCACCGCGGCCATTCTGAGGAGTCTCCTGTGTACACCGGAAGCTGGAGTTTCGGTATACTTTTCGCAAACGCAGATGCGTGCACCGATGGTCGCATTGCGGGCTGCGCCGGTGTTTGGTCATTGGGGAGTTCATCGATCCATGACTGTCTGCTCCGTTGGGGGCTAGCTGGGACCGGGCTAGCTGGGACGGGGTCATTGAATGATAGCTGAGGTTGTAGGAATCTCGCCACTGTCTGCTGTCTCCCTCGCTCGTCTTCTACGTCTTGTGGTGGATCGGTGTTGATATTCTCTCCCAAAAAGTCATCCCTTCTTTCGGCGTTCAGCTGGTCACCTTCGATCTGACTTCGAAGTTGTGCCTCCAGCTCAGCTTGTTCCGCTTCATCTTTGGCGATTTGCAGCTCACGTCGTCCTCTTACTTCGTCTTCTTGGCGCCTCATCTCCTCTTGCTGCCGCATCAACTTCTCTTGCTGCCGCATCAACTCGTCTTCTTGTTGCTGCTTCAGCTCCGCTTCCTGTCGCTCCATCTCCAGTCGTTTTTCCAACTGTTTCACATGCAGAGCCTTTTTTCGCGCCGTGATTTGAGCCTCAGCAGCTGCGCCGGAGGCTGACGAACTGGAGCTCACCCGAGACGACGCGCGGCGGGCTGAGCCGTGACCCAGCTGTGAGTCAGGGCGCGGCTGCTGCAGCGTCGAAGTCTCCATGGTTTCTTCCCTTTCTTTCGTCACAGGAACTCCGCCGACAGCGCCTTCACTTTGCGGTTTCCCTTCTTGGTTTTCCATTTTCGATGAAGTTTCCTCCGCTTCTGTTTTCTTCTGGCCTGATCCGGCCCGGAGGACCATTAAATGTCGCCGACCTTGTCGTGCCTCTGGTGGAGGCCGGGACATTTATTGTAGCGGAGGAAAAACGTAGATGAATTTTGATGAATGTATTGAAGAATTCCGGACGATAGATGATGATGAACGGTAGATGAGGGTGAAATGAAGAACGCAGAGTAGACAGGTAGACCAGAAAAACACAGTTGAGCACTGTCGATGAAGTTCACGGTTCAGAGTTCAGAGTCCGCCGGGGCGGACACATCGGCCCCGTCGCGGACGGGGCGCCGTCAGATTCCTTCACTGCACTGCAGTACGCCGGCGCTCGTCGGGGCGCCGGCGAATCCGCGCACTGCCACTGAGCAGGGCTCAGTGGCGGGGTTCACTGGGCACACGAACGGGGGTGCCTTCGGAATCGTGCTCGGTGGCACGATTCCGTCACTGTTCACTTCACTTTGGCAACCCGCTGGGGGTGCCTGTTCACTGCGGCAATCCGCTAGGGATGCCGTTCACTCTGGCAGCCCGCTGGGGGTGCCGTCGGAATCGTGCACGGTGCACGATTCCGTCACTTCACTGACACCGGCGCACTTCGGGGCGCCGGTGGAGCCGCGCACCGCCACCGAGGACTGTACTCGGTGACGTTCAAGTGGAGACTGCCCGCAGCGACTCGAGGAGCCGCCGCGGGCACAAAGAGAACAATTAGGTTGTACATCTAAAAGCACTCAGAAAGCGACACTGGAAACTGGTAAGAAAAGTCAGAGCGTGCTCGCCGCGCACCGTATCGTATAACCGAACGTGCCGCGCGAGCCTGCTCTGACTTTTCTTACCAGTTTCCAGTGTCGCTTTCTGAGTGCTTTTAGATGTACAACCTAATTGTTCTCTTTGTGCCCGCGGCGGCTCCTCGAGTCGCTGCGGGCAGTCTCCACTTGAACGTCACCGAGTACAGTCCTCGGTGGCGGTGCGCGGCTCCACCGGCGCCCCGAAGTGCGCCGGTGTCAGTGAAGTGACGGAATCGTGCACCGTGCACGATTCCGACGGCACCCCCAGCGGGCTGCCAGAGTGAACGGCATCCCTAGCGGATTGCCGCAGTGAACAGGCACCCCCAGCGGGTTGCCAAAGTGAAGTGAACAGTGACGGAATCGTGCCACCGAGCACGATTCCGAAGGCACCCCCGTTCGTGTGCCCAGTGAACCCCGCCACTGAGCCCTGCTCAGTGGCAGTGCGCGGATTCGCCGGCGCCCCGACGAGCGCCGGCGTACTGCAGTGCAGTGAAGGAATCTGACGGCGCCCCGTCCGCGACGGGGCCGATGTGTCCGCCCCGGCGGACTCTGAACTCTGAACCGTGAACTTCATCGACAGTGCTCAACTGTGTTTTTCTGGTCTACCTGTCTACTCTGCGTTCTTCATTTCACCCTCATCTACCGTTCATCATCATCTATCGTCCGGAATTCTTCAATACATTCATCAAAATTCATCTACGTTTTTCCTCCGCTACAATAAATGTCCCGGCCTCCACCAGAGGCACGACAAGGTCGGCGACATTTAATGGGGTGCCTTCGGAATCGTGCTCGGTGGCACGATTCCGTCACTGTTCACTTTGGCAACCCGCTGGGGGAGCCGTCGGAATCGTGCGCGGTGCACGATTCCGTCACTGGTTCACTACACCACTGCGCTCAGTGGCGTCCACTGGGCACCGCGAACGGGGGGTGCCGTCGGAATCGTGCGTGGTAGCACGATTCCGTCACTGGTTCAGTACACCGGCGCACATCGGGGCGCCGGCGGAGCCGCGCACCGCCACCGAGGACTGTACCCGGTGGCGTTCAAGTGGAGACTGCCCGCAGCGACTCGAGGAGCCGCCGCGGGCACAAAGAGAACAATTATGTCGTACGTCTAAAAGCACTCAGAAAGCGACACTGGAAACTAGTGAGAAAGGTCCGAAAACGCTCACGCAGCACGTTCGGTTATACGATATGGTGCGCGGCGAGCACGAACAGCCGTCAAGTGGGAAGCGATAGCGCGAGTGACAAATTGTAGGCAATTAGAACATGAGACGAGAAACTAACACAAGAGCTGGTCCAGGCTCACGGGGCATGACCAGTACTGCGATAGATCACGCATGGCTGTCAAATATAAAACGAAAGAGAAGAACAACAGGGCAGTTCATTTCGTCGGTGACAAGGGTCTTTTCATCAAAATCGGTTTACTGGTTCTTGAGTTATTGCGTTCCCCGTCCGAATATCGAATTTTTAGTTTGATATTCGCGAACCTTGACCTTGACCTTGAAGGTCATGACCTAGTGACCTGAAAATGACTGTCAACCTGGAATCGGGGTCAAGGAATCGATTGAGACCATTTACAAGCCAATCGGACGGTAACTTTAGGCTGTAGAGCGTTCCCCGTCCTTTGACCTTGACCTTGAAGATCATGACCTAGTGACCTGAAAATCGCTGTCAACCTGGAATCGGGGTCAAGGAATCGATTGAGACCATTTACAAGCCAATCGGACGGTAACTTTAGGCTGTAGAGCGTTCCCCGTCCTTTGACCTTGACCTTGACCTTGAAGGTCATGACCTAGTGACCTGGAAATCGCTGTCAACCTGGAATCGGGGTCAAGGAATCGATTGAGACCATTTACAAGCCAATCGGACGGTAACTTTAGGCTGT
Source organism: Amphibalanus amphitrite (assembly GCF_019059575.1). Lineage (NCBI taxonomy): Eukaryota > Metazoa > Arthropoda > Thecostraca > Balanomorpha > Balanidae > Amphibalanus > Amphibalanus amphitrite. The sequence goes on along the minus strand of NW_024881908.1, from coordinate 334,765 downwards.
AGAGCGTTCCCCGTCCTTTGACCTTGACCTTGACCTTGAAGGTCATGACCTAGTAACCTGTAAATCGCTGTCAACCTGGAATTGGGGTCAAGGAATCGATTGAGACCATTTACAAGCCAATCGGACGGTAACTTTAGGCTGTAGAGCGTTCCCCGTCCTTTGACCTTGACCTTGACCATGAAGGTCATGACCTAGTGACCTGGAAATCGCTGTCAACCTGCAATAAGGAACGAGGAATCGAATGAGGGTCTTTTCATCAAAATCGGTTCACTGGTTCTTGAGTTATTGCGTTCCCCGTCCGAATATCGAATTTTTAGTTTGATATTCGCGAACCTTGACCTTGACCTTGAAGGTCATGACCTAGTGACCTGAAAATGACTGTCAACCTGGAATCGGGGTCAAGGAATCGATTGAGACCATTTACAAGCCAATCGGACGGTAACTTTAGGCTGTAGAGCGTTCCCCGTCCTTTGACCTTGACCTTGACCTTGAAGGTCATGACCTAGTGACCTGAAAATCGCTGTCAACCTGGAATCGGGGTCAAGGAATCGATTGAGACCATTTACAAGCCAATCGGACGGTAACTTTAGGCTGTAGAGCGTTCCCCGTCCTTTGACCTTGACCTTGACCTTGAAGGTCATGACCTAGTGACCTGGAAATCGCTGTCAACCTGGAATCGGGGTCAAGGAATCGATTGAGACCATTTACAAGCCAATCGGACGGTAACTTTAGGCTGTAGAGCGTTCCCCGTCCTTTGACCTTGACCTTGACCTTGAAGGTCATGACCTAGTGACCTGAAAATCGCTGTCAACCTGGGATCAGGGTCAAGGAATCGATTGAGACCATTTACAAGCCAATCGGACGGTAACTTTAGGCTGTAGAGCGTTCCCCGTCCTTTGACCTTGACCTTGACCTTGAAGGTCATGACCTAGTGACCTGGAAATCGCTGTCAACCTGGAATCGGGGTCAAGGAATCGATTGAGATCATTTACAAGCCAATCGGACGGTAACTTTAGGCTGTAGAGCGTTCCCCGTCCTTTGACCTTGACCTTGACCTTGAAGGTCATGACCTAGTGACCTGGAAATCGCTGTCAACCTGGAATCGGGGTCAGGGAATCGATTGAGACCATTTACAAGCCAATCGGACGGTAACTTTAGGCTGTAGAGCGTTCCCCGTCCTTTGACCTTGACCTTGACCTTGAAGGTCATGACCTAGTGACCTGAAAATCGCTGTCAACCTGCAATGAGGAACGAGGAATCGAATGAGGGTCTTTTCATCAAAATCGGTTCACTGGTTCTTGAGTTATTGCGTTCCCCGTCCGAATATCGAATTTTTAGTTTGATATTCGCGAATATCAAACTGCTGCTCAATTGATGGACGTAAATATAATAAAGAAACCACCCTATCGTCAGCACGCTACGTCAACTGCCAGGACGCAAAATGGCGACGCTGTTTTGCCTCTGATGCGCCAGATATGTAACCTTAAATAATTGGATACGACTACTAAATACAATAAGCCGATAATAGACTATTTTCCTCCTAGGGGACACTGGGAAATCGGGTTTTTAGGGTGAAGGTGATTGAGAAACGTGTTTGCTAGCGACGCGAACCAATGATGTGGCCTTGGCCACAAATAGGGGATATCTTAGGTAAGGGTAAATGGAAAAATGTTAGGTTAAAGAGTTCTGGAATTGTCTCCAGGCCGGCCGAAGGCCGGCCTGGAGCCTATTCCAGAACTCTTTAACCTAACATTTTTCCATTTACCCTTACCTAAGATATACTCCTTTTCGTCCCTAGCGCACAAACCCCTGGAAACGTGGTAGGTTAGGTTAGGTTAGGTTAGGTTAGGTTAGGTTAGGTTAGGTTAGGTTAGGTTAGGTTAGGTTAGGTTAGGTTAGGTTAGGTTAGGTTAGGTTAGGTTAGGTTAGATTTGGTTTGAATCTAAAACCCCCCTCCCCCACCCAAAAACCCCGATTTCCCAGTGTCCCCTAGGATGAAAATAGTTCTTATTGTATTTAGTAGTCGCATCCAATTCTTTTAAATTACATATCTGGCGCATCAGAGGCAAAACAATGTCGCCATTTTGCGTCTCTGCAGTGTGTGTGCCAGGGAGACACCGGTTGGTCACGTGACTCGAAAACAAAAATCAGCTGATAGAGTGGCGGAATCGCCGTAATCAAACACGAATAATTCCGGACGATAGAGCGGCAGTATAGGAGCTTTCTTCACAACAGGCAAACATTGCAATGTTTTATCATTCTATGATCAAGAAACGTTCATAAATCATATATTTCTTTGATGATTACTGCCGCAACCGACACGCACATATCGTAGCCAGCGCATAAAGCTGTGCTTTGCGATATTAAATGTAAAGAAAAGCATTTATATCTTGCTTCAACCTTCTACTTACGCTTTTATAATTACGACAGCGACACCATACGGCCTATCGACGCTATGCAACCCCATGGAGTGTCCGGCCGCACTCTGCCGAGTGTGCCGAGATCAGAGGCGGACCATCCGGAGCACGTCCAGCTGCACTGCCCAGTGTCCAGCTGCACTGCCCGGTCGCTGGGAGGGCGACACCTAGCGCCGCTCTGGCCGCTCGCTTCCACGCACAACTTAGCTACCTGGCTACGCTTGTGGGAGGGGAGGGAGAAAACCAACAACAGTCTGATGAGCCAATGGAGTCTGCGAGCCGCGCCAATCTGAGCCCTTCCGCGCGCAGACGGGAGCTAGAGCTATTCATCTCCTTTCCTGTTTTCGCTGGTCCGCCAGTCACCAGCATCGTTCCGTGCTCTCCATCGTCGCGATTCGGCGGCCGTGTTGTCTTGTGTGCGTCAGCAACAACAGAGAGCGAGAGCGAGAGCGAGAGAGCGAGAGAGAGAGAGAGAGAGAGAGAGAGAGAGAGAGAGAGAGAGAGAGAGAGGGAGAGTCTCGGATCACGCCAGGCAGCCACATGGGTATCTATTGTTTATTTACTTTCCAGTGATCGCAAGCGTTTAGTTGTTTGGAACCGGGTGTGATCAGTATTATCTCTATGATAAAACTGAAAAAGTGAAATATATCCACTTTAATTCATATATCGCTTTTGATTCATGGTACGGCTGCTTGATTTTGCCACAGCGTACATAGTACATACACAGCCGATCTCGGCATGTTTCTGTTCCAGAACAGCAGCTGCAGTGGACACCAAAAATGCATTCATGTTCTGACAACTTATTCCAAAGATACACATATTTTACGACGAACGTTCCAGAGAAAGTATTTTCTCGCTCACAGATGCTCAGCAAGAAGCGCGCGATTGATTGCAACTAGCACGCTCACGATTTCTAATATAGCGCTGGCCAAAACCTGCCCCTTACATCCAAATATAATAATCTTAATTCCAGTCTCTGTCCTATTTATTATTTATTAGCGCAGCGAGAGTGAATGATACCACGGCATAGCCGTCATATTACATAGCACAAATTGCGAGACGACGTCGAGACCCGTATCGGCGTATGTTTCACAGATCCGGGTGTCTCGCCTCCACTCTCAATCAACCCTGACACACCATCAACCGAACCACGTCGGCTCCAATAATCTTGAGTTCCGTACTGAAATCTGATGGCCGGCCCGTCAGTTGATCATATCTGCCTGCGCGCACTACACCCGAGCTCAGCCTTAAGTGCACTGTGCGGCCTTCTCCAGATGGCGCCTCTGAGCATGGCGCTTATCCTGCACCTGGATGCATAGAGCCTCTTGTTCGTGTACGGCCATTAGCATTTCAGGAGTCTGATGTTCTCGGTGGAGGCGGCGCTGGTCACCGTGGAGCCGTCAGACGACACCGTCAGCTCGAGCGCCCGCGACTAATGACCTGCAAAACAGCGAGTCGCGGCACGTCACGACGAGTGACGACCGTCACGTTTCAGTCACGAAGGCCGTTATAGAACAGTCACGGCGACTGGCATATAGTAGTCACGGCTGCCGTCACAGGTCACGACGGTCGCGTAAAATGCCACTACCAGCCACGGCGACCACGAATCATACCTCATAACGTTTCCTGTCGCACACTCATCCATAATAACAGTACATTCGCCTGTATACACATTACACATTTCTCACTCAGCATTTCTCACTCACTCGAAGCTCGAGCCTGAGACCCATCAAGCGTCACGACACTTGCAACGGCACCTGCATTAGCAGACATCCCATCCCGGCAACACATAAAGTTCCCCCAAGCAACCCACCTAGGGTCATTGACCTAGTAACGAAGCAGGACACAGCTGACCTGTGGATGCGTCGGTTGACACAATTACTGACCTGGACATAATGTGATCGTTTCTGATCAATGTCGATACGCGCGCCGGCGTATCGACGCCGTCGGCGAGCGGGACGCGGTCGGCTGGCAGGGCGCCGTCGGCGGGCGGGCCGGCGTCGGTCGGCGTAGGTCGGCGAGCCTCGTTCGGCTACCGGATCACCTTCGGCCGGCGAGCGACCGTCGGTCGTCGGGCCACCATCGGCGGGCAGAACGCCGTTGGCTGGCGGAAGCCCGTTGGCTGGCGGAACGCCGCCGGCTGGCGGGGAGCTGTCGGTGAGCAGGCCATCGTTGGCAGTCCCATCGTGGTCGCGTGGCGCTCTGAAACACAGTAAAGAGTTAATGACTCATTAGGGACCATATTATTTTCAAGTCCTATGCTGAATATCCCTAAGGTAATCTATTTAACTCACCAAGAAATATTCAGAGCATTCACTGGAAACATAGTCATGCAAGTAGGCCTTTAACTGCAATACTATATTTTTTCCTTATGACACAATATGCCATGCCATTCAAACAGCCCATTATGGTCAAACAGCAGACTGAGTGGAGCATAAAGCAATTAATCTGGTTGTAACTTGTAACACCAAAGGATTGTACAGTGAAGGATAGGTGGTGCCTGCCGGCCTTCAATGACAGGTTCAGGCTCCGGAGCTGGTCCTGGATCTGACTCAGCTGACTGCCTGAGGGTGGAGGGCAGAGGAGGACGCAGGTCGGGTTATATTGGCAGATGTTGAACAGTGATTGGTCACAACCATTTACCTATAAATTGATAAATTCACATATTCATGGGAAATGCATGTATGGGACCACGCCTCCATCAGGCGGCCAAGGAGGTCGCCCCTTGCCCCGCCTCGGCTCTCGGACCACAGCGACAACCGGCCCCGGACCCGGTCGACCTGTGGTCAGCCGGTGACCGGTCACAGTCATCACGCCACTCACCGAGGACGGGGGGACGCCATTATCACCTATCAGGGGGCAGGTAACACAATTGGCATTATATCACTGCCCTACAGAGTCGGTGGGATGCACAACTGACCTGGAGATGACGTGATTGTTTCTGGACAATGTCCGTATGCGCGCCTCGTAGCTGGTGATAACACGCTGCCATTTCTGCTGGGTGACGTCCGGCCCACAGCTGGATCGAACCGCGCTGTATCCAGAACCACCGCCAGATACAACCTGGTAGATAGGATGATAACTCAAGAACCACACAACACACAATGAAGACAACAAAGGCGACAGCAGCGCATAATGACGATCTTATATCATTTGGCTTATTCAATGTCACCACAGGTTGCAAACACTATATTTTACTAGTCAGACTCCCATGGTGCCTGGTGGGCTGATGTGCCTAGCTGTACTCCGAATGTAAGACTTTCCAAATGTAACTTAAGTAAATGTAAAAAATCAACAAATAACTTGTCTAGAAATAATGTTGCTAGTCTAAAACCAGCTTGCGCTCCCCCCCACCCCCCAGGCCCCCACCCACCAAAAAGGCACCCAGGAGCACATGAACTGGAACACCAATGCACAATCACCTGCACAACACAGCACATACTCAAGGATGCCTGGTGCATGGTGGGTTTTGTAGGTCTACACAGCAATTTATGCTTAGCATGGGCTCTGGATCAATTCTTCCATATTCATGCAGGGCATACTGGTACGGCCCTCCAGCAAAAGAGTGGTTGGTTAGCCTATGTGCTTTTGATGTAATAACTTTGAATGACAGAGACACTCCTGTAAAATGACTCAATAGAAATGAGAAGAGGGCTCGTGCACACACTTCGGCAATGGTTTTCAACAGCCATTAGACGTATTCATCAATGTAGATTGCTTATTGTGATGTTGGCAACCAACCACTAAATATCTGGAGGGCCGTACACTGGTGAGTGGTGGGTACACATTTCCAGCTTGGTTGATATAGAATGATACGGATTAGTCAAACTAAATGATGCATTTTGCTTGCCTTTTTGCCAAGCATTGTAGTCTGTTTCATACTCACGTCGTCGTCTCCGCATCAGCATGACACTGCTTTGCTTCGCATACTCTATGCAGCCTCGGCAAATGAACCTCGATTGCTTTGAAGAATATAAAAATGTGCAGCATCCATTTGGGCACAGACTTGCTTTCTTGAATGCAAATCAAGGCTATGAATGAGCCAGGACTTGAGGCAAACTTTGCCCTGCCGTGTTGCCCATAATTGTGGCATGAAAAAAAACACTGTTTCAGTTTCCTGGTTGTGGTGGCATTGCAAATTTCCATTCCAACCCATGCAAAGATCTCAAAAGACTAAAGAGCACCAGAAAAAGGAAACTACAAAAACGCCAACACCCCATACAATCTCTACATAACTCTTTTATGTTATGCGCTTCACAACTTCTACCATCAACAAGCTACACAATTTTAAATTGAATTTTAACCGAATTCCAATGTGCCTAATCGGCCTAATCAAAACAAACAAATTCGAAAATCAGGGATGTTCTCCGACAGCAACGTACACGCCGTTAAACCAATTAAATGAGATCGCTGGCGTTCGCTAGCGATAGCAGTACAGTAAACTGTGCGCAGCTGCAGGTGATAATCATGGTCTGCAGTTTTCAACATCGAATTTCGTACTGAGCCCCAATTTATTTTGTATAAAACCTTACACCAGCAGATAGAAAATTTAATTTTGTATAATACTGAAGTATAAATAGATGCCGACTCGGTTTTATTTCTTAGTAATATTCCATTGATTGTTACAGTGTGACTTTTGGCAGCAAGGAAGATCTCACATTCTAGACCCAAAAAATATATCTTATGACACCGAAACTGCAATAAAACATGCTTACCTGGAAAGAAAATTAAATTTGCATTATGATAAATACCTTTTATGAGCCCATCTGCGGTAGGTTTACCAACTATGGATGTTTTTGTTCAAGACTGTTTGGTACCCAAAACTTTAAATTTCAAATTTGGAAGGAAAATTGACAATGAGCCCCAATTAGATGAGCTTTAATACTTTTATATGTTATACTCTGTGCATTTTTGCATATTTTGGTGGTTTATTTAGATGCCGACTCGGTCTTCTTTTTTAACAATATTAGATTTAGTGGAACAGGGTGACAAAGAACACCAATGGTGGTGATGTATTCAACATGGATTAATTCTAGTTTTGAGTATTAGTAAATGCAAAACACACATGAAATATGAAAGACAATTCAATTTTGATCTTGATTGCTACTGATTTGAAACCCACACCACTGGTATTATTCGAGAATTCGTGGTACAACTTTGGCAAGTCCGGTTGGATGACAACTTTGGGAGCATGGTGGTTTCGAAATTCAAAGAAGCGATATTAGGCTATGATAATAGTTTTTCATTATTAGTTTTTATTTTTAAGGATGAAAACGTATTTTCGCTACTAAAGAATCCCTACAACCTAAGATTTATTATTTTCGAAATGGCGTGGCCGGCTTCAAAATTATTTTCGTAAATACTTTACAGAAATACACCAGTCCTGCCCTGAATACATTTATGGATAATATATATGTAAAAAATAAAACATATAAAAATATCAGGCCTAGTTCCCTTTTTTGGAATGAAAAGGCCAGCTGAAAATAGTGGTCAAAATACCTTAGGGTGCGTTCTTTGCACGGAAATTTCACGTGAAATTTCACGGCTCAGTCAGCTGATGCGTTCTTTGCCGACCGCACGGGAATTTCACGGCGCAATTGTCGCAGAGGCTTCATAAATGTAATATACCTGGATTTGTGAAACGCAGTGGTTTCGCAAGCAAGGTTGCAAGTGATTAGAGGTAAATAGGGTTTTATTAAAAAGTCACTGGTATGCATACAGCTTGTAACAATATGGGTTAATATATTTAAACCAGTTTGCTGGTTAGTAACAGCAGAAGCGTCAAGCGATCCTCATAGGTTTTTTGTTTGTTAAACGAACTACCTGCTTGTGCAATGATTGCAATGGTCGATACCAGTGCAGGATTCATTTTGCAATTTAACCGTTTTATCATAAATGATAGTGAATTCAATTTTGAGAGGACACCAATAGCTGACCCTTGACTTGTTAGGGATTGTAATTTTACGATCTAATGACAAATCAGAACAGGTAGCTTATTTATCTTCAGTTTTATATTGATATGCTAGTTGTTAAGAAAGAACTGAGCTGACAATGGTTCTGAGATGTGCATTTTTCATTTCCAGCACTTCATCAAAAGCATGGCACTGAATCGTGCTTTGCTGGAGGCACTCTTAAGTGATTCATCAACTGATGACGAAGAGGATGTTCCAGAGTTTGCTAGAGTAGAGCATCTGAGAAGGTAGGTACAGTTTTATGTGCAATTTTTTTTCTTTGTAACATCAGTTCAATCAGTTCTTTCTGCAAACTGGGTATGAAAGTCCCGAGCATCTACATATAAGGATTTATGATACCCAATCACCCGTTCTTAATGGATGATTGAAAACAGTCATGCTGGGTTTATTTTTTCGTATCATAGCTCATGGAAAGCAACATCACATAACAATTGGTAACCCTCCTTTCAGGAGGCAACATGTGAGGGTCAACAACTTTGTTGAAGAGACTGTCGCCCGCTACTCGCCTGACGATTTTGCCTCTCACTTCCGCATGTCAAGAGCAAAGGTGGAGGAGGTCACAGCACTGTTCGGAAGGGATTTCAAACAGCGGCACCTTATTCCACCGCAGTTCACCAAGTGCTACTGAGTCTGTGGCTGCTGTCAAACCATGTTTCGTTCAGGTCGGTGGCCGACCGTTTCACCATGTTTCGTTCAGGTCGGTGGCCGACCGTTTCGATGTGACAAAGTCCTGTGCCTGGTCCATGTTCATGGAATTTTGTACTGCTTGTGGAAGGCGAGCCAATGAGTTTATTACCTGGCCGGTAAACACTGCACAGGTAATGAATGGATTTCAAGACATGGTGGGCTTCCCAGGCGTAGTGGGATGCGTCGATGGAACCCACATTCCCATACTGATGCCCTCTGATAGAGGCCATCAATATATCAACAGGAAGGGGTTTCCCTCAATCAACGTACTTGCTGTGTGTGACGACAAGATGAAGTTCACGTGGGTGAATGTTGGATGGCCAGGCTCTGTGCATGATGCGAGGATTTACCGCAACGAGCTGGAGCCGCTGCTGATGGGAGCTGGAGCCAACCACCTCCTGGGCCTGGACGGACATCTGCTGGGGGATGCAGCCTTCCCTCTCTCCCCGCGCATGCTTGTGCCGTTCAGGGACAACGGGCATCTTAATGACAGAAAGGTGCATTACAACAACAAACTGTCCTCCACCAGGATGACGATCGAGAGGACGTTTGGGCGCTTCAAGGGAAAGTTTAGGCGTATGAAAATGCTGGACATGCTGCGAGTCGACCTGATTCCCAATGTTATTCTGGCTGCATGTGTGCTTCACAATGTGTCGATGGGGGAAGAAGAGCAGGAGGAAGCCTACAACCCGGTAGAGTGTCCTGAGGAAGAGCCACAGGAGGAGGAGGAGGAGGTGCTGGTAGATCGTGATGGAGATCGTGTAGAAGCGCCAGTCGAGCCACGGGACGCACAAGATGGGAACGGAGCCCTGAAGCGGGATGCGATGGTGGAACGCTTGTGGGCGTACAGACGTGGCAGAAGGGAGTAGGCGAACGGCGTCTCTGACCAATATGTGCCATATAATGAGCAACAGGTTTCGTTTTTATATCAAAGGCTGTGCCTACATACCGGAGTGTGTTATGCCAGGGTGTCAGAACGTTCAATTGAATTTTGACCAGGATCGTCATTTCACTGTTATGGTACTGATCCATGAATGATGAACGTCTCCGAAAGACTACCTGCTTCAAATCACGTGTATACAATGTATCATGTGCAATGTCATTTAGTAAATACATCATGTGTTAACTGATTAGTGGCATTCTGTAATTCAGCTGGACAGCTACATGAACCAACTACGCCCATGCACGACGCTCAGCTAAGCATAAAGCAATGCTTTCAAAGAAAATGTATTTCTGAACCATTCTCGTTATAGCAAACATATCTACAAAATGGTGTTATACGAATGCATGACCTTTGTCAGCGCTTCTCCTGCACCGTGAACGACGAACATTTGTACATTTTGAAAGATTAAGTTGAACACAGCGATGAGATACAACACAGCAGTGCTGCAATGAAATCCACCATAGATATTGCTCAATTCTCAGGACTTCTAACAACACGGAATGTGTGCCCCAACTATCAGTTGATATAGCTTTTGAAAGCATGTCACACACAATGCGGAATCAGAAAGCTCTCAGACGGTCACAACATGGTAGGTACCTATGTGACAAATTGTTCCCCCATGTGCATTCAAAAGTGCAAACGATCTTGACTAGCTCTGGGCTTGGCACTAACTAACTGGCTACCTTACTTTACACAAACTAACTTGGCACACCCTCTGGAGATTGCTGTCCAATCCCATGCTTATTCACAGTGTTTGTTGACAAGGCGTTCAAGAAGCTCCATCTTCTTCTTTGCTATATCCAGCTTTGCTTCCCGGTACTTCCTCCTGTCTTCCAACTCCATTATCCAGGCATCCTGCAAGGATGTGTTGTCTGAGTCAGCACGCTTCCTTTTTCTTCTATTCTCCTGCGAGATGTTGCCAGCCGATGAATCTTGCAGTTGCACCCCCCTGCTGCTCGTGCTGCTGCTGCTGCTGCTGCTGCTGGGGCTGGAAGTGGAGACAAGTTGTGGGTCTACCTGGGTTACCTGTAGTGGCTGGACACTGTGCGGCACAGTGGAAAGACGTGCCACAGGCTGTACATTTGGATCCCTTCCCATCACTTTCTCCATGGCATCAAACCATTCCCAAGAAACAGCTTCTGAGCCACTCCTTGACATTTTGTCTTTTACTTCTTTGTACTTGTTAACTAGCCTGTACCATTTCTTGCGTAAGAATTCCCAATCTGGGACCAAGTATCCCTGTTCTTCAAAGTCCAGCTTGACTTCCTCCCACTGTTTCTGCTTTTGCTGTTTAGAGCCCACTGCACTGTTCACCTTGGCTTCATTGCAGGCATCTATCAGCAAAGCTACTGTGTTGGAATTCCAGCGTATCTGCCGAGCTCCACTCGGGTTTGCACTTGAGACAGCAGCATTGTGATCCTCAGACACCTCTCCTCCTTGCATACTTATCATTGGTCCACTGTGGTTTGGGCAGTTGAGACTTTCCTCCATAGTTTGAAACAATCCATCACACGCTTGGCAGAGCCACATTGCCCTGGCAGAGAGAAATGTCTGTTAAAACAAATCCTAAATTTTGGTGGATTTTCTGGGGTTGTTTTCATGCTATATTTACAGGGTTTATTGACTGAACAGGCTGTAAAATATACATGCCAGGGATGTGTTCACTGTTCACATTTTTTTAGCTTGTGTAAGGTGGGTTATTTAACACTGACAAGTATTCTGAAAAAATCTGACAATCACTTAACACAATGTACCTGGCTGCCCATATAAGTTGCAAGCGCCGAGCACCATGATGACAAGACATTGAACCAATATGTTGGGACATTCCTCCCTATCCAAAGCAACATCCAATTAACAGGTGCAGTTTCTTCATTATACTTGTAAGTACTACCAATTTGGACAATTACAAAAAAGGCTTTGCTGAAAATGAAAATGAGATCACTGGAAAGTGGAAGTGGAAGCCAGTCAACAAGGAATACCAGACAACGCATTGGCTTTAATTTTTCTTAGTTCAGTGTAGCCCCCCAAAAAAAGAAAACTGAATTTGTATTGTATAAAAACACTTAGAATGAACCCTATGGCCTCAAAACCCGTACATATCATGCTTACACATGCATGTTGCCTCCTCCAGTGGGCGTCGCCATCTTGAAAATAGCGCTCGGGACAAGCTTTTCCGATTCCCTTATTTCACGTGAAATTTCGCGGGATTTCACGTGAAATTCCGCGTGGAATCGGCAAAGAACGCCTTGATTGCCGATTCCACGTGAAATTCCACGTGAAATCTGCTCAAAGAACGCACCCTTAGTGTTGTGGCGGCGAACCGGTTTTACCTAGTTCTCTATATACCGTGGTGTGTGCGTAGCGGCTAGCGCATCAAAGGTGGGGTGATTTCTTTATTATTTTTCGGTAAGTGGTGCGAAGTTAAGTGTTTTGAAAATGTTTTTGATGTAATTGGCCAGCGAGAAGGAGAAATGATCATCAAAATTGTGTTTCTTTAATGTAAAAAACTGAAGTTTTACCGCCTAAGTTTTAGCAGTCTTAGTAGATTGAGTGAGATGCATATTCCGACTCGCCCTATCACTATCGTCTGGATCAGGCTGGCACGGTCCGCCGACATCAAAACAACGGTGCGTCAGCTGATTATTGGTCCTCCGATTCAGGAGAAATTATTAACGCGGGAACGCCGGCGCTAAATAAAGGCGGTAGGATTCACGGCTTTGCATGATCGTGTGCAATATTTTTTTTATAGTATCAAGCGAGGGGTATTGCTGGAGTTTTGCAAATAAATATTTTGTTCTCAGTTTGGCTATGCGATCGTGAACACCTTATTTTCATAGATACGATATGAAATAGGATAAACAGGCCAACCCAAGGCTATGTAGGCCAACCTTAGACTTCGCATAGCCATGGACATTGCGTAGGAAGGTACTCGCCGATCGTACCACGATACCACGGGCAAGATATCAGACTTTTGGGAGTTTTGTGTCGCTGAAATGTATTTTAAGTGCTAAGAAGGAAAACAATTCAATGATGTCATGTACAATGGACATTTAGCCATTCCAAGCATATAGTTTGCTGGCTTTGACAACCAGATAGCCAGGTTTATTTCAAGAGCTTCTAAAGAGGAAGTGGATTTAATATCGTTTCTATTACATTTATTTGATAATCCTACACATCAGTAAACCTGCCACGTTATCATTCTCGTCGAGCGATTACCGGCACATCGTACCAATTGGTACGATGTGCCGGTAATCGCTCGCCGAGGATGCCAATGCAGCGTCGAGCGTCCGATGGTTTACGATAGGAATTATAACAATAGTTTTAAACTAGCGCTTTTTAGAACCATGGTCCGAAATGGTAATTCAAAGAACCTCTGCCCCTTTCAACTCACCTGAAAAAGCTGCTTTCGTGTACCACCCAGCACCCGTTTCGTAGATATATCAAAATGATAACCGGAGGCGAAGATTATCTTTATGATATCACGATTTGTGGGGCTGACTAGTACCGACGGGGATCCCACAAACACGACGGTCACATTCATTAAGCATGATGTACGGCGTAAAGCACCACAACTCACCCCAAAAGCGCAACCTTCTGAGATATCTTATATTTAGTTTCAATGCTGGTACTGGTGCAGTTTCAATGCTGGTACTCTGCTCATTTCTGCTCAATAAAGTTATTTCTCGCTTAAATGCGCCTCACATTAATCGTGTGCTGTGCTCCACAATCATTGCGCCGCGCGCTCTTCCTTCTTATCGGCCCCCTTGAGATCGTATCCATCAATATCTATTTGCTTCTAAGTTCTAATGACTTGTAGAGAAACAATTTTAGAGCGCTTAACAAAATAATTGCATAACCTATGAGCGATGGGAAAAGCCCAATCGTCCAACTCATAAAAAACATTGGGACACAAACAACTGGAAACTGATGGTAGTTGGTACTTTCGCGCATAGGCGGCGGAACGGGGAGGGCACCGGGGCACCGTGCCCCCCTTTGATTTTGGCATTTTAACATGGGCTCTATGGGCGTTACATGGAAAGAATGGGACCAAAAGTCGGCAGTGCCCCCCCCCCCCCTTCCCCAGTTGAGCTGAGCTGGGCGCAGGTACTAAAGAGCATCACAGGAAATCCTATATTCATCTCGCCGCATTTAAGCGCACCAATCGAAAGACGACAGCGTGACCGCGCTGACAGGCAATCAACCTGGCCACATAAAACTAGCTAGTGCAAGGAAGATGTCTATATAAACCACTGGACCATGCAAAGCGTTCATGTAAATAAAATATGAGTAAAGATGACCCGTTTGAGGGCAGACTGGCCAAACAGTGACGTTACACGCGGATCTCAACACTGCACAACCCATTCATCAAAAAAGATCCCGTGGATCCCTATATACGTCATAACTAGCCCTAGTACGGGGGTATATAGCCATGGACGTAAATGGCCGGCTTAAGGCACAGGATCCCAATTGTCATCCCCATTACGTGGTCCCCAGAAGTCGCCAGGCCGAGAGCCAATGGCAGTTAAGCACATCTTACACGTGCCGACAAACGTGACACAATGAATCCAATAATGAGCCCGCCAATAAGCCTGCCTAATTCTGCATGTAGGCTGCTATTTACCACCACGGCGGAAGGCTAAAACGCATCCATACAGCTCAACATAGGTGTCAATTTCCGCCGGGTTGGGGGTGCTCAAGCTCTTTAAATTCTCCGCCGGCTCGGCTGGCTTGGCTTTGGAGCCCCAACAGACGGTGCGGGTCAAGGTCACCGCTGAGGCGGCGGCGGATTTGCTGCGCCCGGGCAGTGGGCACCCTCAATTCGGTGAAAATCGACACCCATGCAGCTCAACATGACAAAACGCTGCATATAAGCGCACGTCCTCGCATTTAATTGACGCATTTAATTGCGTCACTAACCTCGTACACTGTACAACACTGGTGAGATGACTGTCCGAAGGAAACTGCCGACTTTGGCTGGCAACATTCAGGGTCGGTGACTTATGTACTGAGTTCGGCTGGCTGACAGCGATGTGACTTCAGGACCGGTTGATGAACGGGCCATCCTAGCCCCATACTACAGGAGCCCAGCTGGTCTTGGCGAGCGGCGGCGACTGGACGAGGCTGGACCCCTACTACAGGAGCCCAGCTGGTGCTGACGAGCGGCGGTTACTGGACGAACGGGTCAGCCTGGACCCCTATTGCAGGAGTCCGGCTGGTCTTGGCGAGCGGCGACGACTGGACGAGGCTGGACTCCTACTGCAGGAGTCGAGCTGGTCCTGTCGAGGAAATAGTTCACCTTTAACATGGGATTTTAAACTGAGATAGCAGTCTGATAGAGCAGATTTGTGTATGCCCTATATTTGAACCGTTTGAGATATTCACCTTTTATCAGTGAATATTGGTGCTTAAATTCATGTTCTAGTGCTCATTTACAGCAAGCAGAAACCTCTTCAACACACACAGTGGCCAATCAGCGATGAGAGCACTTACAGGAGCAGAATCCCTTGCAGCTGATAGGTTGTTCAGCTGTTAGTGTTCATAACTCTAATCATTAAAATAATGAAATCCCTTTAGAAGAAGTGTGTAATTCCAAGTTAGAATACATTTACATTTTATTCATCACATTTTTAACACATCTTTTTGAATTTTATTAATCAAATTACTCACAGAAGGTGAACTATTTCTTTTAACACTTACCTTGCTTCAATGGTGACATGTAGCTCTTGCAGCAGAGAAGTCACAGCATTTGGCTGCAACTTCAAATATTGACTTGTTGCTATCAATTATTCAGTTTTGAAATGCATACAGGTACAGTGAATCTTGGGTTCTCCTGTAAGAATGCCGACCGCAGAAGCAGAAGTTCATCCAAAGCTTGCGCCTGAAAAAGGGCCAGGTTTAATATATGAGTGAAATGAAGATTTTTGAATCATTTTATCATTATACCATAATCACATTTTTACCTAATTTGTAAGAAATAGGTTTAGGTTAGCAGTAATAGGTAAGGTTTTGACTAGACCCCCTGGGTCACAACAGGAGATGACCCCCGTGATTGGTGGGACCACCAGGCACCAGCACTGGCACAGTCCGTTCTGACTTCTGACCACCGCACACCTATCAGCCCGAGAGCACAGTAAATTGCATGTTAAAGCTCCATTAATGCTTTTTTCAATTTTGGCCATCCATTTTGTTGGGTCCATCATGTCCATCACCAAGCCACATTTAAAATGCACTACACTACACCCCCCACCACCTGACCACACCAGGCCAAATCTGCACCGCGCTACACAAAATCCGCACTGCACCAAGCTAAATCCACGCCACACCAAAGCCTCACCAGCCGGACAAGCCAGCACAGACGAGATCTTGTCGAAATTGCCATGCTTTGCAGAGTGCATACTGGCCTACCTGAACCTCACCTTACCCAACATATGAGCCTGGCATATTTACGTCTGGACAACGAGTTGCGTTGGAGAGGCCGGAAATAGTGGCGATTTCAGGACCGCAATAATGGACCGTCATTGGAATGATTCTTTTTTAAAACGTGTGTTGTTCTTAGCCGAAATTTAGTTCTTACTATAAAATATTTTGTAATTAGATTTTGGCCGAGAATGAATACCATCAGAGCTAAGTTTTAACTTTCATTGTATTTTGTCCAGAAGCATATAGTGCTGTTTTATTGCAGTTTTTGCGCGTTTGTTACAAAACATGAAGCGAACCTGCAAAAAATTCCAAGGTGAAGATGATGTATATCGCAAAATATCATATTGACCTCAAGTTCACCCGTTCCTTCCATGATTGACTAGACAGATTTACACATTTCAATTTTATCTTGGATCAAAGGTGTCCGTGTGAATATCGGTGTGATCAGTGCCAACTGCCAGAGGTTAACTTGAAGGGAAGCTTGAGCTATGATAGTTGCTCTTGTCCATGTCCCTCCACTAAGAAGAAGAAGTTATTAAATATTTTGCTTTGTGTATTCCAAGAGGAGAGAGAAGTGGGAACTATTTTCTTTTTGCCTTCATGTCGAATTGAAGATGGATCATTAAATTTTCAAGGCGTTGATCAACCAAGCATTTAGTCTTTCTCGTACATAAGCAGTGGCTAAGAAGAAAAAGTTAATCATACCTGAAGTTTAGTCATCTTACTTCAACTCAAACTTTGCAGCAAGATCCCCAAGGACAGAGGATATACATATTGTATACCTTTCCTGTAAATCAAAACATTTTTGTGCTTGCAAAGGCTTAAATTATTTGTTGTGTGCTCGGAGTGAGGCTATGGGCGTTTTGTTGTATGTTTATGCGGAGATTGAATACAACTGTGACCCTGTGATTGTTTGTATATTTACTACAGTCAAACAGCATATTCAAATAACATACTCACCTAGCTCATAGCTGTACCCCCACAGGATTTGCACTTGTTGATGTCTCAAGCATGAACAAAGCACTAAACTAGCTTAGTTATCATTTCCCACATTTTTCTGAGCATCTAACATGGCATACAGCAGTGCAGAGCAGCTTCAGAGAAGAAACACTTAAAATGCACACTGCACAGACTCACACCAGCCACCCATTGAGCCAGTTCCTCATTTGCCTGTTTCCCTGGATGTGGTTTGGCAAGGTGAGCTAACTGTTATCAAGTTGAAGGTTAGCAGGTAAGATTGAGTTAGGGTGAGTACCTAGTACCTATAACTGGGTGCTAATGCTATGCAGGTCTTGGGTAAGTTGCAAATAAGTGTGATGATTGAGGTTAGGTCAGGTTAGTCAGGTATGAATTGATCAGGTCACATTTTTATGGACACTTGGCAAATTTAAAAAAAGACTAACATGACCTAATATTAGCTAACGCAACTAAACCTACATAACTACTTAACTATAGCCTATAGGTACTGAGCACCTACCTACTTGTGCCTACATCCCATACCAAGTCAAAATAAAGGTCCTTTCTGGAAGATTACCATGGCAGTACTTTTTATCCCAGCCCTGTGAAGAAAACTAATACTTCTCAAGTTCTGATTCCCTTCTAGCCATCCACAGAAAGAAATGCTGACAGCTTTGCTTTTGTATATTAGACCAATAATCACCATCACGGAACAAATGATATGATCACATCGTTGCATGGATTGTCACATTGACAATTTTACTTTAATCCTTTTTTCAAGAAATGCAAAGTAATGATGAACATCAAATTAAGCATTATAAAGCTGATTTAGTGATCCAAGCTTTCTCTTCCAGTAGCAATAGAATGATCGCATGTTTCATTTGCCAGACACTGAGTAATGCACATTACCATCTGCGTAGCAAAGTAAAGCTGCCCAGGTTTGTTCCTTCTAGATTTTTTCACTTGACTGTTAGCACTCATTGATCTTGCTGCTGTAAGTAATATTTCAATATTCATACCAATGCATCAATACGCGTTCATCAGCCAACATTTTCTGGCTTGATACTGCGCGTGCTCTTCAGTATTGATCTCCTGCAATATTATAGCTTGTTTTCGGCCAATAAGCTCTTTAAATTTTACTTTTTCTTGCTGATAAGTGAGCCAGATCAACTTGCGTTTATCAACCAACATTTCCTAACTTCAACCTGCTATTATTCAGGACTCACAACTCAGGACTCTAAGCCTCCTGTATACTTCAACTTGGGATTGTTTTCAGTCAACATGCTTCTTTAACCCGCGCCCTGCTGGGGGGGGGGGGTGTTTGAACACACCCCCCCCCTGTGGTTTTTCGCGAATATCTTAAAAACGGCGGCGCGGAGCGCCGCCGTTTTTGGTACACCTTATCATACATCAATTCTACACATGTTGTGAAAATTGTAGACCAAGGTCATTCAAGGTCAGGTCACCAGGTCACTTGAAGTGACCTCACCTCATAAAAAGTTTCAATGTCTGTCATAGCTACACCGAGTGACCGATCGCTTTGAAACTTCAGCGATTGCTAAGAGCAATAGCATGTACAAAATGTATATCTCAGAATTTTGATATCGATGACCTAAGGTCAGGTCAATTTTGCGACCTCCCCATTATAAGTCAATGGGAGAAAATTGAAATGCGCCTCTTTTGGATGAAAGACATTATAAACACTCCCAAACACCGAATTACAAGTGGTTTAGACACACTGAACATGAAAATGGTGTCTGTGACCCTTGTTTATGCCCTGAGGTCATCTTAGGTCACGAATGGTATCTAACAGTTTTTCGCAAATAACTTTTGATAGAGGCATGCTAGAGCGATGAAAACGCCTTAGATGTGTTCAGCTCGACGATACGGATCGACTGATATGCAACATGACCCTTTCCGGTCAGGTCATGACCTTGACCTGAGGTCAAATTTTCAAGTTGACCTTTCAAGGTCAAGTTATAGTTCATTCGATGCGTCTTGACGAGAGGAACACGATGCCGGTGAAAGTAAGCTCGTACAAGGCTTGGGTCAAAAGTTATTGCAGAAAAACTGTTTCCGAAAAAATCGGCTATTTTTGCAGTTTTTGCCCCCTGCAGGCAAAACCGTTGACGTTAGGTCAAATCTGAGAGAATTACTCAGAACGGGCGTTAATAGGGCTATCGAATGCGCTTTTCAGCGGCGCTGTAGCTCTATTGGTTCCCGAGTTATGCGTTGGCTTCTTGGAAATTTTCGACATTCGACCTGGAAATCGGCGAAATTTTGCCTTCAATGACCTCTGGTGACCTGACCTTTGACCTGACCAAAAAATTGACCGAAGTGATTTCGTCATTATTTTTGACGCTCTTTCGAACGCCGCCTTCCGCGTATCGCTACGTGGCCCAGGAGCCGAGTTACAAGGGGGGGTGTTCAAACACCCCCCCCCAGCAGGGCGTGGAAATCCAGGACCCCCAGCCGGGCGCGGGTTAATATGATATAATTCAGTCACAAGAGATTCAAAACTTACAACAAAACGACATACAAGAGTTCGAAAACCATCAGATAAGCTTAAAAAAGGCCTTGGAACGGAGCAGAACGGAGCCACAAGTGTCGTGCTCCATTTGTTTGATTACAATAATTGTAGTGCTGATGTATTGTTTTAGGACTCTAGCGGTCGGCTCATAAAAACTGTAACATTTTCACAAAATCTGTAAGGCAATTAATATTTCTGTGAAAGAACTTAAATATTCAAAAGCCAAACACCATGAAATACAGGAATCAGAACGAAAAGGTAACCCAAAAATCCAGCCTAATAACCGGCTCCTAAAACTGCGGCAAAATCAGCACTTTTCCCCGCAACTCGTTGTCCAGACGTAAATATGCATGAGCCTGACTGTCCTTAGCACTGGGAGCTCATTGAGACCAGGCCCCACATGCCTAGTGGCCTCCTGAAACCTGATTTCCATATGGGGTGAGCTATTTAAGAATGGTGATCGGATATCAAACCCGAGACAAGACAGCAATGAGCAGTGGGCGGTTCATGCAACCATAATCATGTTTCCTTACCACAAGTATCAAAGCAAAAACAAAAATAGCTACCTATTGAATTCAAATTTCACTGGAACCTCACCTACATGGATCTTAAGTGAAAGGTACATCTTGATACATCTGCACGAAAGATACATCTTGATCCACTCATCTCAATCTTGTTTTTCTGCATCCAGGGCATGCAACACTTCTGGTCAAGGCCGTATATAGGATATCGCTTCTGGTATTTTTGGCACAACTTACTCGACTGCTGAGCTCAAACGCAAATTGCAATCACGGTCATAAAATACTGAATATTGAATCGCAATGTATCAGTATATTCAGTCGATGTACCCCTCGTTCGATGTCTCTCAGACGACGAAGATTGTACGTCGTCCGGCCAATCCTGTTCTAGGTCAACGGGGGCTCGGCTGCAATTATGGAATGTGATTGGCCAAATGGCGTAGAATCTTTGTCGTCCGAAAGACATCGAACAAGAGTAATGTCGCTACTGCGCCATTGTTGCATCGAATTCGCCCCATAGAAGCACGTGTTAACTCTCTCCCATAGGGCCCTGGGTAAACTCTCTCCATAGGGTCCTGGGTAAACTCTCCCCTTGTCTATTTTCTTTAAACGGGGATAGTTTGGACAACAAAATATTTTCGACCTCATAAAAAATAAAACTTAATTTTTGATGTACCTCATTGATGCAAAACATCAGAAAAACATTAGAAATTAAGTCAAAGAAACCGATTGTTTATAAATGGACAGCTGACGGCATGCCTCCCGTGTCCCCTGGCTTGAAGCTACGGCTCCGTGTTACCTTAGTATTCTATGACCGTGGTCTGGATGAGGATAGGACCCTCTTGCACAGAGACAAGTCAGAATCGTTTTCAAGTTATTCCTTATGGTCTGCAGACCATTAATAGCAAATATGAATCTGAATCTAAATATGTTGCCAAGTTCATAGACATTCGTGCAAGGAGACTGCAAATCCAGGGCTGGTCTTTGTGCAAGAGAGGCCTACCTATCTTCGTAAGATGATAGTTTGAGTACCGTAAAACGGGGTGTTAAGGGACAGTTTTGAGGTGTTTTGTTATATAACTCAAGAAGGGTTGGAGATAGAAGCATCAAATTGTCAGCATTTTATGTGGAATTTGGGGCTTTACATGCCTCCCACATTAAAGTTTTTAAGATTTATACCTGCATATTATTTTTTATTATTTTTCATCACTGTCCCTTAGCACCCCAATGTGGGGTGTTAAGGGACACCTATATTATTCGAAGAAAAGGTCATAAAATGCCCACAATTGGGGTGTGGAAGGGCATACAATTTATTTATTGAAATGTATTGCATATTCTGTCACAAAGCAAGTCAGGTTCGTTCACCACTAATGACCTTTTTAGCCAATTACGTGTAATGCAGTTTACGCTTCTGGAAAATGTGCTAATTAAAAGGTAAACAGAACCAAAAAGTACCCTTC
Source organism: Amphibalanus amphitrite (assembly GCF_019059575.1). Taxonomy (NCBI): domain Eukaryota; kingdom Metazoa; phylum Arthropoda; class Thecostraca; order Balanomorpha; family Balanidae; genus Amphibalanus; species Amphibalanus amphitrite. The sequence goes on along the minus strand of NW_024881908.1, from coordinate 312,861 downwards.
TGTCATCAATAAAAACCCATGTTGAAGCTAGCCACTTGTCATTATGTTGCCTTCTTTGTTTTAGCCTTTTTATGATGACATCACATTTACCTACATCAGTCTCCATTGACCCATCATTGTAAAAGAGAGTGTTGAAATGTTTTGTTATGTAGCTTAAGATGTGTTAGAGATAAAAGCATGAACTTGCCAACATTTTATGTGGAATTTGGTGTTTTCCATGCCTACTGAAAGAAAACTTAATGAAATTATATTTAGATATTATTTTTTATTTTTTCTTCCCTGTCCTTTAGCACCCCACATCCACCTCAAAATATGCATGTATCCGGAAAAGAGGAAGAGGATGATGAATGAATGGGTGGATTTGCACAAGTTTTTCAGGAAACATGTGCAATACATGTGACAATACACCTATGCATTCATTTTCCCTGTACACCCACCAGTTTATATGGTACACACAGAGTTTTGCAGATGTTTCAATTTTATGAAAATGTAGCATGATTTTCAAATCCATTTTTGAACCAAATCACTTGCATGAAGAACCATACCATTTTGTCCTATGGTCAAGAACAATATATATTACTGAACGGCTCTGGGAAAGAAAAATGGAAACCGAGGTCTTTAAAAAATTGTAGGCACGAGGCGTAGCCGAGTGCCGGAGACTTTTTGAAGACCGAGGTTTCCATTTTCGTCCCAGAGCAAGTTCAGTAAGATATTTCCCATACGTCGTTTAACATCTATTCAGAAACTCACAATTTAATTATTGAAATCACCTTTTTTAAGATTTTTATCAAAAAATCACCAGAACTGTAGGTCATCAACCCGTGCCGGAAAACAGTGCAGGAAAGATCACGTGCAAATGTTTACCGCACGGCTAGGATAATGCTAAAGGGATATCTCGGCGTATGGGAAAGCAGTGTCAACTACCACACTGAAGTTTTTATTGAACCTTCTCAAATTAGGAAGTTAATATGACTCAAAGTTTTTCCCATGCAACTGTCCCTTAGCACCCCACTGTCCCTTAACACCCCATTTTACGGTAAATATTTCCTTCTTATGTTTCTAATGTGGTCAAAGCTTAATTTCAATTATTCAATAAGGTTGAGCAATCAAGTTCAAATGTTTTGCTTTTTACACACAATATTTACCTAAATGTAAAAATGTCCTAAAAGGTACCGTAAAATGGGGTGTTAAGGGACAGTGGGGTGATAAGGGACAGTTGCATGGGAAAAACTTTGAGTCATGTTAAGTTCCTAATTTGAGAAGGTTAAATAAAAACTTGAGTGTGGTAGTTGACACTGTTTTGTTCTTGACTAAAAGACAAAATGGCATGGTTTTTCATGCAAGTGATTTGGTTCAAAAATGGTTTTGAAAATCATGCTACATTTTCACGAAATTGAGACATCTCCAAAACTCTGTGTGTACCACATAAACTAGAAGGTGTACAGGTAAAATGAATGCATAGGTGTATTGTCACATGTATTGCACATGTTTCCTGAAAAACTTATACAAATCCACCCATTCATTCATCATCCTCTTCATCTTTTCTGGACACATGCGTATTTTGAGGTGGAAGTGGGGTGCTAAGGGACAGGGAAGAAAAAATAAAAAATAATATCTAAATAAAATTTCATAAAGTTTTCTTTCAGTAGGCATGGAAAACACCAAATTCCACATAAAATGCTGGCTAGTTCATGCTTTCATCTCTAACACATCTTAAGGTATATAACAAAACACCTCAAAACTCCCTTAACACTATCTTTAACAATGATGGGTCAATGAAGACTGATGTAGGTAAATGTGATGTCATCATAAAAAGGCCAAAACAAAGAGGGCAACATAATGACAAGTGACTAGCTTCAAAATGGGTTTCTGTTGATGACAGAAGGGTACTTTTTGGTTCTATTTACCTCATAGTTAGCACATTTACCAGAAGCGTAAACTGCATTACATGTAATTGGCTAAAAAGGCCATTAGTGGTGAATGAACCTGACTTGTTTTGTGACAGAATATGCAAAACATTTCAATAAATAAATTGTGTGCCCTTTTACACCCCAATTGTGGGCATTTGATGAACATTTCTTGAAATAATATAGGTGTCCCTTAAAGGGACCCTCCCACCTTAACATTAGTTTTGAGTTGAGATAGCCAAGTTTGCGGCCAGGCTCAGAAACCACCATTTATCCTGGTCGCAACCCCCGCAGCTTTATGGTGTTTAAGAAATTTCTTCCCTTTACTTGCAGGGTGGGACCAGCGTGGTCCCTATCTCTTAACCATTACGGCAATCTGATGACGTCATCAGGCTTTCGAACGTCCGTTAAATGTTTGACTAAAACGTTTTGTAGCACGCGGTGGTATATGCTGCTTTGCGCGCAACAAATGCCGCACTTTCAAATAAAGTCGCTAGGAACAGCGGAGATCCCAAAAAGTAAACAAAAGTAAAAGTCTAATATCTTGAAAACCGGTGAATATTTTTCGATGAAATTTGGTAGATATTCGTTTTTGCTCTTTCTGAACCGAGCGACATCACTTTCATGCCAATTCATTAACTTTTTTGAAGGTGGGAGGGTCCCTTTAACACCCCACATTGGGGTGCTAAGGGACAGCGATGAAAAATAATAAAAAATAATATGCATGTATATATTTTTAAAACTTTAATGTAGCAGGCATGTAAAGCACCAAATTCCACATAAAATGCTGACAAGTTGATGCTTCTATCCCCAACCCTTCTTGAGTTATATAACAAAACACCTCAAAACTGTCCCTTAACACCCCGTTTTACGGTACCTAAGATGTTTTTCTTGAGAAGTTGACTGTTGACCTCTGTTTCAGGGTTCATGACAAACTCATAAAGAAGGAGTATGTCTGCCAGAGAATCATCACCAGAGGCACCAGCTCCAGTGGAAATAAAGGCCAAAAAGAAAAAGAAACTGGCCAAGATGGAAACACCAATTAAAGCAGTGAAAGATGCTGATGAGCAAAAGCTGGAGAGTTTGGTGTTTGGACTGGAGACAGATTTAGTGTCACAGCTGCAGCGGCCTGCATCTCCAGTGTCGGAGGATTTGTCAGAAACAGAAGCAGATGGCCTTCTGTGTCTGGACAGGCGTGGTCACACTGCTTCTGATGACGAAGATGGTGAGGAGGAGGAGGAGGAGGAGGAGAAGCCAATGGCGCGACAACCTGCTTGGGTCGACGATGATGATGAGCAGGTGACAGTGGCCCAGGTAGAGGCAACATTCGCGCAAGACCAACGCCGAGCCGCCGTGGCGCCGGCTGGCCGCTACCGGGCAGCGCTAGAGCAGCGGTTCACGTCCGTGGTGGGCGCGCCGCAGTGGGCGCAGCTCGATCGCAAACGGCGCCGGGACAGCGACGACGAAGAGGACAGCGAGCTGCTAACCAAGACGGGCCGGCTGCTATCCACGGCGCGGTCGGCGCGACTCGCCAAGGGCACGGTGCTGACCAAAACGTGCGCGCCCCTGACGGCGGCCGTGCAGCGGCGGCCGCGCACCGTCACCGCTCTCGAGTTCCACCCGGGCTCTCAGGTGGCGCTGGTCGGCGGCGGCGGCCGGCCGGCGCTAGCGCTCGTTCAGGTGGACGGCGTCGACAACCCGCTGATCCAGGAGGTGCCCCTGGACGGGTTCCGTGTGCAGTGCGCCCACTTTACGCGTGACGGCGGCCAGCTGATGGCCGGCTCCGAGCACGCGGCCCACCTGCTCTGCTACGACATGATGGCGGGCCGCGTGCTGCGCGTGGAGGCCGGCAGGCGGCTGGGACTGCGCGGCGTGCCGCAGTTCACGATGTCGCCCGACGGCCGGTGGCTGGCGGTGCCCGGAGCGCGCGCTGGCGCCGTCCACCTGCTATCCGCCCGCACTCACGAGTGGGTGGACACGCTGCAGGCGAGTGGACGCGTCACAGCACTGGCCTTCACCCCCGACGGCACCCGTCTGTTCACGCACACCGACGAGGGCCGTGTCTACGAGTGGGACATGTCGACGCGCGCCTGCTGCCACCGGTTCGACGACGAGGGCTGCCTGTCGGGCACGTCGCTGGCGTGCGCGCCCAACGGCCGCCTGCTGGCGTGCGGCTCCTCCTCCGGCATAGTGAACGTGTACGAGATGGCGACGGCGCGACGCGCCTCCCACCCCCGCCCGGTCAAAGTGTTCGATCAACTAACCACCACCTGCGACCAGCTGCGCTTTAACGTCACCGCAGAGCTGCTGGTGATGGCCTCCTCGCAGAAGGAGCACGCCGTCAAGCTGGTTCACGTGCCGTCGATGACTGTGTTTTCCAACTTCCCTGGCTGGTCGACTGCCGTGCAGGAGCCGCATAGTTTGGACCTCTCGCTGAGCAGTGGCTACCTGACCGTGGGTAACAATAAGGGCCGCGCGCTTCTCTACCGCCTACAGCACTACGATAGTTACTGAGTGAGTGTCCCTAGCGGCGAACAGACTACCACGGGCGCCGCGTAGTTGAATGTGCACTCGGTGACGCATCTGTGTGTCTTTTGAAGGGGCTGGCGTGGTGAACTGCGGGGGAGGTATAGAGGGATGTTGGTGGACCGCCTTTATCAAACTGAAATACAAGCATTGTTGTTGCTGGTGTCGTAACCTGCTCCATTCGAAATACACCATGCATAAAGTTCAGTTCCGAATGATTCGATGTGTGAATGATTACTGTGGTCAGTTATGATTCCAGAATACCACCGTCCAGTCTGACGCCGAATTAGCAGAGTAGGTGCAAAGTGGTGGCTTTGGGATGTGAAACCGCAGTCTGGCGCTTCCAAGAGCTTGAGCCAGGCAGCCAGAAGTTTTCGCCGCGATTCATTACGTGGTCAGGTGTGGAAGGATAGAGGAGTTGTTCGGCTGTTTCGGCTGTGCTAGAACGCTGCATCGGCTGAGCCCATCACGCTGGGGCGTGGCCACTGGCCAGGGAAGGGCGCTGAAGCGGTTATTGCGGTTGGAAGTTGGAACTCGGAATTACCCCACCGCCCGGCCGGTCGACTGCGGGCCGTACGGACCGGCCCCGCTAGTGGAACCGGGGACAGGAAGTGTGATCATTTCTCAATGATCACGATCACGATGGTTCGGTCATGACTCAGTAACTTGTGTTTCCCCAGCTGCTGGAAATGACAGATCATGGGTTTAGCTCTGCCGGATTTATATAGAGTAGAGCTATTTGCTTCATGCTGGTCTGGCCCAAGGATACGGCCTGGTGCCCGCAGCCCGAAAGCGTTGTTAGCTTGTCTACTTGGTAGTTGATTTGATCGATTTACTCAAGATTACTTTACTAATAGATTTACTTGGGGGAGGGGAATGCTTCGTAAAATGATACCAAATTAAAAACATTTCTCATATGGTATCAGTTTCTTGCGGCGTCGATAGCGCAGCAGTTTCAAGAAGATCCTGTTCAATAATAAATATGCTATCGCTCACCTTGTGATAAGCATTTTACACTTAAAGCCAGTATTAAAATTTAAGCAAATTTGAACATTTTTTAAATACTTAATAATAAAAATAAAAGCAAATTAAGGTTTATTTTTGCACAACCTAACACTACAACTTTTTGCAGACAACAAAACTAGCAGCTTCCGTTCTTCAGCGGAGTTCTGCAGAACAGAGTAGGCCTTGGGCACACGTGTTTACTTCCGTTACATATATGATTTATAAGATTAGTTCAAGTTTATAGGACTTTATGAAGGATTTCTAGCTTTAGTGGTGCCGGAGGATTGGTAAGTCATTTAGATAACTATACTTGAATTCCTGATTTGTATTCCATATATATTCAGTGTACGTGTAGGATGTTTGTTGGGGACACGGTGCATAGGTAACTGCATGACCAATTAACCTAAATTGAAATTGTTTGATTCACTCTTACCTGCATTCTCAGTCGGGCACACTGTGGTATTTCCGATCCATTTATGGAAACGTTTCCATTTTTGGAACAATGTTCCAAAAATGGATACGCCGTTTCCAAAAATAGAAACGGTCTGTTCCATAAATGGAAACGCTGTGTGCATCGCTACCTTTAAAGCAAACTGGGCATTGATTGGTGCAATTTGGCATGCGCAGGATGCCACCAATCGACAGCCAGCATTCTAGTTTATGTTCCTGTTCTCCGACTTTCCGATCAGAAAACCGAAAGTTGACGAACGAGGCGATGCTCATAACATGTTGATGTGATAAAAAATTAACACGTTTTTCTAATCGAAAAATAATAACATTTATGAATATTTTGAACCAAAAATAACGTTTTTAACAGACTACTGAAAGATTGGCACATTGATTGGAGCAACCACATCACCGGAGCTTCAGTTTTTCGTTCTGTTCATGCTGCATTTTCCGGTGTACCAGCGGCCTGGTGGTCGTCAATCTTTGATTAAATCGCATGAATGTTGTTGTTAAGCCCTATTTGGAGACTTAAGTGGGCATTTTATGATATTTCAAATGTGCTGAATATAATTGTAGGCTCGGATCAACGTAAATCTCCGTGCAAATACATAAAAAGCAGGATGGAAATAAGGTCTGCACCGTCGCCACACCAAATACCGTCGTATTCTAACGACGAATTTAATCATTGTAGCTCATGTGTAACATTGATATCAATTTTATATGTTGAAATGATATCTACGCTTTATGTATTGCCCACTTTGGACCACATTTGTCCAGTAGTTTCTGGGAAATCTTAGTTTTAGTCGACTTTTGAGTGTGCTAAAGTTGTGGCGCGTAATGTATTAGTATCAAACCCGACGTCCAAGGTGACTGCCGACAGCCGAGATGTTAAACCAGCTTCAAAATATCAAATTTTTAGTTGCATGTGAATTTTAAAAACACATTTGAGCTAAGTTTGCACACATTTGAACTTCAGCGTTTCTATTTTTGGAACATCAGCGTTTCCATTTTAGGAAACTAAGTCTCCATAAATGGATACGATTCAGGAGCATTTTAAAGTGGTGAATCTCAATGCATACGACAGCTTTCCATGCAAGAAGACAAGTGCTTATGGGGTATCTGCGCTTGTTTTACGCGAAACAGTGGTTATACATCAAATCCAGCCACCCCTGGCAATAAAATTTGTGCGGAGATGTTAGCGTTTCTATTTATGGAACGAGCGTTTCCATTTTTGGAACAGAAGAGTAGTCAAAATTGGAAACGTTTCCAATAATAGAAACGTCTCCATAAATGAATCGGAGATACCACAGTGCGCCCGACTGTTCTTTTTCTGCAATTAACTTTTTTGTAATGCCTGATAGGCAACTAGTAGGTTAGGCTAGGTTGGATTAGTTTTCTATGTTTTTATTTTATAGCTGTTGTAATGGGTTTATTTATTTCAATATAATCTTTTTTTAAGTACATTTTATGAAATTCTGTATTTTATCTAAGTAATAATTTTGCTGCACTTCACACACATTGTGTGTTAACATCAAAATGGCATCGTAAGTGAAATCTTGATCTCTTGAGTCTTGATACTGTCAGTACAGTTGTGATAAATCAAAAATTGGGCAGTCGGAAAACAGGTGTCCCACTGTTTTTTGCAACCAAGGAGTGGCACTACAATGTGCAAAATGTTAAGGTAAAAGTATACATTGAGTCCGAGTGACTGTTTAAAGATAAAGTTGTCATATTCTTACATTATTTGACATCCTGAATCCAAAAATGATACTTATATGTCTTGGAAATAAAAGAAAAAGCATAATCAAACCTGACCTAACCTTACCTAGTTACCTACAACCTACCAACCTACAACCAACAAACCTATAACCTACAAACCTACAACCTAACAACCTAAAACCTACAAACCTACCAACCTAAAACCTAAAACCTACAAACCTATAACCTAACCTAACCTAAAACCTAAATTTTTTGCTGTTACATATTTCTATCAACAGAGTCACACACAATTGTCCACTCGGACCTAATTAATATATAATAATACCAATGTGTATCTCAAAATTTTGATATTGATGACCTAAGGTCAGGTCAATTTTGCTACCTCCCCAGTTTAAGTGAATGGGAGAAAATTGAAATGCGCCTCTTTTGGACGAAAGACATTATAAACACTCCCAAACACTGAATTACAAGTAATTTAGACACACTGAACATGAAAATGGTGTCCGTGACCCCTATTTATGCCCCTTAGGTCATCTCAGGTCATGAATGGTATCTAACAGTTTTTTCGCAAATAACTTTTGATAGAGGCATGCTAGAGCGATGAAAACACCTTAGATGTGTTCAGCTCGACGATATGGATCAACTGGTATGCAACATGACCCTGTCAGGTCAGGCCATGATCTTGACCTGAGGACAAACTTTTAAGTTGACCTTTCAAGGTCAAATTATAGTTCATTCGATGCGTCTTGACGAGAGGAACACGATGCTGGTAAAAGTAAGCTCGTACAAGGCTTGGGCCAAAAGTTATTGCAGAAAAAAAAACTTTCCAAAAAAATCGGCTATTTTTGCAGTTTTTGCCCCCTGCAGGCAAAACCGTTGACGTTAGGTCAAATCTTAGAGAATTATCCAGAAAGGGCGCAAATAGGGCTATCGAATGCGCTTTTCCGCAGCGCTGTAGCTCTATTGGTTCCCGAGTTATGCGTTGGCTTCTTGGAAATTGTCGACATTCGACCTGAAAATCGGCGAAATTTTGCCTTCAATGACCTCTGGTGACCTGACCTTTGACCTGACCTAAAAAGTGACCGAAGTGATTTCGTCATTATTTTTGACGCCCTTTCGAACGCCGCCTTCCGCGTATCGCTACGTGGCCCAGGAGCCGAGTTAGAAGGGGGGGGGGTGTTCAAACCCCCCCCCCCCAGCAGGGCGTGGAAATCCAGGACCCCCAGCCGGGCGCGGGTCAAGGTCACAAAACACACTTTTTGAGGTTAAGTTGATGTGCTTAGCGTGCTTATTTGAAAATGCATGTTTTTGGCAGGACTCAGGACAAGCAGTGACCGAGGATGGCATCGAAGTCTTTATCTGAGCAACTGGCAGAGATAACCAACCCAACACCAACTTCACACGACCCAGAAGACGACATCTATGAGGGTAAGTAGCTCAAAAAGGGTATCTGATATGCTTTTTGTGTCTATATGCCATTAACCCGGCAGTTGCTGGGGTATTTCGCCACCCACCGTTTGCTGGGGGGGGGGGGGGGGCGTTAAACGCCCCCAGCCGATAACTCGAGAACCAATAGGCGCAGCGAAACTCACGAGGCGGCAAACGAAAGAGCGCGACGAGACGCTTCAGATGAGTACTTTAAAGTTGAATTTTGAGGTCACAGGTCAGGTCAAAGTCAGGTCAAACACCTGAAATCGGGCTTTCAGTAGCATGGACTTCGGGACTTCGCAATGGGCGCCTCTCGTCATAAACTCTGTCAAAACGGTGCACAATCCATCATATAAGGCCTACAAGAGTGTCAGCTCCATGTAGGGGTCAGTCAAGCATAGGTCAGGGTCAAGGTCAGGTCAACCGGGTAGGCACATATCCCCGAAAATCAAAACTGATATTCGCAGCCTGTGATACATGTTTTATGGGTAATTTGGAGCGTAGAACACGATGGTGACATTCCTTTTCTCATATGTGTACGAGTTTGGCTCAAAAAGTTCAATTTAAGAAATGCATGTATCTTGGTCGTGAAGTAGTCACTAGAAATTGCCAAGATTCAGTTCAAGATTTTGGAAAATGCGGAACAATAATCAATAATCGAAGATAGCCATTTGATTGCTAATGGTATTGGCAGTCTAATGGCGTTTATGGCATGTCTGTATATATATTCTGTGATTTTATATGATTTTTCGAACATATGCCGTTTTTGGTCGAAAACTCAGAAATCATGACGTCACTAAAACCTCGATATCTCAAAAATTTTCCGACCGATTTTTTTGAAACTTTGTCACAATAAACTTCAATCAATTCCCTACAGGTACCCAAAATTTGGCGCGCCTGCGGCGCGCCGTTTTTATGCTATGGCCCGGCGAAAAAAGTGGGGGCGTTTAACGCCCCCCCCCCCCAGCAACTCGCGGGTTAATGCTGTAAATTACTGCCATGCTGCCGGAATTTCGGCAGGCTGACTGCTGCCCTGTCCCGCTGCAGAGACGCGCGCGCAGGTGACCGGCTGGGAGGCCGAGGCTGACCTCTCTGGTGATGAGGGGACGACACCATCCCGCCTGCGTCAGCGGGCCGCCGCGCTGCTGCCGGACCTGGACCCCCGCTACGCCGGACGAGCCGTCTCCCGGTCAGTCGTCCCCCACGACTTCTCTCCATAGTTCACAGCTGACTGACAGGGTGTAATTTCGTAGTAGAGTCATGTGACGTATGATAGCGCAACAGATTCTGGACACTGTTGTGACATGTAACTGCAAACTGGGTTGTCGGCAATGGTTAGGGAACAGGCACCTGGCACACGCAACATAAACACGAGCATACTGATCATTCTGCTATCTACCTTTGTCCTTTTGTTCCTCTGACGAAGCCTGCCCCCACAGGAAAAGCCTCCAGGAGGCCAGCGATGACGCCGACTCCCTGGACGGCTCAGAGGACGGTGATGAGGACAGTGAGGAGCAGGATGAAGAGGACCAGGAGGAGGAACTGGCCTCCGGGGAGGACGAGGACGAGGATCAGTTGGAGGCCTTCAAGGCCAAACTGAACGGCGTCGAGTCCGGCACCAATGGTCTCAGGTGCGTACTGCGTGCCAACGAACTCGTAGCCGTATGCGACTGTGCTAAGTCTGTGAAAAATATATGGTTGAATGCACCTTGCATAATCTTGCTTTAATTACGTTCCGTAAAGTTTTCTTATTTTAATTAGCGCCCTTCTGATAATTTATGCTCGTCCTTTTTTGTCCATTTCGTTTATCTATATCGGCTTAACTTCGTTTTCTGGTGTTCTCGATCGTCTTAGAAACTGCTTCTGTGCAACGTGTACGAGTAGTGTACGTGCAACGCTGACTCGTACTTTCCTTCCTTCTTCGTTTGGTGTTTCCGGCTTACTGACGGTGTTTCCCCTTCCAACCCAACAACAGCACAGATGACGGCGAGCTGGAGACCGATTCAGAGGAGGCCACCGGCACTGGTCAGGAGGACGGTGAGGAGGAGACCGAGGAGGACGGCGAGGATCAGGAGGACGCCGGGGACTCGGAGGAGCAGGAGGACTCGGACGTCGGTCAGGAGGAAGAGGAGGACGGGGAGGACATCAGCGCTGCGCTGGACTCGCAGGAGGACGAGGAGGGAGGGGTGGAGCTGACCAGTCGGTCGGCCGGCAGCGACGCAGAGAAGGGGGCCGCCGTCAAGGCACAGCTCGGTGAGTAGACGAGGGAGGGGGTGGCGAACTGCAGGGGTGGGGGTCACTGAGAATGGCATTGGCTTCCATCATAACGTTCTTCGTGTGTTCTTTTCACTGCCAAATCGTCAACCGGTGATCGGAAATTTCGACATCGTTACCCTATGTCGAGACCTATTGCCTCTCCGCTGACTATCCTACATTTCTTTCATGCACTCTCCTCCCTCCCGTTCTTTCGAAAATATTTTACCATCCATCATTTCTTTCTCTCTTGCTCCTCAACTTACCTCTTTCTCCCCACTGACTCCCCTTCCCTGTTGGCCAGGCGTCTGGGACCAGCTGCTCGAGTGTCGTATCAAGCTCCAGCCGAGCCTGCAGCAGTGCGGACAGCTGCCTGCCCCCGGTGACCGCTGGACAGAGTTCTGGGAGGCCGCTGGCGAGGACATCGCGGCACGGCTGACGGACGCAGCTGCCGCCGCCGACCGGCTCATGCGACAGCTGCTGCAGCTGCAGGTCAGCAACTGGGGCAGCTAGCTGATAAAAGTGCTGCATGATTGTCGTCTGTGTCTGTGTGTTATCTGTACTCTATGCCATAAGTGCAGTTCTGCTGCTGCATCCGGGTCGGGATCGTTCTCAGATATCATAGTGTCATGGAAAATCGATACAGGAATAAACATAAAGAAGCGGCATGACTAATAATCGAATTCCTTAAACGTACTCGAGATTAGATGTTTATTCTTAATTTGTCTGATTAAAGTCTGTTTTTTTTTGCGTGTTCATTTCAATACTTTGTTTGAATTCTTGAGTACTGTCGAACCCCGGTCTATCAGTCTGCTGACGGTCTCCCGCTCGCTTCCCCGACCACTGCGCCTACAGGACCTTCTCGCCGAGCAATACCCAGAGACTCGGAAACTGTCCTCGGGCTCCGCCGAGCCGGAGGCCGACTCAAACTCTGACTCTGACGAAGAGCCGATTCCGACGCCCAACCAGCGGCCGCGGAAGCGCCGTCGCTCTGGCCTGACGTCGACCGATCCTGCCAAGCGGTTTGCCGCCTATCGGCCCTACCGCGATCAGACGATCCAGCGGTGGAACGACAAGACTCGGCTCACGGCCGGCCGTGCCACCGCCAAGTCTTTCGCCGCCTTCGAGCAGTCGACGCTGCGCCAGATTGAGCAGATTCTGTCTGACCGAGGGCGGCTGCTGCGGCGAACACAGCTGAGGCGCAGCGACGCCGCCCGGTTGGGAGAGCCTCCGCTGCCGCCACCCAGCGCTGCCACGGTAAGGGGGAAGACGATGCTGAGGATAGAGGTGCTGTATTTTGGAAGTCTGTCTGGTGGCAGTTACTGCTGTGGAATGTGGAAACATTTGGATCTGTAAACAACGTGCCATTTTGGCCCGATTGTTTTTTTTTTTTACTATCATTTACTTCAGCTATCAAAACCATATATTATTCTATAGAACATTTATATAATATGGCACTGATAAGGACGCCGTAATTCATACATATTTCACAAGACGTTCGTTTATCGTAGACGTTCACGATTCTTAACACACATCTTGTGCTGTGCTGCCATCTACAGTGCCCGGTTTTCCATGGTCTCATAATTACCCCGCATCAACGCGGCCTGGGAGCGCCTGCCACTGACCAGTGCCTCCTGTACTCTCCTGCAGGAGGATCCAGCGGCGGCGGGAGGCGCCGAGAGCCGCGAGTACGACGAGGAACGGTTCGACGACAGCGACTTCTATCACCAGCTGCTGCGAGAGCTCATCGAACGGAAAACAGTGGACGTCACCGACCCGCTGGCGCTCGGCAGGTACGTGCCCATCATCCCGCGGGAGGGTAGGGGTCGCTGGTGGCTGTATGCTGTCCAAAAGTTACACCATTTTTAAAGGTGTTCTTTTTGTCCTATGCGGGCTAAATGTCAGCTGTTTTGTAGGCGAGGGGCTTTTGATCGATGTATTTCATGATACTGACTGGGTTTCCTCCGATTCCAGGCAATGGATCCAGATCCAGAAGCTGCGCTCCAAACTGAAGAAGAAGGTGGACACCCGCGCCAGCAAGGGCCGCAAGGTGAGGTACGAGGTGTACCCGAAGCTGGTCAACTTCATGGCCTCGGAGCGCGCCGGTACGATGACGGACACCGGCAGGGACGAGCTGTTCGGATCGCTGTTCGGGAGTCGCAGCCGGCCGGCCGGGGGTGACAGCGGCGCGGCGCGGCCCGAACTGAACGGGGACGGCGCTCTCACCTGGGCGCAGCTGAATGGCGGGCTATCCGTGTGAGTTAGGGAACAATGCATGACGTGATGGGGTGCTCAAGCGCTGGCGGTTTATTGCTACGAACAGTCCCACTGTTCTGAGCGAAAATATATTGATCGGGTCAGACCGAAATGGAGTCTTCCTTACTGGCGTGAAAGACGAACGGTCAAAAGGCCTTATTCGCCCGTACAATAATATCCGCCTACCGGACCCTACGCAGCTTCGGGACGGCGGGGCCGTGGCGGCCTTGAGCCGCAGCTACCTTAGTCACCAAGAGCCGTTGGGCTACTTGTACAACACCAGCGGTTGGGCCGTTGGGTTGGGAGGAGAACAGAACAACAACCTATTGGTTTTCTACATACGCGCCGGCCGAGGGGGGGGGGGGGGGGGTACGAATTCCCTCGCCGTTTCGCCCCTGATAGAGCAGACCTAGAGCATCGCAGAAAAAACGAGCGTGTCCGCCGTTACAAGACGCAGCGTCCAGCGACTGGTTCTCGATATTAACCTTCGCCCCAGTGGGGGGGGGGGGAGGGGGCATATGTTACCACCCTGTCGCGTTTTTTTGCGTGTGAATAAAAAACCGCGGCGCCCGCTTGGAGTAGCTTTTGGTACATCTATTTTGGACAGTGTGTGAAATTTTTGACCCCAGGTCATGTCAGGTCAGGTCACCAGGTCAAGTTAACTGACCAAGCCTAAAAAAGTTTGCAATCATGTCCAGCCTGCAGTGTTTGTCAGAAAGGTTTTAAACTTGGTAGATTGCATGCGGTTATGGGCGCCTACAATTTGTATATCTCGGATTTTTTATATCCGTGACCTAAGGTCAGGTCAGTGGCGTGACCTTTCCATTACAAGTCAATGGAGAAAGATGAAAATGCCTCTAGATCCGTGTGTACGCATAGGAACAGTTCAAATATTTCAGAATCACAATGATTTGGACCACCCGTGATGACCAAGGTGTCATTTTTGCTGATAGCCTCTAGAAAGGTCATCCGAGGTCATTTAAGGCTACAAACAGATTTTTGCCAATAACTCGCGATTGGAAAGAGATAGAACGCTGGGGATGGTCTCATTGTGTTTGTCTTGTTGAGACACATCGATTGATATGCAACATGACCTTTTCCGGTCAGGTCATGACCTTGACCTGAGGTCAAATTTTCAAGTTGACCTTTCAAGGTCAAATTATAGTTCATTCGACGCGTCTCGGCGAGAGGAACATGATTCTGGCAATAGAAATGTCGTGGCTTTTTGAAGTAGAAAGTTATTGTCGAAAAACACTTTTCGTAAAAACAGCTATTTTTGGAGTTTTTGCCCTCTGGAGGCTAAACCGTTGACCTGAGGTCAATTTTGATAATGACGTTATCAAAAGAATAGTTCAAAAGCTATCGATTGCTTTTTCATTCGTTTTTCTAGCTACCATAGTTCCTGAGATAACGGCATGTTTTCTGAAAAATATAATGACAATTGGCAAATTTTGACCTTTGATGACCTCTGGTGACCCCAATATTGCCCTAAGATGAAAAATGACTGGAATACTTTCAAACGCACGCATTGAGAGCTATCGACTGCTTTTTACCGTGTCTTTCTTGCCCTCTTAGTTTTTGAGTTAGAGGTGGGTGGTAACATATGCCCCCCCCCCCCCCACTAGGGCGAAGTTGGCTGAGACTGCCACTGGTGCGCGGGTTAAAGTCTCAGGTTAACTGGTGACCTCTGAGGCCAGGTAAAGTGACCTAAGGCACGGGCTCAGTTTTCTTGCAACAAAAAAAAAAACCTCAAAGCCGCGATTTTGGCATCATCGTGTTTGCCTTGCTCAGGCACGTCGAATGTTATACTTTTTGTTCGGGTGAGGTCAACTTGTGTTGACCTCGGATCAAGGTCAGGTCACGAAGCTGGTCGAAGGAGGTCATGTTGCATATCATTCGATTCGATAGGCCTTCCCGAGTCCATGAGTGGTTTTCCCGGCGCGCTAGCTCAATTTGAGCGGATATTTACGATATTTACGAAAATATATTGTTTTTAGATATTTACGCTAGATATTTACGAAAAACGTATGACCCAAGTGACGTCATCAATGACGTCACGCAATGTCAACAATGCAAAACCAAAGCCTCGGACCTTGCAAGGAGTGCAAGAAATCACGAATCCGTGTGCTGAGATAGTTTGAGATCGTTTTCGGCGCTAAAATAGCAGTTTTCATTTCCCCCCCCCCCCCCCCCATTGACATAATGGTGAGGTCACGTGACCAACCTGACCTCATGTGGTCTTTAGGAAAACTCCTAGATATTCAAGTTGTGAGACTTTGGATACTACATCCTGTAAGTTTCATCTCCCTGTGAAAGTTCCTCTGGCACTGAGGGCGTTGCGAAGTTGCGACATCCGAAGACCGTGCAGTGCAGAGCTTCACTTATGACGTCATAGGTCAGTGACCTGACCTGACCCGAACACGCGGTTGGTGTCAAAAGATGCGACTTGGATCAAAAGCCAGGTATGCCAAGTTTCAGCTCTCCAGCTCCCACGTGTTCGGCAAAAAAAAAAAAAACTAGGGGGGGGGGGGTCGGCTCTAGCTCCCCCCTCGGCCGGCCAGGGTTAAAGCCAGATTAGTAAGTGCTAGAGAACTTTCGGCCGGCGAGGGTTAAAGCCCGATTGGTAAATGCTAGAGAGCTTTGACTCGTTCACGATGTGGCCTTTGCACCGTGCAGACTTGTTATAAATTTAGCAACGACCATTGTTATTTTTCCAGTGATTTGAGCATACCAGCAGTGCTGCAGTGCTTCTTTATCAAGGGTCTTGTCAGTTGTCTGTCACGCTCTTAACTATGTAACCAACCTTGAATGCTGCGGTAGGATGGGATTTGGTTGGCGGCTGTATGGCCTTGGGCGGCTGTTTGAAATAATGAAAAATGACTTGCTAGCCAGTGCCTATTTTCGGCTGGCTTCTGAGCGACACGAACAGATGCATCATGCAGCAGCTTATTTTTGAGAAGACAGGTTTTGACCAATGACCTGTTGTCTGGTGGAAAACCACACATTTTATCCTCCACTTAGTGAGTGAGACCTGCTGTGGATAGACACAGTGACCGTCCAGTTATGCGTCCAACAAGCAGACAATCGCACTGATTGGTGCTCTTTCTTTAGTCCCAATAAGTCCGTCTGACATGGAACTCACGACTGGATAAATGTGGCCCGCCCCATGACTGGATAGCTTGTTTTATATACCCGGCAGTGTTTTCAAGATCGTGTAGCACTATCGTTTCGGCATGCCATATTTCCGCTTATTATATAAGGACGTAAGACCTAGGTCTCGGCCAAGTACCCGGTTGGCTGAAAAACACCTCATCTGAAAAAGTGTCCTTTTTATATCGATTCGTTGATGCTGTCAGCGATTTATAGGGGTGACAGGATGTGTCAAACATAATCTCGATCAGAACATGCGTGTTGTCAAGGGTCTCCACCGTTACATAGGTAACAGGTACATAGGTGTAGGAACGTTTTCGAAAGTGGGGGGCCAGGCTCCCAGAGGCACAAAACCTCACCTACCCCCAAAATCCATTTTCTCCTCGGATTTCGGCAACTTTATTTTCGCAAGCATGCTCAAATTGGTTAAAAAAACGTGACAAGAAAAAAAAATCGACCAAAATCTCGGGGAGACTCCCGTCCAGAAATTAAATCTCATGGACGCGTCCCCCTGGCCTCCGCAGCCGCGTTGGCACCAGGAGCGGATCCAGGAAAACTTCAAGGGGAGGGTCATGAATCGAAGTAGTGCCCCTACCTATACCCAAAATTAAAACCTCAACTAATTTCAGCCACTTAATTTTGGTGGTGCCCTATTTTCATTTTTATTTATTTGTTTTTGCCCTGGCAGGCCTGTGGTGCCACTGGCGGGCCTGTGGTGCCCCTGCTAGGCCGCAGGTGCCCCTGGCAGGTTTGTGGTGCCCCTGGAAGGACTGTGGTGCTCCTTACGAGCCTGAAGTGCCAGCGACAGGCCCATGGTGCCTCTGCGAGGCCGGCGGTGCCCCTGCGAGGCCGTGGTGCCCCTGCTAGGCCGCTGGTGCCCCTGGGCCCTGACAGGACTGTGGTGCTCCTGACAACCCTGAAGTGTCCCCGACAGGCACGTGATGCCCCTGACAGTCCCAAGGTGCCCCTGCGAGGCCAGTGGGTGCCCCTGGCAAGCCTGCGGTGCCCCTGGCAGGTCTGTGGTGTCCCTGGCAGACCTGTGGTGCCCCTGCTAGGCTTCCGGTGCCCCTGACAGGCCTGTGGTGCTCCTGAAAGGACTGTGGTGCCCCTGGGCCCTGACAAGCCTGAGGTGCCTCTGACAGGTCCGTGGTGCCCTTGACAGGCCCAAGGTGCCCCTGCGAGGTCGGTGGTGCCCCTGGAAGGCCTTTGGTGCCCCTGGAAGACCTGTGGTGCCCCTGACAGGTATGTGGTGCCCCTGGCAGACCAGTGGTGCTCTTGCTAGGCCGATGGTCCTGACAGGCCGGTGGTGCCCCTGTCAGGTCTGTAGTGCCCCTGATAGGTCGGTGGTGCCCCTGGTAGGCCTGTGGTGCCCCCGGGCCCAAGGGGGCATGACCCATGTGACCCCACCTTGGATCCGCCACTGGTTGGCACCCATACAAATTCCAGAAGCATCCAAAAACATTTTTATTACGAGCGAGCGTGAAACGTGAGAAGTGAAAAGTCAGCAAAAGGTGTGTGTGTGTGTGGGGGGGGGGGGGGGCAGTTGACATTGCTGGCCCCCATTCGAAAGTGGGGGACCATTGCCCCCTGCCCCCCTGTTCCTACGCCTATGCCAGTCACCGATCAACTAATGCAAGGCCGCCTAACATAAATTGTTAGTTTACGCCGTTTACGCATTCTGCTGCACCAGTATTGTCTCTCTTTGCAGCGCGCACTGCCCCTAAGCTGCCACTTATTGCTTCTGACAAAGTTACCTTTCATTGGGTGGAGGAAAATTGCACTCAGTAACGATGGAGCACAAATGGAAATCTTCATGGAAGGGCAGGCCGGAGAACCGTCAAGTTTGTTCTTCGGGGTGATACCTACAAACAGTGGCGGATCCTGGGGGGGGTCCACGGGGTCATGACCCCCCCCAAAAGGTCTGAGAGGGTCATTTGACCCCCCCCAAAAGCCGAAGACCTAAATGCGCTATAGACGCCGTCTTGCATGCTCAAAATCACATGTCAAACACTTCTGAGCTAATACCTTTGTTTTTCTGGATCGTGTTGCGTGAAAAGGCGTATTGAAGGCCAGAATCTTACTCATTTTTGTCTCAACCGTGCGAGCACCAGGGGATGATCCAGGAAAACTCCAAGGGGATGGTCATGAATTTAATTCGTGGTGCCCCTACCTATACGCAAAATTAAAAACTCAACGGATTTCGGCCACTTAATTTTGGTGATGTCCTATTTCCATTTTTTTATTTTGTTTGTTTTATTTTTAGTGCCCCTGGGCCCTGGCAGGTCAAAATCACGTCGGAGGCGAAAGAAATTCACGGGAATCCCAAAAATCACGTCAGGACATTCAGGGCACTCTGACCAGCCTGACAGCTAGGGCCCTTCTTACTTCCTGGGGCCTCCAGTGAATAACCGCTAGTGTCTGTGTCGGCCCCTCTGACTCCTCAGTAGGTAGGAGGCCCTCTGTAGAGGAGACCCTCTGTGGAAAGGAGACCGCCTGAATGCAGAAGGCCCTCTGAAGAGAGGAGACCCGCTGTAGAGAGAAGGCCCTCTGAAGAAAGGAGGCTCTCTGTAGAGAAGAGGCCCTCTGAAGAGAGGAAGCCCTTTGCAGAGATGAGGTCCTCTGGCTCTTTGAAGAGAGGAGGTCCTCTGTAAAGGAGGCCCTCTGAAAGGGAGAGACCCTCAGTAGAGAGGAAGCCCTCTGTAGAGAGGAAGCCTTCTGTAGTTAAGAGGCCCTGTGAAAAGAGGAGGCCCGCAGTAGAGATCGGTGGTCCTCTGTAGAGAGGAGACCCCCTCTGTGTTTTGACAAATGTTTTTGCAAATTTTTCGCGGCGCTTCGCGCCGCCGATTCATGTACATACGTACAGGTCAATATGAAATCGTGACTGTAATTACATAAACCAACCGTGTCAAATTGAATCAGAATTCATATGTGTACTGTGAAGAAACTCCGGCTTGTACTGCCATGCTAAAAGGGTGGTAAAATTTGTGTTTTGGAGCGGAGCTGTGTTTTGACACATTCTTTTGCAAATGTTCTCGGCGCTTCGCGCCGCCGATTTATACACCAATCAATAAGAGAGATCGTGACTGTAATAACACCAACCGTGTCAAATTGAATCGGAATTCATATGTGCACTGTGAAGGAACTCCGGCTTGTACTAGCATGCTAAAAGGGTTGTAATATTTGTGTTTTAGAGCTGTGTTTTGACAACTTTTTTCAAATTTTTGCGGCGCTTCGCGCCGCCGATTCATACACAGGTCAATAAGAGAGATCGTGACTGTATGCTACTAATGCATTGGGCATTAGACTAATGCATAAGTGAGGTAACTATGTCTACTACTTCTGGGTTTTTAAGTCGGTCGATCCGCCCCCCCCCCCCCCAGTAAAAAAATCCGTGGCGACGCTCCTCTATAGGTGGGTTTCACTAACTAAAACTACTGAGCCGAGTGACTTACGATAAAACTTCAACTCAGAAACGACGAAGATCAAATGTCATTTGATCTCGACATACTCGCTCCCTACCCCCCCCCCCCCGGTCGTCAGAATTCATTCATCAGACCTGGCATGTCGGCCGACTGGTGACCCCCCCCAAAACGTTCCCCTAGATCCGCCCTTGCCTACAAATACATACATTAAAAAGTTCGGCAAAAAGTGGGGGGGGGGCAGTTAACATTACTGGCCCCCCCCACTATGAAAAGTGGGGGGGGGGCACTGGCCCCCCGTCCCCCCCTGTTCCTACACCTATGAACAGGTATGATTTACACCAACCGAATTTTGATGCCATAAGTGAACCACTGCACGGTCCTAAAACGTCGTTACTTCGCACCGCCCTCAGTGCCAGAGGAAATTTCACAGGGGGTGAAACTCACAGGACCCAGCTCCCTCCAGAGCCCAGAGGTTTCACAACTTGTAGGTATATCTCGGATTTTTTCTGAGGGTCACATGAGGTCAGGTCAGTCACGTGACATAACCACGTCAACAGGAGAAATACGGACTGTTATTTGGCGCCAGAAATGATCTGAAACTACCACAAGCACATGGAATCGTGATTCCATGCACTCCTGGCGAAGTGCGATGTTTCACTTTTGCATCGTCGGCCTTGCGGGACGTCACTTATGACGTCCCGTCAAGTCCTTATTGACGTCATTTAGGACGTCACTAAGGTCAAAGGATTTTTTTCGGCAATATTGTCCGATCAGATTGAGCTGGTGAGTCGGGAAAGCCACGAATGGATTCGGAAGACGTGGCGAATCGAATAATATGTTATATGAACTCCTGGCTCCTACGACTACTTTCGTGATCAGAAGAAAAACTGATGACCTTATGTCATGTCATTAAGACGTCACTAAGCCTTATGTCATGTCATTTAGACGTCACAAACCGCGCCCCACTGGGGGGGGGGGGGCTATTCATAGCCCCCCTCCCGTTTTTCTGCAATAACTTCCAAACCACTTGACGTATCGACGCCAAACTTTCAGTACCTTCGGCTGCATCAATTTAACACCATGTGTCGAAATTTGAACTTTGTAGCTACCATAGGTCGGCTGGAAATGGCGTCAGAGTGACGTCATGTTCGGCCGATTTCGACGCAAAACATTGAACCTCGGCAATCGCTCCCAAGAGCTCAGTTTTTAAGCTAGGTCCAATTTCTTTGCATGAAAGGACTAAGAATTGACTGCGCCATCGAACTGCTATCTCGGATTTTCAAAATTTTGAAAATTTTATATAATAATATTTAAAATTTATATTTTTTATATTTTTTTCAAAAAGTTTTTGATTTCGAAAAACCGGAATATATGTGACAGAACGCATGCTTATGACTAAGTCTAGCAAGTTTTAGCTAAATATCTTCAAAAAATGGCCAAGTTATACGGATTATTGCAAAAAATTCACAATTATTAATTTTTCAAATCAATTTTCAGTACGTATTTGACATCGTACACCAATATAAATAGCACCATCGTGTTCCTGAGCTCAAACTGCATCCAATATACACCTTTTTTGTTGAAAAATTTTAAGTTCAAAGTTTGACCTTTTTTGACCTGAAAGTGACCGACCTAAGCCAAATTCGACTCAAAATGACCTCAAATGACACAGACGACATCAAATTCGAAATCTTTGGCCTAAATGGACCATAAAACATGTGTCACGTGACCGACGCATGATATAATATTTCCGTGACCTGTGATGACCTGACCCTGACCTGAAAATCAAAGTACAAGTCTGGTACCCTCAAAGTATCTAGAGCATCCGTTCACGAGTGTGTAAACCAAAAATGAGCCTGATCTGACTTGTAAGACGGCGGCCAGAGCCCAAAATGTGAACAAGCCAAAATGCTAATAGTTTTTACTTTGACCTGACCTGTGACGTCATCGGTGACCTCGAGGTCAATAAAATTAGGTTTCGCTCAACAGTTTTTCCGGGGCTATCAGACGCCGTTTGAATTTTGACGATCGGCCCAGTGGTTTCGGAGTTAGGATGGGGGGGGGGGGCTATGGAGAGCCCCCCCCCCCCCAGTAGGGCGTGTTATACGCAGACCCCAATGGGGCGCGGGTTAAGGTCATATGAGTTTTTTGTCGATGACTCCCGATCAAGTTGAGCTAGTGAGTCGGGAAAACAACCAATGGACTGGGAAGACCTGCCGAATCGAATGATAAGCGATATGGCCTTATTCGATTTCCTTTGTGACCTGAGTGGCTCTGACCTGACGTTTACCCGAGGTCACCACCTTCAAGCTGACCTCACCCAAACAAAAGTACATCATTTGACGTGCCTGAGAATATAGAACATGACGGTGCTAAAATTGCGGTCCTACGCTGGTCCTGCGACCATTTCTGGCGAAGTTATTTACCAAAAACCGAACTCGTATCTTGAGGCACGTGACCTGATCTCAGAGATCCCCAATTGGCCTGAGATCTTAAAATCGGGTACCAGTCTCTGCGCCTCGGGACGGTGCATACGCTCGTTTTTCTAGAGGATCTAACTCAGTTAAGGGGTGAAACGGCGAGGGGTCGTACCCGCCCCACCCCCTTGGCCAGGGCGTATGTAGAAAACCAATAGGTCCGGCGAGGGATCGATATTAACTAGGAACCAGTAAAACGCCTTTTGGGCGAAGAACGAGCGAGCGAGATAGTGAGCCCTGCACGTGCGCAAGGGCGAGAGGGTACTTCCAACGGGCTTGTGCAAAGCACCCTTCTAACCGGTCGCTAGCGGTGTGCCAAATTTGAACGCAATCGGCCCAGCCGTTCCTGAGATCTGGAAGCGGCATTCTGCACGTGCGCACGTGCAAGCGGGGTCCAAACTGACTTTTGCACGGCACCCTACTAACTGGTCCCCAACCGTGTACCAAATTTGAGCGCAATCGGCCCAGCCGTTCTCGAGATCTGGGAGCGCCCCCTGCACGTTCGCACGTGCTGTAGCACTCCAGCCTTAACCCGGCAGGCGGTGGGCCTACCAGCCACCTTCCGCGCGGTGGGGGGGGGGCACTTTTTTGCCCCCCCCGTATCTCCGAAACTACTGGACGGATCCGGAAAATTCAAACGGCGTTCGATAGCCCTGTCAAATTTGTCGGAGGAAACCAAATTTCATTGACCTCGGGGTCACCGATGACGTCACAGGTCAGGTCAAAGATAAAATGTTTCACCGTTCACGGGGCTTCTAGGGAAAGCGCTATAACACCGAGTAAAACGCATTTTGTCGAAAATCAGCGATAAGGCGTCAGTTGTCTAGTACATATGTTGCTATTAGAGGTCACTGGTCATACCAGGTCAGGTCACAGGTCAGGTCACCAAAGGTCACCAAGGGTCACCACATGAGCCCAACTTTACTAAGGTTATGCGATGCATGTTTTATGGGCAGTTTTTCATTTCCAACTCAATGGTGTTGGTTATAAGACCACCAGGTACGGTTTAGGTCACTTTCTGGTGGAGGTCAGGTCAAGGTCAGGTCAAAAAAGGTCAAATTTCAAAGTTGATATTTTTGCATAAAATGGGTATCGATTCGATGCAGCTCGTCACGGGGGGTCTAATGGTGGTCTTTGTTTTGCGCTACGAGGTCTAGAATTGCTAAAAATTGAGTTTGAAAATTTGACGTCATCAATTTTGAACAGTTTTTTCGCTATAACTTGGCCAAAAAAAGAGGTATCGATCTCAAATTTGGTATGTAGATAGAAGGCGGTAGGGGCTATCACATATGTTCCGTTTTTTTCGAAATTCAAAAAACTTTTTGGATTTTTTGGCTATTATATTCAAAAAATCTATTTTTTGATTTTTGGGGGTCAAAATCCAAAAAAATCGAAAAACCGAAATAGCAGTTTTGTAGCCCTTTTAATTTCACACCTTTTATGTCTGACACATTTTTCTGTATCTCTAAAGCTGTAGGCCTGACAGCTCTTCCCGCGAAACCTTTTTTTGGGTCGAAAATGGCAAAAATGACGTCACTCTGACGTCATTAGCGGCCAACCTATCATAGCCTTTGGAAAAATTTTTGGTCACCATGTGCGCTAGCTGCTCCCGGGAGGGTACTGAAAGTTTGGTGACGATCGGCGCAGCGGTTCTCGAGATATATCGAAAAAACTAAAGGGGGGCAAAAAAATGCCCCCCCCACCGCCTGGAAGGTCTCCATGCAGATGAATAATCTGATGGAGACCTAACTGTGTACCGAGTTTCAATTCAATCGGCCCAACCGTTGTGCCGTTATTGAGGTTGCAATTTTGGGGGTTCTTAAAAAATGTCCAACTTTACCACGCGCCACGTGCGGTGGTTGGCAAGAACGCATGGTGGCCATCACACCACAGAACTTTTACGTGCAAGTGACATTCAGTAAAGAAGACCGCTTGTCAATCGGATGTCCCGTTCCTAAGATATTAGCTTTTGAAGAGCGTCCCCACGGCCGGCCGGCCGGCCGGCCGCTCATACTCAGGATTTTCTCTTAATTCAGTATGAACTCGCTCGCTCGCTCGTAAAAAGCATCACTAAGTAATAAGTTATGTCATTTGTATTCAACGTTACACTCAAATTTCACGAAAATATCTATTTGCAATTTGCATGATATCGCGATAACTGCCAAGGGATAAACCAGGCTGCATTTACAGTGCTCTTTCTACGTGTCTGGCCACCGTCTTCTCAGCGCTCTTAAAAGCAGGGTCTCCTGTCCAACAGATGCCTATATTGCTCGTTGATGCGCACCGTTTTCCAGAAGTTGACCCGTTCCCCAAACAGTTTTGCCCCTATCTCCGGCTGCGAATTGAGCCTCATGTGTAGCTGGGTGCGCTCCGTGAAGATAGGCCACTCGGGCATTGGCAACACATCCGAGCTGGGCCTACCCGTGCGTGCAAAGTTGGCCCACAGGTTGACCATAAAGCGGACCACGAAGTAGGCCCGAGTGCCGGGCTGCTGGAACTCCCTTATGTCTCCAGTGAACAGATACAGAATGTCCTCATTGTGACCGACTCCCAGCTCGGTGATTGGGAACGGTAGATTGGCGGGCGCAGGCATAGTCCTGGAAAGTGTCGGCCGCCCGGGACCCCGGTGGTCGAACACGTATTTGTAGACGGGCGCATGGACCGAGGCGAGGCGGATCTCCTCCGTAACCTCGTTTACGATCAGTCGATCGGAGAGAAGACGTGCGAGGGCTCCCACCGTGACCCTACGGTCTCCGATGAAGAAGTCGAGAACCCTGATTGTCTCCTCGATCGGGTTTGCGCCACAGTCAAGGATCCTGAACAGGGACTCGCCGGTCAGTTGGAGGAACCTGCTCCATGCGACTAGATTTTTCTGCGCTATTGCTTCGACAAACTCCTCGTCAGGTAGCCCAAAGGGAAGAAACGTGGCAGCCTCCAGTTCGGTCATACCGGAAATCCATGGAACTACGGTGAAGCTGCCTCTTAATAAAAGAACCCGTGCGTCTTCCGGCAGAAGAGGTAAGAATCTCTCTTGATCGACACGAGGGATGAATCCAATGGTGTCATGTTCGCCGGTAGCCTTCCAGGCCTCTAGAAGAACCGCAGCTGGAGTCCGTTTAACGCAGTCCACCATTGCGTCGCTGTAGGGCTGAAGACATCCCAACTGCGTGGCTAGTTTGTCGGCCAATCCCCTGCGCTTACCACTGGCCGCAAACAAGGAGAACGACACGCCCGACTGACTGATGGCGCGGTGGAACAGGCCCTTCCCTAGGGGGCTCAGTACCAGGAGCGAGACGCTCGCCCCTCCCGCCGAGTGGCCGAATATGGTGACCAGTCCCGGATTTCCTCCGAACGCGGCGATGTTGTCCTGCACCCACTGCAGCAGCAGCACCTGGTCCAGCAGGCCGTAGTTTCCAGGAGCTGCCGCGTCATGTGTCGTGAAGAATCCGAACGGTCCGAGCCTGTAGTTGAACGTCACAAGCACCACCGGCTCGTCCATGAAGTAGTGCGGTCCATAGTCGTCGCTATCGCCAGATCCAACGTAGAATCCGCCTCCGTGAATGTAGACCATCACCGGCAGTCCGGTCAGCGAGCTGTCCTGTCCCGGCAGCTGGCGGGTGTAAACGTTCACGAATAGACAGTCCTCGTCACCGATGCGGGTGATGTTGTTGTTGTTGTTGAGGTTGTTGTTGCTGCTGCTGCTCCTGCTGCTGCTGTTAGATGCCTGGAATTGAGAGCACTTGTTGCCATGTTCTAAAGCGCCTACTATGCCCCGCCAGCCTGGGTGGCGAAGTGGCGGCTCGAAACGCAGAGGGCCCACGGGCGGCTGTGCATACCGGATTCCCTTGAAGCTGAAGAAGAGACTTCCGTCGGCGCTCCTGTCGGTCACACCGCTCACCGTCCCCTCTAGAGTGGTCACCAGCGGCCGATAGGGCGGGCTCAGCTGCGCAGAGGCCGAAGCCGCCAACAACAGTGTCAATAGCGTGGCCGCCATCCTGTAACTGGCCGTTGGCTGGGACGAGCGGCGCTGTCAGCTCCGCTCTACCCCAGCAACAACAGGTTTCTTGGACTTTTAAACACGACAAATGTTTCAGCTGTTTTATGGCAATATCGTGCCGCGAGGATAATTTATATGCTTGTTATCTCATTCCTCCAAGTTTCTTGTGCTCGCAGTCATTGCTGTCCAGGGCCCTCCATCCCTTTATATCACTGCGCTGCCTGTCTGTGGGAACGCCCTAGGCTCCACGGCCATTTGTCACGACACCAGCCGTTTGCAAGGTTAATCTCGTGCATGTAAATGTTTTCTTTTTCCAGTTTGATTTTCCTTAAATTTCACTAACAATGACTCCGGAGTTAGATGAGACCGCCGGTGATCTCCACAGTCTACATTTCAGGTGCCCACTGTCCAAGTCAATCATCGTTATTTCAGCTGAGTCTTCGTGGCGCCCTGCAATCTACGAAGGTAAAATTCGACAACCCCTTCTATTGCGTTCAAAACGGCATATAAATCACCGCCATTGGTATCCTTATCAATATCAACAGTCGAACGGTTATTTGTGATGCATTGAATGCCTACATCAGCTTCATAGTTGAAATAATGACGAACTATGAACATCAATGAAGTACGCATCACATTACAATCTGAAATAATGCGGACACAGGCTTGAAAAGGCCCATGATGAGTGAAAACATTTGGGCTGTTGTCTAAAACTTGAGCTCGAGTGTTGTCTAACTGTTGTCGGAGATCGGCCTGAACACGTGGTGCGTATTTATGGAAGGCTGACAATTTTCCCGACAACAGTAGGCGGAGAGTGCAAAGGCGCAATAAACTGAGAGAAAGTTGGAAAGGGAACATAGGTAGGTAGGTACTCTTAACCCTCGCCGGCCGAGGGGGGGGGGGGCGGGTGCCGCCCCCATAGGGTTTTTTCGCGATAGCTCCGAACACGCTGGCGATAGAGAGCTGAAACTTGGCATACCTGACCTTTGATCCAAGCCGGATCTTTTGACACCAACCGCATTTTTGGGTCAGGTCAGGTCACTGACCTATGACGTCATAAGTGAACCTCTGCACGATCTTCAGATGTCGCAACTTCGCAACGCCCTCACTGCCAGGGGAGATGTCACAGGGAAATGAAACTTGCAGGATCTAGTATCCATTATGAGTCCCACAACTTGTATATCTCGGATTTTTCCTAAAGGTCATATGAGGTCAGGTCATTTTCGTGACCTCACCATTATAAGTCAATGGGGAAAAATGAAAACTGCTATTCTGGCGCCGGGAACGATCTCCAACTATCTCAAGCACACAGAATCGTGATTTGATGCACTCCTTGCAAGGTTAGATGCGTCACTTTTGCAATGTTGACCTTTCGTGACGTCATTTATGACGTCATCAAGGTCATATTAGTTTTTCGTCAATAAGTCTTGATCAAATTGAGCTAGCGAGTCGGGAAAGCCACCAATGGACTCAGAAAGGCCTGCCGAATCGAATGATATGCGACATGACCTCTTTCGACCAACTTCGTGACCTGGGGGTGCTGACCTGACCTTGACCTGAGGTCAACACCCCAAGTTGACCTGACCCGGACAAAAAGTATATCATTCGACGC
Source organism: Amphibalanus amphitrite (assembly GCF_019059575.1). Classification (NCBI taxonomy): domain Eukaryota; kingdom Metazoa; phylum Arthropoda; class Thecostraca; order Balanomorpha; family Balanidae; genus Amphibalanus; species Amphibalanus amphitrite. The sequence goes on along the minus strand of NW_024881908.1, from coordinate 284,662 downwards.
GCCTGAGCGAGGCGAACACGATGCTGCCAAAATCGGCACTCTGCGGCCGTTTTTTGCGAAGTTATTCACCAAAAACTGAACCGTACCTTGGGGCACTTGACCTGACCTCAGAGGTCGCCGGTTGACCTAGGACCTTAAAATCGGGTACCAATCTCTGCGTCTTGTAACGGCACACACGCTCGTTTTTTTCCGCGACGCGCTAGCTCCACCAGGGGCGAAACGGCGAGGGGGGGGGTCGTACCCGCTCCCCCCCCTCGGCCGGCGCGTATGTAGAAAACCAATAGGTCCGGCGAGGGTTAATGTGACTGATAACCCCCATAGGTTACTGATATGCTGCATATAATGGCCTCACCTTACCACGCAGCTCCGCCGGACCAACTGCCTAAGACCCTATCCCTATTCCCAGGCCCGTCCTCTTCCCCACACAGAAGGTGAGCTATTCGGGACGACTTTCTCCAGTAACGCAGATGTAAGAATGTCAGCAACTGCCTTTTCTCAGGGTCATGGATAAGAACTGAAAAAAACGCCGCTGATACTCGTGAAACCGGTTGTTGCCTGTGTCGAGCAGGATGCAGACGGCCGCCCGCCCCCGCCAAAGATCAGTCGCAGGATGGCGGCCGCGCTGCTGACACTGTTCCTGGCGGCTGCGGCCGCTGCCTACCTGAGCCCGCCCTATCGGCCGCTGGTGACCACTCTGGAGGGGACGGTGAGCGGTGCGACCGACAGGAGCGCTGACGGAAGTCTCTTCTTCAGCTTCAAGGGAATCCGGTACGCACAGCCACCTGTGGGCCCTCTGCGCTTCGAGCCGCCACTTCGCCACCCAGGCTGGAGGGGCATCGTCGACGCTTTAGAACATGGCAACAACTGTGCCCAGTTTCAGGCGTTCAACAACAACACCCGCCTTGGTGTCGAGGACTGCCTGTTCGTGAATGTTTACACCCGCCAGCTGCCGGGACGGGAGAACACACTGACCGGGCTTCCGGTGATGGTCTCTATTCACGGAGGCGGATTCTTCTTCGGCTCTGGCGACAGTGACATTTATGGTCCGCACTACTTCATGGACGAGCCGGTGGTCCTGGTGACGTTCAACTACAGGCTCGGACCGTTCGGATTCTTCACAACACATGACGCGGCAGCTCCTGGCAACTACGGCATGCTGGACCAGGTGCTGCTGCTGCAGTGGGTGCAGGACAACATCGCCGCGTTCGGTGGCGATCCCAAACTGGTCACCATATTCGGCCAGTCAGCAGGCGGGTCGAGTGTCTCGCTCCTGGTGCTCAGTCCCCTTGGAAAGGGATTGTTTCAACACGCCATCAGTCAGTCTGGTGTATCGTTTTCCACATTTGCCGCCAGTGGCAAGCGAAGAGGACTGGCCGTCAAGTTGGCCACGCAGTTGGGATGTCTTCAATCCAGGAGTGACGCACTGGTGGACTGTGTCAAACGGACTCCAACTCAGGTTCTTCAGGACGCATGGGAAGCCATCGGAGAAAATGACAACATCGGCTTTCGCCCCCGTACCGATAGAGAGAGGAACCTCCCATTCTTACCTGATGATGCCAGGGTGCTGTTGGCCACAGGTAACTTCAACTTAGTTCCTTGGATTTCCGGCATGACTAGTCTGGAGGGCGCTTCGTTTCTTCCACGCCGTCTCCCGACCGAAGATTTCGTTAATGAAATCATTGACAAAAATCTGGCCGTTTGGAGTAGCTTTCTCGAATTGATCGGCGAGTCCCGATTCAGGATCCTAGATTGTGGAGCTGATCCAATCGAGGAAACAATCAAGGTCATTAACTTCTTTGTCGGAAGCGGCAGAGTTACGATAAAGGCCCTTGCTGATATCCTATCCGATCGACTCTTCGTAAACGAGATATCAGAAGAGATTCGCCTGGCCTCGGCGCATGCTCCTGTGTACAAGTACGTGCTGGACCACATGGGTCCCGGACGGCTGACGCTTGGCGACAACCCTCCGAAGCCTGACAACCTGCCGTACCCAGTCACAGAGCTGGGCGTCAGCCATGGTGCGGATACTCTCTACCTGTTCACTAGAGCCAACCGGGACCGAGAGCAGCCCGGCACTTCGGCCTACTTCATGGTCCGCTTTATGGTCAACCTGTGGACCAACTTTGCGCGCACGGGTCGGCCCAGCTCGGATGTGCTGCCAACGCCAGACTGGCCCATCTTCAACGAAAAGTATCAGCGTCACATAAGACTCAACTCGCAGCCGGCGCTGGGGGAGAGATTGTTTGGAGAACGGGTAAACTTCTGGCAAACGGTGCGCATCAACGAGCAATGGAGACACCTACTAGACAGGAGCCCGTGCTCCTGAGACCCGAGTCTTGCGCCGTGGTCGGTTCAACACGATGGGTGCGAGAGAGGAATGCAACAGAAGGAGGACAACTAGGTACTATCCGGCAACCTTCACCTCGAGTGGCTATGCTCTTTTTATTGTACAGATGAGTAGTAGGTAATTGTATCTTCGAGCTCTTCCTAACTATATGACCAATACACAACGTCGTGTTTCTCGCATGTGTAGGGGGGGGGGTCGGATGGACCCCATGGTTATTCGCGAATAACTCGCGCAAAAAGCGGCCGATCGCGACGAAACCTTCAGTAACCTCGAGTTGATCAATTTTACACCTACTCTGAAAATTTCATGACCCTGACCCAAGTGACCTTTGACCTGTGACCTATTTCTCGAGGCCATGTTTGGCCGGAATCGCCATTCGGCGTATGTCGGCTCGCATTAGCCGCGCGTTTGCAAGCTTCTCGTGGTTTCAAACGTTCAAACATGTGATTTGATGTTGCTCCCATGCATTTGGGTGGATGTCAAGGTCACCTGAAGGTCAGGTCAGGTCATTGACCTTTGGTGACCTCGGCTCACTTTTTCGTGCTTTACATGTTTCTAGGCTAGTTTTTTTTTCAGCTGAATTCGAATTTAGAAACTGTTTGAACATTTACGAAGTAATTTTGGTGCCTTCGTAGCATGTTACGAAGCTGTCAGAGGCGGTTGACACGTACTACGAATACCGGTCACGACCCCTACTGGTTGACCTGACCTGACCTGACCTGACCTGACCCGACCTGGTCCAAATGCTTAAAGACATCATCTGTGATCAAAACTTGCACGATATTCGTGATCAGCACCCCGAAAACCCCTTGTACAGCCACAGCTTACGACTTTCTAACAGGTCCCGATTTTCCCGACTTTTGGGTCATTGACCTGACCTGACTTAGGGCCCTTTCAATCCAGTCAGTCAAGGGCCCTTTTGACATGGGACCCCCCCCCCTGGAAGAAATCCTAGATACGCCACTGGATAAGAGGGACACTTTCATTTCATAGGTGGCACTTCGTTTTTTTTTTCTTTTCTCGCATGTAGATACAGCTTTTAGGATTTACTGAGTGGAAAAGGTTACCCCAGCCGCGCCGGAGTAAGCTGAAATACCCCGGCCACGGCCGGGGTGACCGTGGTAGGTTCTCAACACATGGTAAGCACGATTTGATAAGCTGGTGTATCCAGGGATGCGGAGCCGTGGAAATTTCAAACGGCTCCGGCTCCGTCTCCGGCTCCGGAGAAAAAATCGGCTCCGGCTCCGGCTCCGGCTCCGGATGAAATGTCAAGGCGGCTCCGGCTCCGGCTCCGGCTCCGAGTAAAATGGTCCGGCTCCGGCGGCTCCGGCTCCGGCTCTAATACTCAGTACATCCCCTATGCAATTAAATACGAGTGGAAGAAAAAGACGATGAGATTGGTTGCTTCTGTATTTGCATAACAAGGCTATTTTCATATTTTGAATACCGCATGTTTTACGGCCTTGAACTGTCAAACCGAACTATGTCAATAATTTTTTCCTCTTCAAAAAAAGGAGCCGGAGTCGTCCCCTTTTTTACGGCTCCGGCTCCGGCTCCAGCTCCGGGCTATATTGTTTCACGGCTCCGGCTCCGGTTCTGGCTCCGGGCAAAATATGCCGGCTCCGGCCGCTCCGGCTCCAGCTCCGGCTCCGGCTCCGCACCCCTGGGTGTATCTCAATTTTCGTGTGAAACCTTTCATTATCACGTAAAACCTTTTCGTGCACTTATGCAAAAGCGACTGCCATGTTTCAACAGTCAACCGTAATGGCATTTTCACAGCCGCGCTGACGTAAGAAGGGGAGGGGGGCTCAATCAGACCCCCAGCCGTTCGGCCTCCGACCGAACTAAAGTTTTGCAGGAAACAACGAGTGCTCTCCCCTTGACGAGAGGGAGTCGATGCTACCCAATTATAAGGTCTTAAGCTACTGCGGTCTGCGTGACCTTTTGGTCCTGGATCAATCCGAACACTTCTTCCCATAGGTAAGTGCTGGGATTAAATGTCATACCTACATTTCAAATGGTTTCTGTGGTAGAACTGCCATTCTTAAATTTGATTAATTAGGAATGGAAAATATCCATCAAGTAACGGAAATCTATGGAATTTCAGTAACCTTGGTTGTGTCGGCAGTGGGGTCTGGCAGGTGGGAGGGAGGGGGGGGGGGAGGTAATGGCCCTGCCTGGCACCCAAAAAGGGGAGGGCACGATCCCAGAGGGCCTGCCGATCACTTAGCTACAGGCATCACAGCTCCATACAGCTATGCATACAGCTGTACGTTTAGCACATGGCTAAGACCACCTGCGATACATTCCAGCAGCAATCTTCATTCACAACCTGCCTTGATTAACCCGCGCCGGGCCGGGGGGGGGGGGTGTTTGAACACCCCCCATGCGGTTTTTCGCAGATATCTCAAAAACGTGTTCATGCATCTTTTCCGCACGTGTTGTGAAAATTTCAGACCCAGGGCTCTCAAGGTCAGGTCACCAGGTCACGTCAAGTGACCTCGCCTCAGAAAAAGTGTCAATCCTCGTCAGAGCTACACCGGCTGAACGATCGCCTTTAGCCTTTAAACTTTCAGCGATTGAGAAGAGTAAACAGTGTGTATACAGTATAAAATGTAGGCATGTCTCGGAATTTTTATAACGGCGACCTAACTCAGGTCAACTTTGCGACCTCTCCATTATAAGTCAATGGGAGAAAATTGAAATGCACCTCTTGTGGACGAATGGTGTTCAATACACTCTCAAACATCGGTTCATTAGATGTACCAATTCATTTCAGACCGGTTTCAATTGTTAGAACAATCATTTTCAGTGAAGTAAAAAACAAAGAAAAACATGTTACATGACAAGGCGGTTCAAATGAGTTGGCATGACAAATAACAGTTGTTGAAAAAGTTCGAGACATACGAGGGGTGTTCAAAAAGTTCTCGGCCCGACCATGAAGGAGCAGAGATACGACGTCGACTTGTTCGACCAAAAATGTTCATTTAGTCAAATAACCAGCTTTAAGACAAATACATTTCGCGCAGCGCTTCGCGAGAGGCCCAAGGGTCTCCATAGCCAAGTAGGTTTTGGACTCATCTGGCACGTCCAAGACGGCTGCTTTTGTCTCCTTGCTGTCAGCGAAGTTGCCATTGCTAAGCAATTTCCTTATCTTGGGGAAGAGGTGGCAACCAGAGGGTGCAAGGTACGGATAAAAAAGTGGCTGTGACAACAACTCGAAGCCACAGCTCACTGCTTCGCTGATCGTCACCCTGCTCATGTGTGCTGGTGCGTGGTCCTGGATCAGGCGCACACTTAGTCAGCTTCCCTAGTCTCTCCTCGATATCTGCCGCTCGCAACTATTATCGAAGGGAGGTGTAGTATTCATCATCAAATGTGCGCCTCTGTTTTAGAAAGTTAACGAGCAGAGCCCCGTCAGCATCCCAAAATGCAACCACTGTCACCTTGCTGACTGACTTAAACACGTCGCACACATTTGATGGCCTTTAACCCGGCAGGCGGTGGGCCTACCAGCCACCTTCCGCGCGGTGGGGGGGGGGGGCACTTTTTTGCCCCCCCCCGTATCTCCTAAACTACTGGACGGATCCGGAAAATTCAAACGGCGTTCGATAGCCCTGTCAAATTTGTCGAAGGAAACCAAATTTCATTGACCTCGGGGTCACCGATGACGTCAAAGGTCAGGTCAAAGATAAAATGTTTCACCGTTCACGGGGCTTCTAGGGAAAGCGCTATAACACCGAGTAAAACGCATTTTGTCGAAAATCAGCGATAAGGCGTCAGTTGTCTAGTACATATGTTGCTATTAGAGGTCACTGGTCATACCAGGTCAGGTCACAGGTCAGGTCACCAAAGGTCACCAAGGGTCACCACATGAGCCCAACTTTACCAAGGTTATGCGATGCATGTTTTATGGCCAGTTTTTCATTTCCAACTCAATGGTGTTGGTTATAAGACCATCAGGTACGGTTTAGGTCACTTTCTGGTGGAGGTCAGGTCAAGGTCAGGTCAAAAAAGGTCAAATTTCAAAGTTGATATTTTTGCATAAAATGGGTATCGATTCGATGCAGCTTGTCACGGGGAGTCTAATAGTGGTCTTTGTTTTGCGCTACGAGGTCTAGAATTGCTAAAAATTGAGTTTGAAAATTTGACGTCATCAATTTTGAACAGTTTTTTTCGCTATAACTTGGCCAAAAAAAGAGGTATCGATCTCAAATTTGGTATGTAGATAGAAGGCGGTAGGGGCTATCACATATATTCCGGTTTTTTCGAAATTCAAAAAACTTTTTGGATTTTTAGGCTATTATATTCAAAAAATCTATTTTTTGATTTTTGAGGGTCAAAATCCAAAAAATTCGAAAAACCGAAATAGCAGTTTTGTAGCCCTCTTAATTCCACACCTTTTATGTCTGAAACATTTTTCTGTATCTCTAAAGCTGTAGGCCTGACAGCTCTTCCCGCGAAACCTTTTTTTGGGTCAAAAATGGCAAAAATGACGTCACTCTGACGTCATTAGCGGCCAACCTATCATAGCCTTTGGAAAAATTTTTGGTCGCCATGTGCGCTAGCTGCTCCCGGGAGGGTACTGAAAGTTTGGTGACGATCGGCGCAGCGGTTCTCGAGATATATCGAAAAAACTAAAGGGGGGGCAAAAAAATGCCCCCCCCCCACCGCCTGGAAGGTTAATCAGTGTGCTTCCACTTGTGCAACTCGTTCACGCCCTTAGGGCCAACGTGTGACACCCACAATCCCTCCACGGTAAAAAGTAATTCAATGACCTCTTTTGGATCTTCGATATAGGGGCCAAAATTTTCGCGTTACGTCTCCTTTCGAGTTTGCCTTTCCTCTGGAGTCAACAAATGGGGGATGCATCTTGCAGAGATCTTAAACATATTAATACGCTGTTGAAGAATGACTTTGAGGAGCCTGCTAGACACCTCCGCTTCTGCTGCGTTGTTCCAGACCAGAACATTTGTCATTTTTCACAAAGAAGTGCTTATTTTTCTTATTTTCTTGAGTCAATGCTGTTGATGGCTGGCCACTGCGGGGGCGACCATTAACCCGCGCGGGGCTGGGGGGGGGGGGGTAAATTTTACCCCCCTCGCGAATTTTTGCAATATCTCAAAAACGGCGGCGCGCAGCGCCGCCAAACTTTCAGTACCTTTTCTTACATCAATTTGACACGTTCCCTGAAAATTTGAGCGAGATCCGTCGGAAAATTTTTGAGAAATTGACGTTTTAGTGACGTCATGTTCGCCATTTTCGCCTCAAAAACGGCAAAAGTTCAAACGCCGCTAACATCTTCATTTTTAAAGGAATCAAGACGTAACAAAACAGGATATACGTAATTCTACTTTGTCTATCAAATGACTATCTCGGTTTTTTGAAAATTTTGGATTTTGGCCCAAATTTTTCCAAAAAACTGACTTTTTGGGGAAAATAGCTATAAAATCCAAAATTTTAAGTGTATCGAAAAAACCGGAATATATGTCAGAGAAGTGGTCTATGTGTACCTACATACCAAGTTTTAGAAGAATCGGTTCAAAAATGTGGGAGTTATTCAAAATTGTATGACGTCACGACACACAAAAATTTTGAAAAATGACTTTTTTGGAAGTTCTAGACCTCGTACGGAAACAAAAATAGCACCATTCGACTCGCCGTGAAAAACTGCATCAGATAGGCACCTTTTTAGGCCTTAGCAACCAACTTCAAAATTTGACCTCACTTGACCTGACCTTGACCTGACCTCGACCTGAAATTCATCCAGAGGTGGTCCATATCACTTATTGAGTGTGCCTATTGAATTCTATGAGTAAAATGACCCATAAAACATGTGTCGCACATGCCCTTTTCCATATTTTGTTTTTGGTGACCTGACCTGACCTGACCTGACTTTGACCTTGACCTCTGAATGATATTGTATGCAACGAATATTGTCTTTGTAGCCTAAGAACACGTTTTGGGCGATCAGTCTCAGTCCATGACTCCATTCTTCGGCAACTACGGTGCAAGGCCGATACTGTAGGAACTTGCAATTTGTACCCTTGACCTGACCTTGACCTTGACCTCAAACTTAAAATTAAGTACATGTTTTTAGTTTTTCGTGATGAGATCTTTCGATTGGCGTTTGAATTTTCCAAATCGGACCATTAGTTCGGGAGATAACAGGGGGGGGGGTAAAATTTACCCCCCCCCCAGCCCCGCGCGTTCGGCTGGAGACCCCAGCCCCGCGCGGGTTAATGATCTGTTGACCAAAATTGAACAGAGATGCCCACTTTTTGACGCTACTGTAAGAAAGACAAACCTCAACATGTGTTGGCACTAGCTTTTGGTGAATCAGGGCCTCGGCTAAGGAATTTTGACTACTGGGGCAAATCGTCAAAGTGTGTTGGCGCCCTGCTGGGGGGGGGGGGGGTGAACACCAGCGGTTTTCCTGCGGTTTTTCGCGGATATCTAAAAAAAATGGCGGCGCTCCATCATCCATCAATTCTACACGTGTTGTAAAAATTTCAGACCAAGGTCATTCAAGATCAGGTCACCAGGTCACTTCAAGTGACCTCACCTCATAAAATGTTTCAATGTAGGTATGCCGTAGCTACACCGAGTGACCGATCGCTTTGAAACTTTCAGCGATTGATAAGATAAGGGCAACAGCATGTACCCATGGTGTGTCAAAAGTGGAAATAGCCGCCCGGCTTCAGTTCGCCAGCCTTGTCAATAGATGGCAGTACCACAATATGGGCAGCAGATCGTGCAATTGACGTCAAATTTTCGTCATCTGCTAAGAATTGAATGGCGGATCTTTTCATGCAAAAATCAAGTAAATCGGTCCACAACTTTTCTAGCAACAGAGATATGAAGTCAAACACCCTGCCAGAGCGGCGGCGCGGCGGCCGGCGGCAGCCGTTACGCGCCGCCTGGGAGACTGGCGGCGCTGAACGGTTCCGAATTGGCACTGCACTAAAACCTGTTAACTGCTTGGAATAGTTATTATAGCAAAATTTTCATTCAAGTGAGGAATAACCAAGGGCAGGAAGTATGTGTGCTTGTGTGCGTACTATGTAAGCCAAGAAACTGCATTAGCAGATACTCGCTAATATTACATCCAGCCAAGTCCAAACGCATTCCAGGTGATGTGTTTCTGATGGGTCAACAATATTTATCGTTCGAGGGCGGATACAGTTTTAACAATACAAAAAATATTTTTGCACAGCTCTATTCCTTGAATTCTCTATTCCTCTATTCCTCTTCAGCTCTATTCCTCTTCAACGCCTCATTCCTAGTTAAGCGAATTAGCCTACCCTGGTTGAATAAACAAGGCGATTTCGCCACAAGGTCGGGGAAAACCGACCGAAAACGGCCGCGCTCAACGTTAATTTGGGCATGCAGACTCTTAAAAACTCGCATTGGGCGGGTAGGGTTTCCCAGGTATTGGCTCCAAAACACCGTATTCGGCTCCCGAATACGTCCAAGTGACCCGCCTCGTTCCTAGTTAAGCTCTAATTAGATCAAGTGACTCATAGGGAGCGAAAAAGCGACAAAAAGCATGAATTTCCCTATGGCGGCGGGCTGCCGGGTTGCCAGACGGTGCACCGGCTATTTCCACTTTTGACACACCATGACAATTTTTATCTCGGAATTTTCATATCGGTGACCTAAGGTCAGCTCAATTTTGCGACCTCTATTATAAGTCAATGGGAGAAAATTCAAAGCCACCTCTTTTGGACGAAAGTCATTCTAAACACTATAAAACACTGTACGTGACTTTGACACACTGAACATGAAAATAGCACCCGTGACCCTTGTTTATGCCCCTGAGGTCATCTCAGTTCACGAATGGTATCTAACAGTTTTTCGCGAATAACTTTTGAAAGAGGCATGCTAGAGCGATGAAAATGCCTTAGTTGTTGTTTGGCTCGACGATGCAGATCGACTGATATGCAACATGACAATATCCGGTCAGATCATGACCTTGACCTGAGGTCGAATTTTCAAGTTGACCTTCAAGGTCAAATTGTAGTTAATTTGATGCGTCTTGACGAGAGGAACACGATGTCGGTAAAAGAAAGCTCATGCAAGGCATGAGTCAAAAGTTATTGCAGAATAACTGTTCCCGAAAAAAATCGTCTATTTTGGTAGTTTTTGCCCCTTGCAGGCAAAACCGTTGACGTTAGGTCAAATCCAAGAGAAATAACCAGAAAGCATGCTAATATGGCTATCAAATGCGCTTTTTCGCGGTGCTGTAGCTCTAATTGGTTCCCGAGTTATGCGTCGGCATCTTGTAAACTGTCGATATTCGACCTGAAAATCGGCGAAATTTGGCCATCACCATGACCTGACCTTTGACCTGACCAAAAAAGTTGCCGAAGTAATTTCGTCATTATTTTTGACGCTCTTTCGAACGAAGATGGATTATGGGGTGCAAAAAGATATGTTTGCCAATGCACGCCTATGTTTTTGGATGGAAATTGAGGGTGCAGCTGCACACCGTGCACTCCCTAGTCTTCCACCGCCCCTGATTTCTTGCCACAAACGTCTTCAGCCGCTCCCGAATGAAAGAATGTACGTTAATACGGATATATTCTCATATTGTGGAGGTTGGGCAAAGCCTGACCACTAGGTACTGGGGCATTCCTCGACTCTACTGGGGCATTTGCCCCAGAAGTTAACCCGCGCCGGGCCGGGGGGTGTTTGAACACCCCCCCCCCCTTCGGTTTTTCGCAGATGTCTCAAAAACGGGCCGTTTTTGGCACACCTGTTTGTGCATCTTTTCCGCACATGTTGTGAAAATTTCAGACCCAGGTCACCTTAGGTCAGGTCACCAGGTCACGCCAAGTGACCTCACCTCAGAAAAAATAAGAATGCTCGTCATAGCTACACCGACTGAACGATTGTCTTGAAACTTTCAGCGATTGATTAGAGCAACATTATCTATAAAATGTATATCTCGGAATCTTGATATTAATTTTGATATTGGTGACCTAAGGTAAGGTCAATTTTGAGGCCTCTCCATTATAAGTCAATGGGAGAAAATTGAAAAGCGTCTGTTTTGCACGAACGCTATTCTAGACACTCTCAAACATCGAGTCATAGGTAAACGTGACACACTGAACCAGAAAATGGCAACTGTGACCCCCTCGTTATGTCCCCGAGGTCATCTCAGGTCACGAACAGAATCTAACAGTTTTTCGCTAATAACTTCTGATAGAGGCGTACTAGAGTGCTGAAAACGCCTTAGATGTGTTCGGCTCGACGTTGCGGATCGACTGATATGCAACATGACCTTTTCCGGTAAGGTCATGACCTTGACCTGAGGTCAAATTTTCCAGTTGACCTTTCAAGGTCAAATTATAGTTCATTCGACGCGTCTCGATGAGAGGAACACGATGCTGGCAAAAGTAATGTCATGGCTCTATTGAGTCAAAAGTTATTGCCAAAAAACGTTTTTCGTAAAAACGGCTATTTTTGGAGTTTTTGCCCTCTGGAGGCTAAACCGTTGACCTGAGGTCAAATCTGAGAACATTATTCAGAAAGGTCTGTAAAAGGGCTATCGAATGCGCTTTTCCGCGGCGCTGTAGCTCTATCGGTTCCCGAGATAGCCGTTGGCAGTTTCTAAATGTTGAAATAGTCAACATTTTACCTTTGGTGACCTCTGGTGACCTGACCTTTGACCTCACCCAAAAAATGACCGAAGTGTTTTCGTCCTTATTTTGGACCTTCTTTCGATTGCCGCTTACCGCGTGTCGCTACGTGGTCCAGGAGCCGAGTTAGAGGGGGGGGGTGTTCAGACACCCCCCCCCGGCCCGGGGCGGAATCTCAGAGCACCGGCCCGGCGCGGGTTAACATGTTAGCCGAGGCCCTGCGGTGAATAACGTTTGGTGCATTTTTCTGCAATGCATGAACCAAATCACTGTTCTCTTCTGGGCGTCGCCCATTTTGACCGGGAATGGCAAACTATGTTATACGATTAATAAGCAGCCTGAACCAATCACAGGGCAGATTGTTTAATTGCTATGTAAGTGGACATCCCAATAACACATCATTGAGTAGACCGCGTTACAGGCCGAAATTCCAACTCCTTCATGGCTGGGCCGAGAACTTTTTGAACGCCCCTCGTATTTGGTAAAACACTCGTGGTTCGAAGACACCGTTCAATCGCAAACAAAGCACAGTTTGCAGGTTACTAGGATCACTGTACGACGTACAGTGGGTGAGCTGAGCTACTCCCGTTGATTTTTGGTCGATATCGATGTATGTATGTAAATTGATTCCAAAATTCTAAGATAATGCTGCTCACTGTCCAAAATCGTAAAGTTTTCCATGGTGAAGGGTGTGTCACCAAAGGCTTCGCCACGGACTTTTGGTTGGGGGGGGGGGGGGGACGGTCTGATCTTCGTCCATCCCCCTAGTGTCTCCTCTAAACCTAGGGTACCCCCAAATCCAGTTTTCTCATCGGTTTTAAGCCACTTGTTTTTCGTCATAGCCCTGATACGATGATTTTTTTAACTAAAAAAAAAACAAAAAAAACAGAGAAATGGTAGGCCACCTGACCCATGCAATATTACCCAATATTAGGCTGTACCTTCCTCATCATGTCACACCAGAAGGAAAAAACTTGAAAAAACTCTATTTTTAATGGTATCTGGCTCATAGTTTTGCGCTGAATCTGAATCTTTTTTTAAGCATTTGGCGAAGGTTGGGTCAGGTTAGGCGAGATCAAGAAGTGCGTGTCCCGCCGGCTAGCCAAATTAGGTGTCAACCACCACAGACAGCTTCGTACCTAACATGTTGCATTGGTACCAAAACTACTCAAATGTTCAAATGGATGCTTAATGTCAGGCCGAAATAACGATTTGGCGTATGTTAGTGCACATTAGCCGTTTTCACGACGGGCTATCCGGCGAATGCACCCAATTTCACCTGCACCTAATCTCTTTTACAGCAAATATCTTCATTTTATGAATTTATTTCAGTGTTCTAATCGATGATGCTCTCTGATAATATGACAAAGCAGGCAAATAAGCAATTAGCGCAACCCTAGCTGATAGCTACTAAGAGACACACAGAACCTAATTTGACCAAATCTGCACAAAAAGTTTCCTATCTCCAGGAACTTATCTCCAAAGGAAACTTATAGGAAACTTATCTCCAAAAAGTTTCCTAGTAACATGCTTAACTCGAAAAAGTGAACCAAATTAATCTAACGGTAATGACCTTGACCTGATATTCACGCGACCTTGACACCGACCATAATGCATGTGTCTACCCAGGGGTGTCGATTTGTGAAAATGGTTGGGGGTGCCCAGAGCTTTAACCCTCACCCGTATACATTGGGGGGGGGGGGGTCGAACGGACCCCCCTCGGTTTTTCGCGAATAACTCGCGTAGAAAGCGCCCGATCAGGGGCGGATCTAGGATTTCGATAGGGTGGGGGCAGTCAAGCACAGGGGCGGCACATTTCCCGCCTAAGGGGGCGGCATTTATAGGGTCTGTTTCCAGTCCAGTGGAAAAAAAAACGAGCTTGACGGCCGTCACGAGACGCGAGGGTTAAAGGTAGTGTGCCACCTTTCAAAGATTTCCCATTTTATTTTTCCTAGGATAAGAAGCTTCTGTTTTTACCTAATATCGTAAAAAATAAAAAATGGGCCTGGAATAGTGCTCTTTTCGCCGAAAAGTTTATCGGTTTTTCGATATGTATAACAACTGTAGTGGGCTGACCTGCAAACAGGCGTCGGCAACAATCGCGAATGCGGCGCACATGTGACAATAAGCAAAGGTCATTATACAGTTACGACGTACGGGAATGAGTTATCAGCTGTCTAATCGTAGACAACACAATGTCGAATTTAAACTGTAAGCCTGTATTGGTATTGTTTCTTTAATTTGGCTGTCGAACATTAATTTATGGTTTGAAATATTATTTTATGTAAAATAATTGATATGAAACAGCCGTCTCTAAAGTTATGACCCCATCTCACCACATGAAAGTGGCAGAAATGACAATGACCAGCTGACGCATTTTTCTTGGCCGAAGTCAGAGCGCGCGGCCCGACGCACCACCACCGCACCACAAAGTATGAGCAGAAGCCATCTGCGGTAGACCGCGCCCAAAGCCAGGGCCCCGGTAACGTGAAGTAGCCGAGTCGAGGCAGCGTGCGCTGACCCAAGCCGGGGCCGCGGCTTTGGGCGCGGTCTACCGCATCCCCGGACCCCGGGCAGCCCCGGGCTATCACATGACACCGGGAGGACGCGCGGCCCCGGCTTGGGTCAGCGCACGCTGCCCCGACTCGGCTACCTCACGTTACCGGGGCCCTGGCTTTGGGCGCGGTCTACCGCACCACCTAACAGGCGTGTTCGAAACCGCAGGAGATGATGATGAACGGGTTTATCGAAACTTGATTGGATGAGCCTATCGGTAATAGCGATTTCAGTGTGTGCATTTATTGTTCATAGTGGTGTGAAATGTGGTTGGGGTACGACCGACAACCCGTCGGGGCGAATTTAGCACTGGGGTACTCTAAATTTGAAGAATCTAAGACGTTTCCATGAGTTTTGAAGGTATGGATAAGTTCTAAAAATCCGGTTCTCCTTATCTGGGCCATTAACTTCATACGGTCCAGGAAAGCTGGCACACTACCTTTAAGAAGGGGGTAAACTGGCTTCAGGGACGTCGCTACGAGTTCAGAGGGAGCTACTTTCATTTCAGAGGGCGGCACTGTATCTCAGGGTCTTGGCTAATGAATTTCGACTAAGGGGCAAACCAGACCTCAGAAGCCAGAATGACACCACGTAACATACATATACCGTATACACCGCATGTAACATGCACAGGCTAGGATACAAAATTTCTGCCCAAACATAAGTATTCGTACACCTACTTCTACCGAGGGGTTAAGACTTAAGAGGCCAGCGTAAGGCGCTCGAAAGCCCAGGACGAGCCCTCGGAGGCTAGCATGGGGCACTCAGAGGCCGCTTTGGGGACCCTAAAAGGCCAAATGTGAGGGGGCGTGTGGCGTTAAAAAGCCCGCACGTAGGCCTTGTGAGACCAACGGGGTAGGGCCTTCTGAGGCCATATAGGGCCCTATATGACAATTTGGGCCCTCTTAGGCCATGGGCCTGGTGCCTTCTTTGGTCGGTGTGGGGGCCCTCTGTGGACAGCGTTGGACACTCTGAGGCCAGCGTGGGGCCCTCTGTCTTCTGAAAACTGAGATTGGTGCTGACTGCTGAGTCCTCAGAAGCCAGCGCGGGGTCTTCATAGACTGGTGCTGGGCCATCAGAGGCCACATTGAAGGCCTCGACAGGCAGAATTCAGCACTTATGCACGATTGGGCCTTAGAGGTCGGACTGAGGCCCTGGAGGGCGACATGGAGCCATCAGAGGAATTCATAGCCCGAGTTGGACCCTCCTAAAGCTTAGGGTATCAGCCCTCAACCAGCGCAAGACTCTAGGCAGATCGATATCTGCTCTTTGAGGCTGACGTGGGGCTCTCGGGGACCATTTTGAGCCCTCAAGGATCTAAGACCGGAGATAGGATCTACAGGGTCCGATGTGGAGCCTCCAAAGCCTGTGCAGGGTCCTCAGAGGTCGACGACATGGAGCTCTTAGAGACCGACCTATGACCAGCGTGACCTCTCAGTGACCAGCGTGGCCTCTACCGGTCTATGCAGGAGCCTGTAGAAGTCACAAGAAAGGTCACCAAAGGCACCAAAAAATTCAACAATAACTTTAAAAGAAGACATAGTAGAGTGATGAAAGAGTGTATTATGTAATGCCTTCAGCCCAACAACACAGATCAGTTTATGTACAGCATGACCTTTTTCGGTTAGAGCATGCAACTGACTATAGGTCATACTATAGATAATTTAACGCCTCTCGATACGAGAGACACAATTACGGTAAAAACTGTGCCTACCATACGTGGAGTGAGTAGATATATGCATAGTACGTAAAGAAATGGAACAAATGCTGGTGTCACGGATTCCCTTTAGATGAAGAGTGTAACTACATAGTTCACGCGCGCGCGATAATATTTCGGTATGCTGACCTAGATATTTGGGAAAAAAGAGGAGCGGGGAGATTTGAATGAACTTGAACTAGAAATGAATGAAATAACTTTGATCTTGAATACCAAGCGAGTTTGCGATGAATTGTACCTGAACACTGTGTAACTGTAAATGGTGAAATGTGAAATAATTCATCCGTGTCATACTTATTCGAGCAAAGAAATACAGAATCTGGCTGAAACGCAACTTCAAGGTAAAGTATGTGAAAACGTAACATTAACGTACCGTAACTGACGTTGAGACACAACATTACTGGCGACCCTGGCAGGACACGACATGGAGAAGTATTTAGAATTAGCGACCCGCTATGGGTTACAAGGCGAAGAGGCGCTCAAGTTCGCAACAGAACGTATGGATAAAGACATGGAGCGAGAGGAAAGAAGACTGCAACGAGATGATGAGCGCGAGAAGGAGAGAGAATTACAAGAAAGGCAGCGAGAAGAACGAGAGAGGCAGCGAGAAGAACAAGAAAGGCAGCGAGAAGAACAGGAGAAACAGCGAGATGAGCAGCAAAGGCAGCGTGAGGAAAATGAAAAGCAAAGAAAGCACGAACTACAAATTGAACAAATGAGACTTGAAAGCAACAGAGAGAGTCAAGACAGCAGGAACACGGAGGTCAGATCAACGGCAAAAAGACCAAAGATACCGACCTTTGATGACGGAAAAGATGACATGGACAATTACCTTAACCGATTCGAGAGAATCGCGGAGGTGAACCAGTGGCCACGGGGAGAATGGGCGGCTAACTTGAGCGCACTGCTCACCGGCCGGGCTCTAGATGCGTATTCGCGACTAAGCAGGCAAGAGTCTGAAGACTACGATCTTCTGAAAATGGCCCTTCTGATGAGATACGGCCTGACCGGCGAGGGGTATCGTAAGAAATTGCGCGAATCACGACCCGAAACAAATGAAACGGCCGGACAGTTCATCACTCGACTGACCAACTACGCAACTCGATGGGTCGACCTGACAAACACTGAACACTCATTCAAGGCAATGCGCGACCTAGTGATTCAAGAACAGTTCCTGGAGTGTTGTCCGCGAGCACTGCAAGTCTACATCAAGGAGAAAGGGGCGGACGACCTGGAAGAAATAGCATCC
This sequence comes from Amphibalanus amphitrite, assembly GCF_019059575.1. Classification (NCBI taxonomy): domain Eukaryota; kingdom Metazoa; phylum Arthropoda; class Thecostraca; order Balanomorpha; family Balanidae; genus Amphibalanus; species Amphibalanus amphitrite. The sequence continues at coordinate 267,149 of NW_024881908.1, read as the reverse complement.
TATGCAGCAACCTACACGGACGCACACGGCCGCTCATTCTACAGCCTATGCAGAGCGTCGGGCGCTCCTGTGGAAAGAACTCGACCCGAACGACGAGTGAGCCCTCACGGCTCAGCAACGGCGCTGCGAGCCGCTCGTCAGGAGCAGTCGCCTCGCTGCGCCTTCTGCGAGTTCCCGCATCCGGCGGAGGAATGCAGAAGAGTCAGAAGCTGGACGGTGACCGAGAAGCGTGACCGACTGAGGCGTACTGGCGCCTGCTACTGGTGCCTTCAGACCGGCCACCGCGCGGCGGACTGCGCGGCTGGCAAGTCACGCTGCACCGGCTGCGGTGGAAGGCACCACGCGCTCCTCTGCAGCGGCTCGACCAGCGCTGCCGTCAACGCCGCCGCCGCCGCCGTGGTGACCTCGTCAGCCATGGACGATGCCGCCGCTCTGACAACAACCTTCCAATCGGATCAAGAAGCAAGTGCCACCGTGACGGCAGCAAGTAATACCAAACAAGATAAGATTTTAATGCAGACGGCGCGAGTGAAAGCAAATGGAGACAGCAGCTCAAGGATGGTGCGGATTATGATCGACTCGGGAAGCAATCAAACTTTCGTGAGAACGGCGGTGGCCCGCGAGCTCGGCTGCCACGCTCTGAGCAGCGAGCCATTGAAAGTGGAAACCTTTGGCGGAGGCCAGACGGAGTCACGTCTGACACGAAAGGTGCAACTGTCCCTGAAGGCGAACAACAATCGTGACATAACTATAGCGGCTTACGAGGTGCCAGAAATATGCACCGCGCCTCCAACAGCCTTGGTCACCGAGCTTCAGAAGTACCCCCATCTCAACGGGCTTCAGCTAGCAGAGCGGTCGGATGGAAGTTCTATGAGTCAGGAGATTGACATTCTCATCGGACTCGACAACTACCGGGAAGTGATCGATGGAAGAATAAAAATGGGTGCAAATGGGCCAGTGGCCATGGGTTCTCACTTTGGCTGGATCCTCGCCGGGCGGGTGCAGTCGGAGAGTGAGAGTGCCACCCCAGTGATGGCCAACTTCATTCGTGCTGATCACAGGGACGAGCTCGAAAATCTTTGGAACCTGGAAGGCATCGGCATCAGTTCAACTGGAGTGAGTGGAGTGAGCAAGAAAGAAGAAGATGACGAAGAAGCTCTTCGTCACTTCCGGGAAACCTGCCGTCGTCTCCCTGACGGGCGCTATGAAAACCGCTGGCCCTGGAAAGACGGGGCCGCCCAGAGCTTACCAACCAACGATCAGCACGCGCTAGCCAGACTGAAAGCGTGCGAGGCTTCTCTTCGGAAGAACGGACGTTTGACAGAATACGATGACGCCATTCAAGCCTACTTGGAGATGGAGCACGCAGAGAAGGCGCCGGTCCAGCCAGACGGTCCTGTGCACGTGCTGCCACACCACGGCGTCTTCAAGAAGGAGAAGGTCCGAGTGGTATTTGACGCGGCTGCCGGTCATCCAAGGGGTCTCAATGACTTTATTCTGACTGGTCCAAACCTCATCGCAGATCTGACCGGTATCCTCCTACGGTTTCGCTTCAACAGGATCGGTCTGACAGCGGATCTAGAAAAGGCGTTTTTGCAACTGTCACTCCATCCGGCCGATCGTGACGTCACGCGGTTCCTTTGGAGGAGCTGCGCGTCGGACCCTGAGCCAATGACCTACAGAATGACTAGGGTCGTATTTGGGGTGAATGCTTCGCCGTTCCTGTTACAGGCAACCATACGACAGCATCTTGACCTGTTCAAGTCGTCAGACGGCGAACTGGTCGACCGCCTGCTCAGAGATATCTACTGCGACGACTTGATCACCAGCGTCAGTTCAGAAGAAGAGGCTCACCGAGTGAGGGACAGGACAGTGGAGATCTTTAGTGAAGCCCAGATGAACATGACTAAGTGGACAACGAGCCTCCAGTCGCTGGTCGATCCACAGCAGCTAGGAGACTGCCCCTACCAAGGAAAGAAGGTGCTGGGGGTGAGCTGGGCCCCAGCCACGGACGAGCTAGTCATCATGACTGATCAGCTCGCTCAGCTGGGAAGCTCTCTCCCGGAGACGAAGAGAACGATCCTCAAGATAACGGCAAAATTCTATGATCCCCTGGGCCTCCTAGCTCCGTTATTGGTACGAGCCAAGATGATGTTGAAGAGCCTGTGGAAAAGTGGAAGAGGATGGGACCAAGCCGTCACGGAAGAAGTACAAGGGCAGTGGAGAAGGTGGCTGTGCGAGCTGCGAGAGCTGGGCAGCTTCAGTGTGCCGAGATCTTATGGGCTTACCGCAGAGAGCCCGTACCAGATCCATATATTTTGTGACGCAAGCAAGGAAGCCTATGCAGCTGTGGCCTATATCCGGACGGGGAATCAGGGACAACTTGCAAGTACGGCCCTAGTTATCAGCAAGTCGCGCCTGTCACCCAGCCAGGAAATGAGCATACCCAGACTCGAGCTGACCGCCGCTCTTATCGGTGCACGACTCCTGACTTACGTGAAGCAGCAGTTAACAGTGCCGCCACAGAACAGCTTTTTATGGACCGACTCTATGGTGGTTCTCAGTTGGATCCGCAGTGACGCCGACAGGTGGGGAGTGTATGTGAGGAATCGCATCCGAGAGATTCAGGGTGTGAGTGCTACTGAGAACTGGGGACACTGCCCCGGGCACGAGAACCCCGCCGACCTGCCCTCTCGGGGCATACCAGCAAACCGCCTCAACAGCGACCTCTGGCGGCACGGGCCTAAGTGGCTTACACAAGATCCATCGAGCTGGCCTCAGGACCGGAGCAGCGACCCAGAGCCAGAGGAGTGCAGACAAGAGGAGAAAAAACGGGCACTGCCGACCATCAGCAGCGCTGAGGGAACGGATCATCAGCTCTTTGACCCAGTCAGACACAGCACGCTGAGCCGCCTGCTGAGAGTAACTGCCTGGATATTGCGTTGGGCTCACAACTGCCGAAATCAAAACAAGAGATGTGGGCCGCTCACCGCAGAAGAAATCAGTGAAGCGATGAAACACTGGATTAAGTCTGCTCAGTCTACGTTCCATGAGGAAATAACGGCACTACAAGAAGCGCGGGCGTTGCCCTCGAACTCGCGTCTACGATGTCTGATTCCTGCGCTAGAGAGTGGGATACTGAAGAAGGTAGGGCGCCTTCAAGAGTCCCTTCTGAGTGAAGAGGAGAAGTATCCGGTCATTCTGCCTTCGAACCACCGACTCGTGCAGCTCCTGGCCGAAGACATGCACCGGCGACTGTGCCACGCCGGCGCTCAGCAGGTGCTAGCCGCGCTGAGGGACCAGTATTGGATACTGCGCGGCCGCCAGGTCGTCCGTGCAGCTTTGCGTCGCTGCCCAAATTGTGCGATCTTCCGCGCTCAGCAGCTCGGTCAGGTGTCGGCTCCGCTGCCGAGCAGCCGGACACGCCCCTCACGGCCGTTCAGCTACACCGGAGTCGACCTCGGAGGCCCTCTGCTCGTCCGGGGGACGGCACGTCACCAAGTGGACAAGCTGTATTTCGCGGTATTCACTTGCGCCGTCACACGAGCACTACATTTGGAGCTGGTCTCCTCCCAGAAAACTGAGGATTTCATCAAGGCCTATCGCAGATTCAGCGCGCGCAGAGGGGAGCCTCGGAACCTGCTAAGCGACAATGCAAAAAACTTCAAGGGAGCGGCTACGATATTAGCCGCCGAGGGAGTAGCCTGGCACTTCATCGTTGAACGAGCCCCCTGGTGGGGCGGATTTTGGGAGCGAATGGTCGGCTTGACCAAGCTCGCACTTCGCAGGACACTGGGCAGGGCGCTGCTCGGCAGAGAGGAACTTGAGACCGTGCTGTGCGGCATCGAGAGCGCCATTAACGCCCGCCCTCTCACGGCGGTCAACGATGATCCCGATGACCGGCGTCCACTTCGTCCAGTCGACTTCTTACGATGCCCTCTGGGGGACACGTCAGATGAAAGTGAGGAAGACCTGAGGAGCCGACGGCGGTACCAGCACACCGTCGCGTCTCACCTCTGGAGACGATGGCTAAGGGAGTACCTGAGAAACCTGCGGGACTTCCAGCATGCCTCACATGCCAACGAGGCCAGTGTGGGGGACCTCGTGCTCATCGAGGGCGACCAGCGTAACCGACTGACTTGGAAGACTGGCGTCATCCAGCAGCTACACCCCGGCCGGGACGGGCGCGCACGGGCGGCGACCCTGCGCACAGCTGATGGTGACCGGCGGCGGCCGGTTCAAAGGCTCTATCTGTTGGAGGGTCACCGGAGCTAAGCGCCACCGGTCACGTGTGGGGAGGGTGTCACGGATTCCCTTTAGATGAAGAGTGTAACTACATAGTTCACGCGCGCGCGATAATATTTCGGTATGCTGACCTAGATATTTGGGAAAAAAGAGGAGCGGGGAGATTTGAATGAACTTGAACTAGAAATGAATGAAATAACTTTGATCTTGAATACCAAGCGAGTTTGCGATGAATTGTACCTGAACACTGTGTAACTGTAAATGGTGAAATGTGAAATAATTCATCCGTGTCATACTTATTCGAGCAAAGAAATACAGAATCTGGCTGAAACGCAACTTCAAGGTAAAGTATGTGAAAACGTAACATTAACGTACCGTAACTGACGTTGAGACACAACAGCTTCTGCAAGATCCGTCTATTTTGGCAGTTTTTGCTCTCAGTGTGGGCCAAATTGTCGAACTGAGCTCGAATCTAAGGACAACGCAGTGGAAGCTTCCAAGGATCTATCAAATGCATTGTTCCGTAACGCTGTAACACTTACGGTTCACGAGCTACGGATGCGAGGGGAAAAATTGGCAAAGTTGGCTAGGAACCGCACCCGGTCTCGGGTAAAGTAGGCTACCACTGGGGCCCCTAAAGTTAAGATAGGACCCCTTCTTAATTCCCATGTTTGGCCTTCTCCCCTTTCCAACATATTAATACGCCACTTGATGACCTGCCCTACTATAGGGAAAGGAGGGTGAATTGCGCCACCTTAAGGAAAAACGCTAATTGTAAGAAAACCACTGGAGATGTAAGCATGCACTGGTAACCATTTTAAAGAGGAACTCATTGGCTACGATTTAAGAGCCTCCCGATCAATTAAGAATGTTTCGTTTGCTTCTGACAGCTGCTTTTTCAGAAACATGCAAAAGGGCGCATTTACCAACAACTGCTGTAAATTGCGCCAGGGGGATGGCGCAATTAGAATCCAATTGCGCCCTATCCTTTAACATGGCTAAGCAAAGGAGACGGAATGCATACACTCCGGCATTCTATGTCATTGTGGCTTACTTGAACATGTATTATGTGAATCAAGCTCGATACATAATAAATGTAGATATAAATTGCGATGTTTTTTTGCGCAGGTAAATAACTTTTCTTGTGTCCGGTATGCTTGTGAACTGGAACGAAAACGTTAGATGTAACCGACTAGATGTATACCTATGAACGTATGCGCCTAGACGGTTATATTTTCAATCGTTTCTCTCAAAATTAATATTTTTTATTGCTTCTACAACTTTTTTGACATCAGTTCTAACTTTGTATCATAGCTGTCACCTCTCACGCCTGAGTCCATGTTAAAAATGCCGTATTTCGTCAATTACACCGTAAGTTCATAGCCTAAATGGCAGCTACATTATAAGTTCGATGAGAGAAATAATTTTTGGACTGACGATGGCGGGTTGCTCCCCTGCCTGACATAAAACTCCTTTTTTATTGCAATCAGTTAATGATGCATTCATACTGTCGTGATACAATAGCTACACCATTATTCTATTTGCGCCCCCCTGGCGCAATTGCCATGGGCGCAATTAAAATTGAGGTACTTTTTAATAAAAGCGTAGAAGTTACCATAAAGATGCTGAAGGATGTTTACTGTTTCAGTGAAATATAATGAAAAAAGGATTTTTCTTTCCAAATATCACTCTCAAAATCACACATGTATCGCCTATTTTTATAGCCAACGGTTCAAAAGGCTGCAAAAAAGTTAAGAAAACGCCGTAATATCTTTGATGGCGTAATGAGCCTTGCTGATTGGCTTCATCGGAGAGCTTGTGCCATAAAAGGAACTATCCAGTGGTGAAAATAATGTTTTCGAAAACAAAATGCTTAACATGCCATTGAATTCGTGGGAATGTGGGCGGGCGCAATTGGTTAGGAGGGCACAATACACCCACTTTCCCCTAGGTATAAGACGAATGGCTATTGGCCGTGTAAACACTGGCGCCAAAATGAGAAAGTGAAACAGCAAATTCGTCTGACACCGGGTTCAACAACTAATTTTATGCTGGATAATATTTGAAGCGCCTTATTTACTCCGACTGGGTGGGAAATATCTCGTCACTTCGGGACAACCGGAGGGCGGCACTTTGACTTCAGAGGCGGCACTTTGACTTCAGAGGGCGGCACTATGACTTCAGAGGGCGGCGTTATGACTTCAGAGGGCGGCGCAATGACTTCAAGGACCTTCACGAAGACTGGAGGGCGGCGCTATGACTTCAGAGGGCGGCACTATGACTTCAGAGGGCGGCGCTATGACTTCAGAGGGCGTCGCAATGACTTCAAGGAGCTTTACGAAGACTGCGGAGGGCGGCACTATGACTTCAGAGGGCGGCACTATGACTTCAGAGGGCGGCACTATGACTGCAGAGGGCGGCACTATGACTTCAGAGGGCGGCGCTATGACTTCAGAGGGTGGCACTATGACTTCAGAGAGCGGCGCTATGACTTCAGAGGGCGGCGCAATGACTTCAAGGAGCTTCACGAAGACTGTGGAGGGCGGCACTATGACTTCAGAGGGCGGCACTACGACTTCCGAGGGCGGCATTTCGACTTCCGAGAGCGGCACTACTACTTCAAAGGGTAGCAATATGACTTTAAGTAGCGGTACTTCGAATTAAGGGGCGGCACTCTGACTTCAGGGAGAGAAGCGACATACTCTGAGGGTTAAATATAAATTCAGATAGTTACTACCAGAGATTATTATGAAATGAGCTTCAAAGAAATGCGGGTCATTTCCGTAAAATGCACTTCATCACGTATGGAAAAAAGCCGCCCTCCGCCGCCTTCGGCGGCGGAGGGGCGGCATTTTTCGATAGGCTAGGGGCATCGGCCCCCAGATGCCCCCCCCTGGATCCGCCCCTGCGCCCGATCACGATTAAACTTTCAGTAGTGCCCTCGTGTTGATCAATTTTCGATGGCTTCGATAGCATTCGATAGCTCTTTCAACGCTCTTTCGCCAAAGTAGTCCTCAGATTTGACCTCAGGTCATCGGCTTAGCATAAACTCTCCAGAGGGCAAAAACTCCAGTAATAGCCACTTATGAAAAAGTTTTTTTTTCTGCCATAGCTTTTTACTCGAGAAAGTCATGGCATTTATTTTGCCAGCCATCATGTTCTTCTTATCAAGACGCGTCGAATAAACTATAGTTTGACCTTGAAATTTCATTTGGAAATTTAACCCCGGGTCAAGGTCAAGACCTGACCGGAAAAGGTTATGTTGCATGTCAGTCGATCCGTTCAGTCGATCATCGCTCTAGCATGCGCCTACCAGAAGTTATTAACGAAAAACTGTTGGCTCCCTTTTGTGAACTGAGATGACCTCAGGGATATAAGGAAGGGTCACGTCATTTTCACGTCGGGTGTCATTTTCCAGTTCAGTGTGTCATGTTGAATTGTTAATAGGTGTTTGGAAGTGTTCAGAATGTCGTCCGTCCAGAAAAAAAACGCATTTTAATTTCCTTCCATTGACACTGATGATAGATATCGGATTTTCGTCCCCGTCTTGAGGTGAGATGTTCGTTTGTCTGGCCGCTATGTCTTCCTCGAGCGGTGGAATATTGGTTACAACTGCCGCCTATCACCGGAGCAACCCTAGATCATTTCCCGCTGACCACAGGAGCTTTCGATAAGGTATGACGCGTACGGCGCAACGCCACCAACACCCAAGATCTTTCTATGGACCAAAGAACAACTGACGACGGCCGGAGAAGTAACTGGCCGAAATGTTGTGAAACTAACATCTCAACTCAAGACGGGAACGAAAGTCCGACAACTAACATCCGTGATACTAATGTATGTATGTATGTATGTATGTATGTATGTATGTATTGACACCAAAAGCCTTCCACATATGGCGTGGCGATTTAATGCCTCGTCTCAAGCATTCCGAAGAATTATCCCATGGATTTATAGCCTATAGGTAATGGGGATGTGGCAAAATTGACCTGACCTTAGGTCACCGGTATCGAAGTTTCAAGATATACATTTTGTACAAACTGTCGGCCTTATCAATCGGTGAAATTTTCAAAGCAATCAGCCACTGGGTGTGGGTATGACAGACATTGGTACTTCAATCGTTATTCGTGAAAAAACTGTCTACCTTAAGCGCCGCTATTTTGACTTGCTTACCCCGGTGACGTCATTTTTTACCTGACCTGAAAATGACCTCAGTAAAAATTGTAGACTTTGTCCGTTTGTATCCCATGCCATTTACCGCTTGTTTCTATCTTGCTTCGTTCGCTTGATATCACGGGGAGCAGGTATCCGCCCCCCGTCGCACTGTGGGCGATCCGGCCGGTGTAGCCTCGCGAAACCTATCGGCATTTATAACATCCATGTTTTTGAAGCTAGAACCACGATATTTAGGAGCAACCTTCTTGAATATCCAATGAGCATATGTTTTAAAAAAGGACTATCTCTTTTAGGATTTGTGCTCTGTGGTGAGCTTGCAATTTGCCTAATTGCGGCTCGAATAACGCATGATTTCTTTTGAGGGTAGGTCGAAATTTATGACGATATGAGCTGGGTAGGACATTAAAATGGTGTGTACCTCCGCAGAAAATTGCTCCCAAACCAACTTTTTATTCAAACGATTATGCCCTACCAATTTATACATATCATGAAACAGCGTAAATTTCGCCCGGCAAGGCCCCATTTCATAACGTGACCCAAGCAGCGGGTTTGGTTTTTGTTAAATAACTTCGCAAAAAATGGCCGCAGAACCACGATTTTGACATCGTCGTGTTCGCCTTGCTCAGGCGCGTCGAATGGTATACTTTTTGTTCAGGTGAGGCCACCGTAAGGTGTTGACCTCGAGTCAAGGTCAGGTGAGAGGTCTTCAAATCACGGAGTTGGTCGAAGGAGGTCGTATCGCATATCATTCGATTCGGCAGGTCTTCCGGAGTCCATTGGTGACCTTGTCGACTCTCTAGCTCAATTTGATCTGGAGTTATTGACGAAAAACTCGTATGACCCTAGTGACGTCATAAATGACGTCATGCAAGGTCAACAATGCAAAAATGCAGCATCAGATCTTGCAAGGAGTGCATGAAGTAACGATTCCATGTACTTGAGACAATTGAATATCATTCCTGGCGCCAAAATAACAGTTTTCATATTTCCCCCATTGACTTATAGGTGAGGTCACGTGACCAACCTGACTTTATGTGACATTTAGGAAAAATCTGAGATATAAAAGTTGTAAGACCTCGAAGGGACATTAAGTCCTGCAAGTCTCACCTCCCTGTGAAAGTTACTCTGGCACTGAGAGCGTTGCAAGGTTGCGACATCTGAGGATCGTGTAGAGGTTCAGTTATGACGTCATAGGTCAGTGACCTGACCTGACTTGAGAGTGCGGTTGGTGTCACAAGATTCGGCGTGCATCAAAGGTCAGGTATGCCAAGTTGCAGTTCTCTATTGCCTGGGTGTTTTTAGCTATCGCGAAAACACCCTTTGTGGCATTTACCACTTGTGCTCAAGTGCACCAAGCACGGCCAACCCTTAGAAGAAAAAGGTGTCTGGATGCCAGGGCTGCAAGTTGCTGCAAATTTTCACTGGCTCCCCTAATAGATAGTGTCTTAGTGCATGCGATACAGCATTATTTTCAGTTCATCCTCGTAAAACTTTATTGCTGGGCTTGGTTAATTCAGTGAACGTAATGTTCAATGGTAGAAAAAAATATAAAAAGTTAACCTAATTATAAGACATTTTAACTGATTTTGTCTACTTGCTTTCTATGGTGGAATCGTCTAAACATCTAAATTTCACTTTCCATGCAAAATGGATGCTCAACACCTAGCAATTTCATCGTTCCGCAAAATATTCAAAGAGCGTAAAAATCGGCTGTGATTATCCCCTTATGAAGAGTTACGGAACGCTGTCTTTAACGATACTTTTGTCGACGAAAAAATGTCTCCTGAGCTATGCAAATGCACTAATCGTAATATTTGATGAATTTTCTGTCGACTAGTATGCGTTATTTTCCAACTTTCGGAAAAGTGTCTTTGAGGTTTCGCGAGGCTAGACCGGCCCGATCGCCTACCGTGCGTCGGTGTGAAGTTGGCGCGGAACGCGGATCCCCGTTGGTGCGCAGGTTAAACCATGATATTTCGGACCAAAAGAATATCTCGCCACTCAAAGCAAAACTTCAGGTCTCAGGACGTCCGGAACCGAAAACCCATTGACGCGGCACGAATGCGTCGCTGGCTACCAAATGCTGCTGTCTGGTATAAATAAAGCGAAAAATTGTTTCCATTTTTTACAACGCATTCTGATGTACGGTTATCAGAGCAGGGGCGCGGGAACTACTTTCAGACTGGAGAAGGGGGGGGGGGGCACACCATAATTGAAATCAACCTAGGGTATACCCAAATCTAGTTTTCTCACCGGTTTTAGGCCACTTATTTTTCATCCCTTGGCGTTTTCATCAAAAAGAAAACATTGGCAAAAAAGTGCGATATATTCCGTCTGAAATCTGTGGGGGCACCGCACCCACGGCCCTAGAGTTGGGGGAGGGGGTAAACTGTCCCCGACTTCCCACTGCCCCCCCCCCCCCGTTCCCGCGCCTATGAATTAGAGAAAACAATGCGTTCAAAGAATCGTAACTGTGATGCCAGTACCAACTTTGGTTGGGGGTGCCCAGAGCCCCTTGGGGGGTGCCCAACTCAGCATTGGGGGTGCCCGGGCACCCCCAAAAGTATACAAATCGACACCTATGTGTCTACCGTCATTTCACATGTTGGCTCGGTTTTATCACATAACTGACATAACAAGTCTGGAAACGTATAGATAATAGTCGTTTTCACGACGGCCATCTGGTACACATTTGGTGCACATCTGGTGCAGATTAGGTGCAGATTTGGTCAAATTATGTTCAGTGTGTCTCTTAGTAGCTATCAGCTAGGGTTGCACTAATTGCTTATATGCCTGCTTTGTCATATTATCAGAGAGCATCATCGATTAAAACGCTGAAATAAATCCATAAAATGAAGATATTTGCTGTAGAAGAGATTAGATGCAGATCTGGTCAAATTAGGTGCACTCGCCGGATAGCCCGTCGTGAAAACGGCTAATGTGCACTAGCATACGCCGAATCGGTATTTCGGCCTGACATGGTCTGGAGAAATAGGAACCTCGGCTGGACGTCGAGATGGTAGCGAAGGGATGTCGGGCTCGGGTTGACACGGGTTGATGACGGGGAGACGTCGGCTGAGCGTCGGGTTGACAGAGGAGAGATGTCGGCCCCACGTCATCTCGGCTCAACCTCGTCACACGATCTCGGCCTGACGTCGGCTCACGGCTGGACGTCGGTATATGCGGACGTACGTCGCCGACGTCCAGCCGATGTCGGGCCGAGGTTGAACCGACGTTGGGCCGACTTCGGGCCGAGCCTCGGCCCAACGTCGGGCCGACGTCCGCATGTTTACTGGGTTCATAACCAGTGATGAACCGGAACGTTTTCAATACGTTTTGATGTTATTAAAGACATCGCGCTCCGCGCGAATCAAATTTTCAAATAACATTTTCATTATTTAAGAAATGGTACGGATCATCACTTTTTATTTGCTTTCCTCTGTACATTTGCCTGCATAATGGCACCACATTAATTTCATTCGGTCAAACCGTTTCCAGCGGCATCGATTTTCTTAATTCCCAGAATGCACGAAATCGGTCTTTTTTCACAACCGGGGGTCTTGCGTTGCACGTGAAGCAAACCGTCCTCTTCCCCACACAGCAAGTGAGCTATTCGAGACGAATATCTCCAGCAATGCAGATGTTAGAAAGTTAGCGACTGTCAATCCTCAAGGCCATGGATAAATGGCAATGCTCACAAAACCGGTTGTTGCCTGTGCCGAGCGGGATAGAAACAGCCACCCCTTCCGGCATAAGATCAGTCGCAGGATGGCGGCCGCGCTGCTGACACTGTTCCTGGCGGCTGCGGCCGCTGCCTACCTGAGCCCGCCCTATCGGCCGCTGGTGACCACTCTGGAGGGGACGGTGAGCGGTGCGACCGACAGGAGCGCCGACGGAAGTCTCTTCTTCAGCTTCAAGGGAATACGGTATGCACAGCCGCCCGTGGGCCCTCTGCGCTTCGAGCCGCCACTTCGCCACCCAGGCTGGCGGGGCATCGTCGACGCTCTGGAGCACGGAAACAACTGTGCCCAGTTTCAGGCGTTCAACAACAACACCCGCCTTGGTGTCGAGGACTGCCTGTTCGTGAATGTTTACACCCGCCAGCTGCCGGGACGGGAGAACACACTGACCGGGCTTCCGGTGATGGTCTCTATTCACGGAGGCGGATTCTTCTTCGGCTCTGGCGACAGTGACATTTATGGTCCGCACTACTTCATGGACGAGCCGGTGGTCCTGGTGACGTTCAACTACAGGCTCGGACCGTTCGGATTCTTCACAACACATGACGCGGCAGCTCCTGGCAACTACGGCATGCTGGACCAGGTGCTGCTGCTGCAGTGGGTGCAGGACAACATCGCCGCGTTCGGTGGCGATCCCAAACTGGTCACCATATTCGGCCAGTCAGCAGGCGGGTCGAGTGTCTCGCTCCTGGTGCTCAGTCCCCTTGGAAAGGGATTGTTTCAACACGCCATCAGTCAGTCTGGTGTATCGTTTTCCACATTTGCCGCCAGTGGCAAGCGAAGAGGACTGGCCGTCAAGTTGGCCACGCAGTTGGGATGTCTTCAATCCAGGAGTGACGCACTGGTGGACTGTGTCAAACGGACTCCAACTCAGGTTCTTCAGGACGCATGGGAAGCCATCGGAGAAAATGACAACATCGGCTTTCGCCCCCGTACCGATAGAGAGAGGAACCTCCCATTCTTACCTGATGATGCCAGGGTGCTGTTGGCCACAGGTAACTTCAACTTAGTTCCTTGGATTTCCGGCATGACTAGTCTGGAGGGCGCTTTGTTTCTTCCACGCCGTCTCCCGACCGAAGATTTCGTTAATGAAATCATTGACAAAAATCTGGGCGTTTGGAGTAGCTTTCTCGAATTGATCGGCGAGTCCCGATTCAGGATCCTAGATTGTGGAGCTGATCCAATCGAGGAAACAATCAAGGTCATTAACTTCTTTGTCGGAAGCGGCAGAGTTACGATAAAGGCCCTTGCTGATATCCTATCCGATCGACTCTTCGTAAACGAGATATCAGAAGAGATTCGCCTGGCCTCGGCGCATGCTCCTGTGTACAAGTACGTGCTGGACCACATGGGTCCCGGACGGCTGACGCTTGGCGACAACCCTCCGAAGCCTGACAACCTGCCGTACCCAGTCACAGAGCTGGGCGTCAGCCATGGTGCGGATACTCTCTACCTGTTCACTAGAGCCAACCGGGACCGAGAGCAGCCCGGCACTCCGGCCTACTTCATGGTCCGCTTTATGGTCAACCTGTGGACCAACTTTGCGCGCACGGGTCGGCCCAGCTCCGATGTGCTGCCAACGCCAGACTGGCCCATCTTCAACGAAAAGTATCAGCGCCACATAAGACTCAACTCGCAGCCGGCGCTGGGGGAGAGATTGTTTGAAGAACGGGTGAACTTCTGGCAGACGGTGCGCATCAACGAGCAATGGAGACACCTACTAGACAGGAGCCCGTGCTCCTGAGACCCGAGTCTTGGCCGTGGTCGGTTCAACACGATGGATGCGAGAGAGGAATGCAACAGGAGGACAACTATGTACTATCCGGCAACCTTCACCTTGAGTAGCTACAGTAGCGGCGGAACACCTTCAATTAAGGGGGGGGGGCACTGCCGACTTTTGGTTCCATTCTTTCCATGCAACACCCATAAGGCTAATGTTAAAATGCATAAATCAAAGGGGGGCACGGTGCCCCGGTGCCCTCCCCGTTCCGCCGCCTATGAGTAGCTATGCTGTTTTTATTGTACAGATGAGAAGTAAGATATGGCATCTTCGAGTTCTTCCTAACTAACTGTATGACCAATACACAACGTCATGTTTCATCGAAGGTAAATATTCTTTCTTATCACCTACGTGATGTACTGCACTGAGGGCATAGAACCCTGCACCTATTTAGTTAGCCAGTAACCACTCCTCGCCGAACGAGGAACAGTCCTCGGGTCAGCCGTTTCACAGGAACTAGGCCAGTATTTGTTTTATGTAAGCAAATGAATCTGAGACTCACCGAGGGTAAAACGTTTACTCATTAACCCGCGCCCTGCTGGGGGGGGGGGGGGGGGGTGTTTGAACACCCCGCCTTGTGGTTTTTCGCGAATATTTCAAGTTTTTGGTACACCTTATCATACATCAATTCTACACATGTTGTGAAAATTTCAGACCAAGGTCATTCAAGGTCAGGTCACCAGGTCACTTGAAGTGACCTCACCTCATAAAAAGTTTCAATGTCTGCCATAGCTACACCGAGTGACCGATCGCTTTGAAACTTTCAGCGATTGATAAGGGTAACAGTATCTATAAAATGTATCTCTCGGAATTTTGATATCGGTAACCTAAGGTCAGGTCAATTTTGCGACCTCTCCAAGTCAATGGGAGAAAATTGAAATGCGCCTCTTTTGGACGAAAGACATGATAAACACTCCCAAACACTGAGTTACAAGTGGTTTAGACACATTGAACATGAAAATGGTGTCCGTGACTCCTATTTATGCCCCTGAGGTCATCACAGGTCACGAATGGTGTCTAACAGTTTTTCGCAAATAACATTTGATAGAGGCATGCTAGCACATGCGGAACTTTATATACCGTGGTGGTTGTAGCTACAACCCCATTTTTTAAAAGCACAACCCCAATACGCAACCGAAGTGTGACGTCATGACTAGTGGCTGGGGCATAATCAGCTGACGGCCCTGTGTAAAAGCAATGGGACGAAATTTTATCAGTATTTTTAGAAAAAAACTGGACCTAGTTAGATAGTTTGGGGGCCAGTCTCTAGGTAAACTGAGTATATTCTATTTTTCTACGCCCAAAAAATGCTATGTTTGAAAGCGAAAAGGACCGAATTTCGCGAAATTGTTACGGGCGGCGAACTTGACGCACCAAATACATGACCTTGATACGCGAACTGCGACCGCGTCGGGAGGATTTCGGTGCGAAAGGTTTGACATATTTGAGTTTGAGCTGGATAAATATTTTTTATTTGTAAAAAGCAAAGGAGAAAATTCACCATATAAGTTATTTTGAAAATCTTTTTTATTTTAAATATATTATTTTAAACCTCTTGATCCAAAATGTTTTGTATTTCTGCGTCAACTTCGCCGCCAATTAGGTTTTCACGAAATTTTGTGCTTTGCGTTGTTAGATTTTGCAATATTTTTTCATAGAAAAATAGATCATACATCGTTGTCCTAGATCCAGCTACTAAAACTATCTAACTAGGTCCAGTTTTTTTTAGGAAAGATCGGCAAAATATTGCCCCATTGCTTTAGCACGGGGCCGTCAGCTGATTATGCCCCAGCCACTTGTCGTGACGTCACGACTTTGGTTGCGTATGGCAAAACTACAACCCCAACATTGGACATCAGCCTGAAACACATGAAAATGAACAAAATATGTATTCCTACAGAAGCAGATAATTGAGATATATCAAGAAAGTGAAGATATCAATAAATTAGGACATCTTTTTGAATTCCAGATGCTAAAAACATTGAAAGTGCTCCGTTAAGAACATATTATTCCGCTGAGACAGTGAGCAGAGCATGATATGAAAGTTAATCACTTCACACTTCTTAAGCATACTAAGTGAATCATATTGAAAGTGTTCCAAAAAATCTTAACATGTAACATGAAAGTGTGAAGCAAAAAAAAACATAACATTCATCATACTTTTGCAGTGGCGGATCCAGCTCAGAGTTTGGGGGGGGGGGGCAAACCATAACAATTTATCGATTCTTTCCATGCCTCGTCCATAGGCGTAATATTAAAATTATGCCGTTTGGGAGGGGCAAATGCCCATTTTGCCCCCCCCCCTGGATCCTGATCCGCCACTGTACTTTTGGGTTTTCTCACTTAATATTTCATACCTGTGGGCTGTGCTTATCAAATAGATAAGCATAGATGAAAAGTTTGACACAAAACAGTAAGCCTCAGAAATAAATTAACCTAACCTAAGCTCCCACCCTATGTCAATGTAGCATTCAATCACCATAATCATAATATCAAATACATTTATGTATTTGAACTGTTTCCGAAAAAAAATCCGCTATTTTTGCAGTTTTTGCCCCCTGCAGGCAAAACCGTTGACGTTACGTCAAATCTGAGAGAATTACTCAGAAAGGGCGTTAACAGGGCTATCGAATCGGTTTAAATCAAGTCATAGGGTCTTACGACCAAACCAAATGCCGGTGGGGCTCGCTGAGCATCTAGGTGCATCCCATCCCGTGTATGCCACTGAACGAAATTAACCTGTCGTACACGATTCCTTGTGTAATCGTGTTTACCATGGGCTATTACCGTTTCATCCAGATTGTTTGTTTTTACCTTATTTTAGACATTGTTTAGGTAAGGAAAATGACATACTGATGCTTGAAAATTCTTTCAGACGAACAGACTAATGGTTAATGTATCTTTTGGCAAGGAGGACATGATGACAAAACGTGTTAATGATATCACAATGACCTATCAAAGATTCGAAGTTTGGGGAACAGTGCTGCCACCTACAGGCGGACATGTATCACTATTAGTTCGATACTCGCCATCAGAGGCCAATTGACCCGAAGGGTGCGGATATTATTGAATGCTGTCGCCAAACCAATTGAGTGATATTGCTGGTTTTAGCGGCATTGTGACGCCAACGGACCATGTTTGAGGCTCATATAAACTTTTCAGCCTAAACACAACGCAACTTTCGATTATGCAGTGAGACGTCGATATTTTCACTTTATCCAAAAACTTCAAGGAAGTTCAGGGGTCAAATTTTTTTACGAATTTTTCATTTTTCTCGACGGATTCGGAATCAGCATGAAAAAATGCATCAGACTCGAGGCTTGGAGCGGTGATTCCGTGTACTTTGCAAAAAAAATGGCCATCCTACTGAACATGTACCGGTTTTTGTGGCTCAGGCTTGATGACCTGACTTGAGATAACTGGGACCAAAAATTTTCCGGAAATGTTCAAAAGGATGCCCCAGAGGGCATGCAAAATTTGGCGGCGCTATACGCCGCCTTTTTTACGTTTTTTCATAGTCACGTATGCTTTTATTCACACCCTTATTGAAACACAACGAAGACGAGGCTCACCAATGGATGCGTGGCATAATAACATATCGACTATCCTCAGTCACCAGTATCGACCATGTGCAAATAGCACAATGGACATACAACACGCATTCTCTCCCAATGATTAAAGGCCGCCCCACACTGGACCTCGCATGCGGGTTGCGAGTTTGCAGGTTTTGAGTTTGCGGGCATAATACTAATTCTAGAGTGATTACACCGTTCCTTTATGGTCACTCCATGAATGCAGTGAAGCCGGTACACCTTCAGAAAATTACATATTGTCGCAATACCAGCACAACGAACCAAAATTAGACTCCAAAGAAAAACTCCCAGACTTCGCAGAACTCGCAGACCTCGCAGCGAGGAAAATCGAAAGTTGACTCAAAATTAACTTTTGGAATGCGATGCAAGGTAGCTCGCAAGCTAAAAACATGCAGACTCGCTTGTTAGATGGTAGTGTGGGTCACTCAGTATAGATTGTATGATTAAATTTTGAAGAAACCCGAAAACCCAAAAACCCGCAACCCGCATGCGAGGTCCAGTGTGGGGCGGCCTTTACGGACCATGCACACAGAAGCTCCACGTGTCTACACCTCTTCACTTCACTATGCTTCATGTATCTACACTGCTGGTGGAATACGGTTCACAAAACGGTTGCACTCATAACACCATCTTACAAAATTCACCACGTTACACACTTGAAAGACTTAACACGTTTAAGAAACACAAGGAAGCAATGCACCAATGTTAATGATCTGATCTGGTAAACACTGTAAACCACGCGAGAATATTCACTGAATGGGTACTTTCGTAGAACTCGACACTTACTTGGTGTAGCGTTATGTTGGTTACCATGCTCTGCGCCCTGTTCCTCAGTTTCAATGCTCTTGAAGACAGACAGGTGACCAGTGGCGATGACTGCGACGCCCCTCGGCATCCATCCCGCCTTCTGGCGATACAAGTGAGCCGGTATCGTTCATGCAACACCGTCGCCAAACTGGGAAAGTGCGCTGTTCAGTTGGGCGCTTGTGCGCATCCGTTTCAGCCTACTGGTCATTTGTCTGGCGCCTTCCTCCGTCATGCCGTCTCCCAGAGCCCTGACTTTGTCTCCAAACGCCGACAGAAGCGCGTCCACGACAGCTGAGCTCGGCCGTGCCATCAGCGACTGACGAGGATTCGGCTGGACGCTCACAGTGTCGTCTTCAGATGCCGCATCCATGGCCTCATCGGCCGAGGGAGGGTCAGAGGCAGCGTCAGTGGTGCCTGCGTCAGCAGCAGCAGCGTCACTCGGACCGTCAGAGTCATGCTGCTCAAACAGGGAGGCGAAGAAATCCTCCGTCGGTGCCGCCTCCTCGCCCGTGGCCACGGCCGCCAGCCGCCGGAGACGCTCCTTGGTACCCACGTACCCCTTCGGCAGCCTCGTCATGGTGTGCTCGGCACACGCGGTCTGGTGCTGGCACACGGCTCCAGTCTGGCCCTTGGTGCATGAACACCAGCCGGTTTTGAGGTCCACATCGTACACCTGAGTGTCATCGCCCTCGCCCTTCACTTTGAAGCTGCCATCCCCACCTTCTGTCTGCACCACGTCATAGCCCTGGAGCCCGGCGGTGGCCTCGCAGGCGGTCGCTTTCTTCCCTCGCCGCCCGAGGGCCACGTCTGCCAGCCGCTGCCGCACGAGGTCGTCCCACTCCTCGGTCAACAGCACGAGTTGACAGGCGTTCTCCGCCTTCGACGACCTGTGAAAAATGACACAGAAATGAGTGATGGTACGATATAATTTGCCCTCTGGTTACCGTTATGGTACGTGGCACAAAGATTCAAACCAACAGAGTGTAGAATATGTCCCCGTTTGCACATTCGCTGTTACGGCGCGCCATTCTCCTCCCTCTCTGTTATGTTCTATTCAAAAACCTTGATTATCTTATTAACGAGCATAAGAATACGAAGAATCGCGATATAAGCTTGTTGCTGGTGTGCCCGGTCACTTCATATCATCATCATTATGAACGAGAATGCATGTCGTGTCTGAGGTTTTTGTCTGTTTTTTTTTTTGGGGGGGGGGGTTTGGGCATGCCGAGTCTGCTTCTGTCGCCGTGTCTGAGGCGTGAAAAGATAACGTTGGTTAGTTTTGCATCTGTTCACTAGCGACCCTATCCGGTGCTAAAAGGCGCACAGACAGGCCGGGGGTGGGGTGGGGGCAGCCGAGGGTCGTGTGCGATTCTCCCCATACACTGTCATCGACGTTATGTCAATAATCGGGTCTTTCGGGGGAAGTCATGCCCCCCCCCCCCCCCGTGGTCGATAATGCATTTACCCAGAACAAAATATTCTGACCTGTTCAGGACGATGTGTTTGAGCACACACACTGAAGCCACCGCGAAGTTATAGTTGCGGTGTCCTCGGAGCATCTCGCAGCTTCTGAAGGCCAGGGCCCACTCTGCTCGCCGCTCCATAAGCTCTCCCATGTACCTGTTGGGGCAGATCACAGGGTAAGTGGTGCATTCAGAAAGTAACTGCATTTACACAGGCCCTCACGATTGAGTGTGACAACTCAATCGTGAGAGCGTTTCTTGCCAGCGGCATTGACGCACATGGCCTGATTGCTAACACTCATGTACAGGTCAGACACTCTTACGACCTGCTGGGCCTGAACCTGCATGCGGTGAGTGGACGCGATCTAACAAACATGTTCGTCGCTCCATCGGAGCGTTTTGTTAGCACACTGAACGAAATGGCTGCCATCAGAGTCTGTTTTTTTTTTGCATTTGTATCTGCATTTGTAACATTGAAACGATTTGAAATTCTCCGCAATCACCATATCTGGCGCTATGTGATTTTTTTCCAAAACCGGAGGGACAGCCCTGAAGGACGGCGCTACGCATCCAGGACGGAGCTGGCAGGCGCGATCTGCTAGTGGGTACAGCAGGCCTCCAAAGCATGGAGTGCTATCGGAGTTGGTTGAGAATGTGAGACGATGTAAGCTTCGCGCTCGCTCCTAATAATAATAACACTAGCTTACCTTATGAAGGAATCACAGCTGCTTTGGGTCATCGAATCTGCTAGGTATGTCTCCCAGATGGCCGAGAAGCTCGCTGGCGATTCGGCGTTCACAAGGCTCTTGGTCAGACTGAACAATTGCTGGCGCTGATCCTTGTCAATACCGTGCCTGTTGTCCAGGAGCCACCGCCACACCTAGCGGCACAAAGAAATACATGCCATGCAGTACTTGGTACCACGGTTATGCATAAACATCACGGTTACAACTTTGCTCGGACTTAAACAGCGCCTTTGACAAGCGGACTTCCGTCACTAAAAAGGCACACAGTACCCGCTAATGTAAGTGCATTAAATGTTATTGCATTAGTTAGTTGAACCGCTTTAACCCTATTAGTGGCAGGCTCCTGGCTACCCCTATTAGTGGCAGGGGGGGGGGGGCTGTTTACGACCCCCCCCCCCTGATATCTCGAGATCTAACGGGCCGATTTTCAAAATTCAAACGGCATTCGATCTCGCTCAACGTGATCTACATTTCTAAAAAATAAAAATTAAAAAATGACAATAGGGGGGTAGAGGGGGGGGGGGTTAAAACGGGCAAATTGCAGATACATTTTAGACTGTTTATCACGGCCAGGTTTCTGAACCAATCTTAACACAACTTTTGCCGATCGATAGAGAATGAACCAGGAATTCACATGGATCCTAAAAATATGCATTTTCAAAAATCATAGGCGGATACAGATCATTGAGATTGGGGGTACACAAAAAGTATAGTAAATAAGGTTTTTGCTGGTACTGTTTCTAAAAAGGGTGGCAATGGTCTTGTTATGTTACAATTTTCTTATGAGAGAACGACTACAATTGTATTGGTCATGCATAGGCGGTGTCAGGGCACATATGTTGGGAGGTAAAACATACCCCCCCCCTTTTTGGACGCCTGGATCCGCCTATTATAGCAAAAACGTGTCAAAAGAGGATGCACAATAACTTTGTATATGTTATCACATGATACCTTTCATTCACTGTTCGTAAAACTGGTGCATACAGTTATAATACATCAGCATCGTGATCTTCGCCCAAATGACTCGCTTCACGAATAGGACCCCCCAATTCCCAGTGCTCTGGAGCCGCCCCTGGTAAAGTTATGAACTTGAAATTTTCAGGGAATGTGCCCAATTAAGTTTTAGGAAAAGTCAGAAAATTTCAGCATCGCAGCTTCAGCGGTTTCGGAGATATTCCCGAAAAACCTGAGGGGTGGATGAAATTAACCCCCCCCCCGCCACTAAAAGGGTTAACAAAATTCATGAGTTAAACGCCCCGAATTTATTGCTCATGCAGCCTCCCCGTGAAAGATTCAAAATGGCTTTAAGCATAAGCCAATGCAAGGCACACATACATGTATCCGTTTTTGCGATCTTCCCATGACCAGTCAGAAAATGTCATCTCTAAATCAAGCATCTCTAAGAAAGCTCTGAGCTTTTCACAAGTCCCGATGGCATCAGAGCGTTTCACGAAGTGGCCCTACCTGCCGCAGCGTGTGGCAGACAGACGAAAACTGCCGCGACTCGGGCCAGACGGCCGCCAGCGCGCTGCACTCCGGCGCGGAGTCGTCCGTCATCAGACAGTCCGGTCTCCCCTTGCCGAAGAAGCTCTCAGCTCCCAACGACTTCTGCAGCAGCTTGAACCCTAAAAGAGAATCAATTGTTATATCTTCGCAAAATGATGGAGTGTGAACAACTGTCTTTCTCGAAGGATAATAAAATTCAAGGGACATGTGATTCCATTCGATTTGTTATGTAATAGCTGTAGCCCACAGTGGATGCCCATCTGTCGCTATAACTTAGACGGGTCCATTTTAGACTACAACATCCCTGTGTCCCGTAATTCAGCTGGTTAGAGCATCGGACTCACTGTGGCGAGAGCCCGGGTTCGAGTCGCTCCGGTGCTCGACAAACGAGACTCCTGACGGGCTTGATCTGCGGTTGGTGGGAGCAGCCGCAGCCAATTGAAGTCAGTGATAGTGGGACGGATTGTGTCGAGTTTGTTGAGCGCGCCAACTTCTCGCATCCGAATTCCCCTGATTACCTGAGATTGCCGGATCGGACGGCGGTGAACATTTAGTTGTTTATCCATAAACAAGCCACACTAAAATCAAAACAGACACGAGTAAATTAAAGCTGTGATTTCCTACTCTAACTTAAGTGTACCGATTAAAACGCACCTGCCGTCAGGCACGCCTCATCCTGAGCTGATGTGAAGATGACGCCCAGGGGCGCGGCGCCGGCCGGAGTGGCGCAGAGCAGCGGACGAACACACGTGTGTAGCCCGTCCACCGACACGGCCCCGTCCACGTACACCACTTCCCCCGCCTCTCTGATCTCCTTGTGGGCTCTTCTCATGAAGGGCGTAACCAGCGAGACGCAGAAATGCTCGACAGTTTGCAGCATGTCAATGGAGAGCTCGGGATGGGCAGCGGCGTATCTCTTCAGCGAGTGGATCACGTCAGCGTCGTTTTGCCCTCTGTGCTTGTTCTTTTTCCACAGCTGCAGCATGTAATCCACAGCCCTTCTCGTTGGATTCGTGTCCTTCCGAGCCACCTCTAGCGCGTCTCCCTCAGCTGCCCGTTTCCTGCTGTGATGGCGAGCGGCTTCAGAAGCACCCATGCCTGAGAAAAAAACGGGCAAACTGACAGTTCATATGGATTATAAAAGACAGAAAGGTATGCTTATTGCGTCACTATATGAAAACGACAACAAACCAATAAAAGGAATGATGCATTTCATGTATTTGCTCTAGTTTGTGTATTCATAAGCTGGCTCAATAAACATGACAGTTAATGTTATACTGAGGCGCGATGAGAAAGTAAACACACTTTCTTTTACATACTTTTCAATGGTATTGGCAAAATATTCTACAAGTAAGACGGCACAGCCAACAAATGTCAACATTTATTAGCATACGAGATCTAGGTATAACACTTATAACCCCCCCCCCCCCCCCTGGGTTAATTCGGTACCCACCTTGCTCAAAGTACTCGTTAAAGCTGCGTGCGACGCTGGGTAGGACACGCAGTTCCTTCAGAGCCGCTTCGCCCGTAGTGGTGTGGTTGTGGCATCCCACTATCCGAATGAGGCCGGGATGGGTTGCCACTGTTTTGTCCTTCTTGAGGGTGTGCTTGTTCACGGGCTTGATAGTGACAATCATTCGGAAAGTACATCTGCCGGAAAGATGAAAATAAGGCTTAAATATTAAATTAGACACAATATATGCGATGTCAACCAAAATACTACAACTCATAACAACATCTATAATCAGAGACATTGAACTACGGTGGAATCTAGCACTCCCGACTTTTGGTTACATTCTTTCCATTACGACCCCCCTCGCCATTTCGCCCCTGGTGGAGCTAGCGCGTCGCGGAAAAAACGAGCGTGTGCGCCGTTACGAGACGCAGAGATTGGTACCCGATTTTAAGTTCCTAGGTCAACCGGTGACCTCTGAGGTCAGGTCAAGTGCCCCAAGGTACGGTTCAGTTTTTGGTGAATAACTTTGCAAAAAAACGGCCGCAGAGCCGTGATTTTGGCAGCATCGTGTTCGCCTCGCTCAGGCGCGTCGAATGATATACTTTTTGTTCGGGTCAGGTCAACTTTGGGTGTTGACCTCAGGTCAAGGTCAGGTCAGCACCCCCAGGTCACGAAGTTGGTCGAAAGAGGTCATGTCGCATATCATTCGATTCGGCAGGTCTTCCTGAGTCCATTGGTGGCTTTCCCGACTCGCTAGCTCAATTTGATCAAAAGTTATTGACGAAAAACTGATATGACCTTGATGACGTCATAAATGACGTCACGCAAGGTCAACACTGCAAAAGTGACGCATTTACCTTGCAAGGAGTACATCAAATCACGATTCTGTGTGCTTGAGATAGTTGGAGATCGTTTCCGGCGCCAGAATAGCAGTTTTCATTTTTCCCATTGACTTATAATGGTGAGGTCACGAAAATGACCTGACCTCATATGACCTTTAGGAAAAATCCGAGATATACAAGTTGTGAGACTCATAATGGATACTAGATCCTGCAAGTTTCATTTTCCTGTGACATCTCTGGCAGTGAGGGCGTTGCGAAGGTGCGACATCCGAAGACCGTGCAGAGGTTCACTTATGACGTCATAGGTCAGTGACCTGACCTGATCTGAACATGCGGTTGGTGTCAAAAGATCCGGCTTGAATCAAAGGTCAGGTATGCCAAGTTTTAGCTCTCTATCGCCAGCGTGTTCGGAGCTATCGCGAAAAACCCTATGGGGGGGGGGCGGCACCCCCCCCCCCCCTCGGCCGGCGAGGGTTAAAGTGCCAAAATCAAGGGCGGCACGCCCCCCCCCCCGTTCCGCCGCCTACGGTTGGAAGAATTATAATAATAATAAAATGCTAGCCAATGACGGTGTGCCAAGGGCACAACCAAGGGGGGAGACGGCAGTCCGAGCCCCTTCCTTATGGTGGACGGGGGCAAAGCGAGGAAATCGAAGATCCCGTTGGTTTTGGTCTTTAAAGCTTCCTCTTGCCGATGATTCGCGATTTCAATAACCAATGATACGCTCTGCAGTGCATGCAGTGCATGCATGCAATTGCCCTGAAACTTTTTTGCGACTTTTTCTGCACCAATTTTACGCTGCCTGTTCACATTTCTGTTGTTTTCGTCTTTTTCAGTTATCACGCACGAGTCTTGGAGGGTGGGGGCGGTAAATGCCCTTCTCTCCTTCCGCCCTCTATGGCCATGTCATTTGTCCGATAGCTCAACCAATTGAGGGTGAACAGATCAACTTAACAATTTGCCAGCAATACGCCTTTCTCGAGTTGTGGAAGCGGTCTCTTGCATTTGCGCATCAGCAATCTGCGCCCCAACTGACTTGTGCAATGTGCACGGCACCCTACACGCCGGTCCCAAACCGTGTAACAAATTTGAGCGCCATCGGCCCAGCCGTTCTCCTCAAGATCTAGAAGCGAGCCCTGCACGTGCGTACGTGTAGTAGCTCGCTTACCGTGACAAATGGAAATGCAGTGTCAAGTGGGTGCCTACAGACATAATAAGTTTCAGCGCAATACGCCCAATGATTGATGCTTCTTTTATGGACTGAAACTGAGCCCGGGCACCGACGGGGTGGGGCGGTTGACCGCCCCCCCCCCGACGTTTTTTGCGAATAGCCCAAAAACCGCGGCGCGTAGCGCCGCGATATTTGGCACGACTTTTCCCTCATCAATTTTACACATGGTGTGCAAGCTTGAACCCCTTATCTTTCAAGGTCAGGTCAACAGGTCACTTGGAATGACCCAACCTCAAATCACTTTTTTGCAACTTTGTCACCGTGTCAGAGCTACAGTAGATGACGGAGGCCTTTGAAAGTAGCAGGATGTAACGATGCCCGATGGCATTAATAGCTACAACTTGTATACCTCGGAATTTTGATATCGATGACCTAAGGTCAGGTCAATTTCTTGACCTCATAGGGGAAAAATCAACTCCGTTTTTTCCACTAAAACGCGTCGGAATGGACCAATATACTATGAATGACCTTATATACGATCAACGTTAACTACCTTGTGGCCTTTTATGCTCTTGGGCAACTGTAAGGTCATGTGACGTCGTAAGGTCATTGTTTCTAGCTTGGCTACTTTAAATATTATTCGAGAAAAAGCTCTCCTCATATCTAGCGCCGCCATTTTGACTTTTTTGACACCTGTGACGTCATCTTTGACCTGGCCTGAAAATGACCTTAGTAAAAATTGTAGACCTTGCCCGTGCGTATTATGACGTCAACACTGAATTACTAGTATCTTTGACACACTAAACATGAAAATGGCACCCGTGACCCCTTCTTATGCCCCCTGAGGTCATCTCAGGTCACCAATGGTATCTGACTGTTTTTCGCGAATAACTTTTGATAGAGGCATGCTAGGGCGATGAAAACACCTTAGTTGTGTTTGGCTGTTGTTGTTGTTGGTGGTGGTGTTCCCCTCAGGACCGGATGGGGCCGGCCTGTAGCCCCATGAGGGGCTCCTTGTAGCGGAGGTAGCCGGCGGCCAAGACCGCCACCAGTTCGCCGTCCTTAAGCTGCTCCGGTCGAATATGGATGTTGCCCGTCAGTCGCAAGCGGGCGCCGGCCAGGCACGGGCACCTGAGCAACACATGCTTCGGGGTGTCGGCGCCCTCTCTGCACACGATGCAGCGGGCTGCGGGGCACGCCTTAAGGTTGCACTGCTGGCAGGTCGGGATGGGGCGCCGCCCGATACGGTGCAGATACTGCTCCGAGCGGCCCCAGTGCCCGGCCCGCAGCTGGTGAACGTTAACGGCGGCATCCCGGTCGAGGTTGTTGAGCGGGGACGGCATACGGTCCCGCATGATGTCCTTGAAGAAGCTGGACGGCCATTCCTGCCGCCAGCGGTGGGATGCGCAGCGTGCGACGGCCTTCGTTAGCGTCCCCACGTCTGTTGCTGCTGCCTCCTGGGGTAGGCCGGAGGCCTCCTTGGCCAGTTCATCGGCCCTCTCATTTTCCCGTAGGCCGCAGTGCGCCGGGACCCACTGGAGGCGGATCAGTGACCCTCGGCGGGAGAGAGCGAGTAGGTCCTCCCAGATGGAGATCCCTAGGTGAGTCGTCTGGGCGGAGGCGCCGCTCTCCAGCATCCTCAGGGCGGCCTGGGAGTCGGTGCAGATGACTATTGGGTCGTCTGCGATGTCGGCGTCGGCGGCTCGGATGGCGTTCAGGGCCGCCTTCAGGGCACACAGCTCTGTCCGCGTGCTGGAGCAGAGCTGGCCCGCTGGGACTCGGACCTCCCGAGTCTCTCCCGACGGGAGGGTGATTGTGGCACCGCCCCCGCCCTGGAAGACGCCTCCCTCCGCCGAGCCGTCCGACTATCCAGGTGGCGCGGGGCGGCAGATGTTCCAGTGTGGCCTCTGCCGCTCCCCTCCGTATGTGCGCAGGGGCCGCTCTCTGGCCGCCGGAGCCGACGTCCAGGCAGAAAGTCACAGCTTCTCCATAGTGGTCCCACGGTGGGATAGTCTTTGTAGGGCGTCCTTCCACTTTGACGTCGTCCGCGCCTGTCCAAGCCAGGGCGCGGTGGCCGACCTCACGCCATCCGGTGGTTGTCCTCAGGCGGGGGGCGACGTGCGTCTCTCCGACGGCGCGGAGCGGGTCGTCGCCGGGCAGCGAGGCGGCCAGGCCCACCATGCGGGCGGCCAGCGCCGGGCATCGCACTCGCGCCGGCGGGATGCCGGCCTCGGCAATCAGCGGCGCAGTCAGGGTTGAGGCCGTGCAGCCAGTGACCGCACGAGCCGCCGCTCGCAGCTCGCGTTCGATCAGCTCGACGTGAGCTTCAGACGCCGCCGGGAGCCACGCCGCTGCCGCGTACTCCAGGGCGCCCCGAACGTATCCGTCGGCAACGGTCCGTAGTTGCGCCTCCTGGAGGCCCCAGCTGCGACCAGTCAGTTTCCTCAGCTGGGCCGTCCTGGGTTTTACTTTCCGGCGCAGGTTCCTGCAATGTTCCCCGAAGTGGAGGAGCCTGTCAAAAGTGACTCCTAGGACTTAGGAGTCTCAGGTGCGGGGATCCTTTGACCGATGTTCCGGCCACCTTGATCTGGAAGTCTTTGGCGTCATGGGACCACTGGGAGAGGACCAGGGCCTGGGTCTTCTCCCCGGCGATCACCATCTTCCACCTGTTGGCCCACCTGACCATCGTGTCAGCTGCGATCTGGGCTCGTTCTCTTGCCGTCTCCATCCGGCATCTACCGCTCAGTGTGGCGGTATCGTCAGCGTACATGAATACGCTGGTACCAGGGTCGCTCCTCAGGTCGCTCACAAGGTCGGCCGACCACAGGGTGTACAGGGTCGGTGCCAAGACCGAACCCTGAGGGAGGCCCGCTCTGAAGGGGCGCTCCTCGCTGAGGCAGCCGTTCACTTCGACCCTGGCGCGTCGGTCACGGAGGAACTGGAAGATCCAGTTTACCATGCATATGGGAGCTGAAGACGGACCAGTTTAAGTTGTAGCATGCGGTAGCCGATCTTGTCATAGGCTCTGCTGAAGTCATACGCTACCAGCGCGAACTTCTCCGCCGTCTTCCCCTCGGTAGGGCGACCGGCGGGGCGGGGTCGGTTCCAGCCGTCCTGTACGGTCTGCACAAGGCGGCCGAGGTTTTCCTCCACCGATCTTCCGCGCCGGAAGCCCACCTGTTCGGCAGGGATCTGGTTCCTCGCTTCGGCGATCTGGCTGAGTCGAGCGCCGACCATCCGTTCTGCCAGTTTTGCCACGTGGCTGGTGAGGGCTATTGGGCGGTATGACGTCACGGACTGTGGGTTCTTGCCGGTCTTCAGGATCGGTATGATGGTGGCCCTCCGCCACGCGCTTGGTATGGTGGCATCTGCCCAGGTCTGGTTGATCAGGCGCAGCAGTACGGACTTGGCTGTGGGGCCGAGATGCCGCAGGTGCTCAGTGCACACCTGGTCCGGGCCGGGCGCTTTCCTGGACTTCAGCACCCGGATCTGGGCTTCCATCTCCTTCATGCTGAAGGGGGCGCACGCCTCTTCTTTAGTGTCGAGGCATGTGCAGCCGTTGTCCCTCAGGGATGCCAGTTCCTTCTTCGCGGGCCGGTCTCGTTTCGGGCAGCGGACCTGCTTGCTCACCGCTGCGCATGTCCCGACGAAGGCGTTGGCTTTCGCACGGTCCTCTATGGCTAATTTGCCACAGTCCCCGCTGATTGCCTGTCCCGGTCGGGACTCAGGTACGGCGCCCTCCATCCTCCCAAGAATCTTGGAGACGCGCCCGATGCTCGTGGGCCGGTTTAGCTCCTTAGAGACGAAGTCTCTTAAGGTCCTGGTTCTGGCCGACTCTTCTGCTGCGGCGGCCGCCCTCTTTGCAGCTTTCCACCTCTCTCTTGTTGCAGGACAGGGATTAGAAGTCATCTCTGCCCGTGCTGCTCGCCTTGCCGAGATCGCATCAATCAGTTCAGGATCGCAGGCCCAGGGCTTCGGGTCGGCGCGAGCGCCGTGGGGGATGGCACGCGTGATCTCTGACGTGATTATGGTTGCCACTCTCTCGACGGGGTGAGTGTAGGTAGATCAGGAGGCAGGGCAGAGAAGGCCGCCTCGCAGCCGCTGGTGAACTGTATCCAGTCCGCCTTCTGCCAGGACCATCTGGTCTTTCTGATGCGGCGAGGGCGGGCGCCGCTCGTCGCGGTCTGGACCACCTGGGGGAGTTGATCACTGCCGAGATCTGTGCCGATGGTCCAGGTGCTCCGCAGCGCCAGGTTCTGGTGGTAGAGCGCAACGTCTGGGGCAGTCAGTGGCCCGGTCCCGTAGCCGGCGCGGGTGGGCTCTCCGTTGTTGAGGGCTGTCCAGCGTGAGCGTTCTAGCCAGCCCGCGATCTTCTCACCGGTGTCGTCGAGTTCCAGGCGACACCGGAACCCGTCGCCTGGAACGGGTTCCGGTGTCCGGAGTTGTGTTTAGCTCGACGATACGGATCGACTGATATGCAACCCTTACCAGTCAGGTCATGACCTTGACCTGAGGTCAAATTTTCAAATTGACCTTTCAAGGTCAAGTGATAGTCCATTCGACGCGTCTTGACGAGAGGAACACGATGCTGGTAAAAGAAAGTTCGTGCAAGGTTTGTGTGGTGACGTAGCCCTTTGCCCTCTGAACTTTGTGCAGTAGACTAGGTGGCGCTGAGCTCGTTGCGCTCGCGGGCACGGTGCGGCCGTGCAGCAGTCGGGCAGCGGCCCCCGCCGGACACCGATCACCAATACAGGACTACGTTATTCAGAACGCTGTGTGAGATCTCGGACCGAGATCGCGGACCCGGAAGCTGGAACGAACTCAGCCGCGGATACTAGCGGCGTAACAACTTGGCGACGAGGATGAGATTCGCTTAGTGGTGATCTCGGAAGGACAAGTGGCGATCTCACGGATTTGGCGTTCTGGTGGTGCGGCACCGGTGGCCGACGCGGATATACGTCACGGGGAAGTGACAGCGTCGGGACTCGGACAAACTCGTTTGGCGTACTGGATGGTGCAGTGCGCGGCGGTCGGCGCGGATATACATCACGGTGAAGTGATAGCGTCGGACCGGGTAATATTGCTTAGTGCTTAGTTCTGCTTAGTGCTTAGTATTTTTTTATACTGCTGCATAATTTTGTGCATTAACGCTGTAAGCTCTGCCGCTGCGGTTCGCTGTATCGTTGTTGGGAACATTTGTATTGCACCTCCGTGCCGCGTACACAGTGGTGCGGGCGGCGACGGCGGCCGCTGGACTCTGAACTTTGGACTCTGCTCGGTGTGGCGTGACTGGTGAGTCAGCGCGGTCAGTGCAGTGTGCAGTGCCTGACCCCGGTGCAGCCTCGGGGCGGTGGCAAACATGGCGGCCGGACTGCCGAGCGTGGCTCCTTTTGAAAAGGGGATGGACTTTAGCCGGTGGCTGAAGGGTCTGGAATTCTACGCCGAGGCGATGGACATAACAGACGACCGGCGGCGGACTGCAGTCCTGCTCCATCTAATGGGGCCGGACATCCAGGACGTGTTCGACACCCTGCCGGAGCCGACCGCGGCTGTAACGGCTGCAACGTCACAGTACGACACCGCTGTGGCTAAACTACGCCAATATCTGCAGCCGACGTCTAACCTTTACCGGGGTTACATGAGCAAGTAAATGCGTATCAGGAACGGATTTTCCTATTCGCTCACCATTGTAGTCCGTTTGTAATGCGTATTAACTCTGCTCATGTAACCCCGAGCCTTATGGCGGAACGTGTAACGTTCCACCGCACGAGCATGTACGCCGGCGAGTCATTCGACGCGTACCTGGCTCGTTTGCGGGCGGTGGCTGGGCGGTGCGGGTTCCCGGCGGCTGACCTCGACCGTGAGCTCCGGGACAGGAGCGTGGCTGGCGCGACTCCACAAATTCAGGAGCGACTGTTGCAGACGGTCGGAACCAAAGGAGACAACTTTCCACTGCAAGATCTGCAGGCTACGGCTCGTGCATACGAGCAAACGCAAATGCTGGTGGCGCAGTTCCGTAGTGCGTCTCTGAGCACGGACGGCGTCGGACGGTCAACCACCGCATTCGACGAGCGGCCAGAGGTCGATGTGGTGACCTCGGGACCGGATCAGCTGTGGCCATTCTTATAAAGAAAAGAACGGAGGGACGCTCCGTCATTTCTGAGATTAGACGGAATTTGGATATCATAAAAGGACGAAGACGAAAGACGGAACCCGTTAAAAGAACGAAGCCAGATTGACGTTACCCCCACCCAAAAGGACGCGTTTCCGTATCATAAAGAGACAAAGACGCCTCTGGTGACGTAAGACTTTGCGTTGTTCGTGAAAAATAACGCATCAGAAATAGCGCTGCTCTTCAGCAGCGCTTTTTTACGGCATTGATACGATATTTAGCTGGTTGCGAGAGCAACTTGTGAGAAATGTGTTTCAGGCTGCATGCTAATCGATATGTGAACTGTATGACATTGGTCGGGAGTTATTTCACACGAAAATTAGTCAATTTGACATGCAGACCAAGTACCTATAGACCGCCACCTTATCGTTCTGCAGCTATCGTTGTTTATCGGGCATACACATTAACAGGCAGGATTGGACACGTTGAGATGCAATATCCAGTAAGTGGTAGGTGTTTACTGTTTGCAACTGCCTCCCAGTAGCTCCACCCTCACCTGGCCTGTGTCCTGTGTCCTCTGGCGCCTCGACTGGTATCGCGGTTGGAGGTCTGAGTCACGTGGCACTACAACTTCTCGTTAGCACTTAAAGTTCTTGTTTGCACGCAGAGAAATTCGTATACACTCCGCCACGCTAAAGCGCTCTCGCTGGACTGTCCTCGCTGTCCCCACACAGAGAAGATCCACAGGCCATTTCTTCCCCCGCTCCCCCTCCCCCCTCTTTAGCGTCAGTTCGTCAAAACAACACCTGCGCCCCCCGTCTCTCTCTTTACCTACTCCTTCCCTCTCTCCCTCCCTTTCATCCCGAGCCGCCGCGCGCGTTCGCAGCGCGCCGCGTCGTCCCCTAGAGCGATAAGATGCCTTATCAGTATCCCCTCCTCTTTTATCTCTACCGCTTGTCCCGAGCCGCCACGCTAACTCAGGGTGTCTGCGTTGTTCCCTTACCGCTTATTAGACATCCTATCACTGAGTAAGACACAGGCATTACCACATTTATACGCAAAAACAATCTTTGGTGGGTTTCAGCCTAGCAGGAAAGACTACAACATATTACATACTTCGCCTATCTATATTATCCTTGATCGTAGCCAAGGCCTCTGGCCAAGGCTATGTATCGTAGCAGACAACAGTCCCCGGTCCCATAAAAATTCAAATATGATCCCAAATAATTGCAGGTTCTCATTTTATTATACCCATATAGCGATCACACAGTATTTTCTTAGTCTTATTGCATTCTTTGTGACGAAATTTAAAAGAAACTTTTGCAGGAAATAATTCCTGTTTCATTTACTAAAGCTCTTGATCATTTAGACGAAAAACGCATCCTAGCAAAACAACGAAGGGGGAGGGGTAGAGGGACGGAACCTTTATGATAACCAAAAAGGACGGAATCGTTTAATTCATTGAGTTCTTTTTTTCCTTCCGTCCCTCCGTCCTTTTTCTTTATAAGAATGGCCTCTGAACGCTGTCCGGCCACAGCGCACGGCTGACGGTAACCGGAACCGCCAGCGGCGCACGGTCCGCTGCTACCGCTGCGGTGCGGCGGGACATTTTCAGCGGGACTGTCAGGAGAGCCGACGGCGCGCGGATGAGTCAGCGCGTGCGGCACCAGCGTCACGGCGGCCGACGGGGCCGGGGCGCCGGGAATCTGACACTCGTGGGTCCGACGGGGTCAGACCGGCACCGGAGACGCGGCGGTGCTACCGCTGCAAGCAGATCGGACATCTACGCAGTCAATGCCGACAGCAGACTGCCACGGCGGACATGTGGGGGCTGGGGCAGATAAACGCCGTTAACCTAACGGAGGCGGTTAAAATGACTTTACCGGTGAACGGGGTGGCCATCAAAATGGTGGTGGACACCGGCAGCCCTATCACTGCTGTGGGGCGGGACACGGTCATCCCGCGGTTGCGATTGAAACCTACTCAGCTGCAGCTGTCGTCATTCACTGGTCACCGGATCCCTCTCCGGGGTGAGGCAGACGTCTTTGTAAGGTTTCGCGGTCGGGACTATCGACTGCGACTGGTCGTGGTGGACCTGCCTGGCGATCGCCGTCTGCTAGGCCGCGACTGGCTGCGGGCTCTGGACATACGTGTGGGCGGCGGAGAGACGGCGGTGATGGACGTCACGCCGGAACGAGGGACGGCGGACCTGGAGGCGGTCTGTAACAGGCACGAGTCGGTGTTTGACGGCACACCGGGGCGCATCAGTGGAGTAAAGGCGCACCTGACACTGAAACCGGATGCACGGCCGGTGTCACGGCCGGTGCGCTCGCCTCCATATGCACTGAAACCGGCCGTCGAGCAGGAGCTCGACCGCTGGGTGCAGGCCGGGATCGCGGAAAAAGTCGGTCCAAACGACGCGCCCGGCTGGGGAACACCACTGGTGACGGTGCCACGGGCTGATGGCGGTGTGCGTCTGTGCGGTGATTATCGACTAACGGTAAACCCGCAGCTGCAAATGGCGACGCATCCTACGCCATCCGCCGAGGACATCTTTGCGAGCGTCCGAGGACGGCGGTTCTGCAAACTGGACCTGAAAGACGCCTTCCTGCAGCTGGAGCTCGCGGAGGAATCGCGGGATATGACAACAGTCGTCACGCACCGAGGACGGTATCGGATGAAATCCCTACCGTTCGGCATATCGGCGTGCAGTTCCGTGTTTCAGGCCGCAATCGATCACATCCTGGATGGCATAGACGGGTGTGTGGCCTATCAAAACGATCTGCTGGTGACGGCGGCGAACATGACAGACCTGTGCGTGCGCTTGGATGAAGTGCTGACTCGGCTGGAAGCTCATGGAGTGAAGCTGAAACTGGAGAAGTGTCAACTTGGACTCGACGAGGTGCAGTACCTCGGCTGGCGCATCTCAGCACAGGGGCTGCGTCCAGTACAGGAGAAAGTTGACGCAGTGATCGACATGCCGGACCCTAAGGATGTGAAGAGTCTGCGCAGCATCTTGGGGAGCATCAACTACTACCAGCGCGTGCTTCCCAACCTCTCCACGGAACTAGCGCCGCTGTACGAGCTCTTACAGAAGGGCGCCACGTGGAAATGGACTGATGTGCACAAAAACGCACTGGTCAGAGTGCGGAAACTGCTGGCAGGGGACACAGTCCTAAAGCGGTACGATGCAGAGGCGCCGCTCAAGCTCGTCACAGATAGCAGTGAAGTCGGCGTGGGAGCCGTGCTTCTGCAGCCTGACGAGGAAGGACTGGAGCGTCCGGTGATGTACGCCTCTCGGACACTCACAAAAACGGAGAGGAAATATCCAATGGTAGAGAAGGAGGCGCTGGCGGTGTCCTTCGCTGTCAAGCGCTTCGGTCAGTTTCTCTACGGCCGGAGGTGGACCCTGGTCACGGACAACAGGGCACTGTCGCGCATCTTGAGTCCGGAGCGCGAGCTGCCAACGCTGGCGGCGGCCAGGCTCCAGCGGTATGCGCTGCAGCTCGCGGCTTTCACCTATGATGTGGAGCTACGTCCATCAGAAGACATGCACCTGGAGGACAGTCTGTCTCGTATGGCAGTGCCAGGCGGAGAGGTCGAGCCAACGGATGCTGAGGACGACAACAGCGGCGGCTCGTATCTGCTGTTCATGGACGGAGTAGCTCCGGTTCTGACGGCCAAACAACTCGCGCCGGCGACACGCCGCGATCGGGTACTGTCGCGCGTCCTGACGTACGTGCACAGTGGGTGGCCCGGACAGGTGGAGCAGGAGCTGGTCCCGTTCCGTCAGAGACGGGATGAGCTCTCCACGGACCTGGGATGTCTGCTCTGGGGTGGCAGGACGGTGGTTCCCCACTGCCTTCGGCAACAGGTGCTGGCAGAGCTGCACCAAGGTCACCTGGGCAGCGCCAACATGAAAGGTGTGGCGCGCCGATACGTATGGTGGCCTGGCATGGACGCCGAGCTGGAGGCCCTGGCGCGTGACTGCGCGGCTTGCATGGAAAAGCGCGGGGCACCACCGCGTGCTGAACTACACCCTTGGGAACCGACGGACAGCTGCTGGTGCAGGGTTCACATTGACTTCGCTGGACCCTTCTAGGGCTCTTTCTTTCTGATAGTGTATGACAGCTACTCGCGCTGGGTGGAGGCAGTGCCGATGCGTGAGACCAGCACGGAAAGCACTGTGCGTGTTCTGCGCGAAATGTTCGCCAGGTTTGGATTGCCGGTCCAGGTGGTCAGCGACAACGGACCCCAGCTGACCACCACTGCGTTCTCCCAGTTCCTGAACTCGAATGGGATTCGGCACATCAGGACAGCGCCGTGGCATCCAAGTAGCAACGGGGCGGCGGAGCGCGCAGTTCAAACCGTAAAGAATGGCTTGAAAGCTGCACTCAAGGACGGAGGAACGCTTTCTCAGCGCCTACAGCGGTTCTTGCTGGCATACCGGGTGGCGCCACACGCGACCACGGGGAGGTCTCCAGCGGAAATGATGTTGGGACGGAACGTGCGAACCAACCTGGACCTCCTAAAGCCGGATGTGCACGTGCGACAGCGCGAGGAAAAACTTCGCCAGTGGCAGGCCGGTAGGCCAGGTCACAACAGGCAGTTCTCGATCGGAGACCACGTCTGGACACGGGCCTACGGTGGACCGTCCAAGTGGCGGCGGGGCGTCATCACCGCCCGGACGGGCCCGCTGTCGTTCGAAGTGGACGTGGGGAGCGCGATCTGGTCGCGGCACGCCGACCAGCTGCGTCTGGCGGGCACCCAACAGGCTGCTGCAGCGTCCGATGGCGCGGAGGAAATCAGCCGGCAGCCGACGGTGGCAGCACCGAACCGCACTGGACAGGTTCCGGTGGCCCCCACAGGGATCGGCGAACCACCGGTGACCATCAGACCGGGGGTCATCGTCGGGTCCGGTGTGACCGGCGGGTCGGAAACGACGGTCAGGTCACCGGCCAAAGACAGGCCGGGGGCGACGGGCAATGATGCTGTGACAGCACCTGCTACCGCTACCGGTGGCAGCTCCGAGGAAGCGCAGGTGGCTGCAGGCGGCAACGCTGGTGCCGAGGAGGAGGTCAGCAGAGGTGGCGGTGCGACCTCATCGGCGACAGGACCAGGAGCTGGATCAGCAGCTGGGGGCATCGCCCAGCGTGTTTCCGTCAGGCAGCGGAAGCAGCCACGTCGCCTCATAGCCGAAATGTGACGGCGACACAAGGTCGTGTTCGAAGCGACTGGTTTTGCTTTGAAATAATTTTAGACGGATGTTTAGTCTTATTTCGGCCAGTTTTTGGGTTGTCTGCTTCGCCACGATTGTCATTCCTGTTGAGGGGGGTAGTGTGTGGTGACGTAGCCCTTTGCCCTCTGAACTTTGTGCAGTAGACTAGGTGGCGCTGAGCTCGTTGCGCTCGCGGGCACGGTGCGGCCGTGCAGCAGTCGGGCAGCGGCCCCCGCCGGACACCGATCACCAATACATGACTACGTTATTCAGAACGCTGTGTGAGATCTCGGACCGAGATCGCGGGCCCGGAAGCTGGAACGAACTCAGCCGCGGATACTAGCGGCGTAACAGTTTGAGTAAAACAATATTGCAGAAAAACGGTTTCCGGAAAAAATTGGTGGTATTTTGGCAGTTTTTGCCCCGTGCGGGCAAAACCGTTGATGGTTGGTCAAATCTGAGAGAATTACTCAGAAAGAGCGTCCCCATTCCTGGCGCCATCCTGACCAGACCTACCGGTTGCTTCTCCAAGTGTTGGTTGAAAGGGTCAAAAGCTTTGGAGGAAAGTGAGGTATATTGCATGACAAAGTGATTGGTATTGTTGCATGCTGCTAAAGTATGACTGAACCAAGGGGCAAGCTTAAGCAAGGGCCCAAGCAGCCAGTGAAATCCAGAATGGGGACTACGGGAGATGCGTCACATATGTCTAAGAAGGTAACATTTGAGGATCAGGTAGGTGGAGATGCTAATTCTGAGGCCTCTGAGGGACTTTATTTGTGCAAGGGTGGTCCGAAGAGTAAGTGTGGCAAGGATATCAAGGAGGACACCTGCATCTGTTGTGATGTATGTGAGACATGGTTCCACACTGAATGTCAGTTGAGGTCGGTAGAAGAGTTTGAGGCGATCCGTAAGTTCGGGTTCTTCTGGGTCTGCACGTTTTGCCAGCAAACACTGCCCAGTCTGCTCAACCAGTCCAAGATGAAAGAATGTGTAACCAGAGCACTTGATGAGTTCAAAGGTGTGCTACTGGGTCAGGGTGAGTCTGTGGCAGGGGTTGCTTCAAGCAGCAGGGACTTATGCAAAGTCCAAGAGGCAGCGTACACTGATTTCAAGCGACAACTGGAAGAGCATGAAAACCTGATACAGGCATGCCACACAGCATGTTCCGAGCAGGCCAAGTTAATTGAAGAGACTGTGCAGCGTATTGAGGTAAAAGTCACAATGCAAGATGAAAAAGTGGAAGTAACAAGAGCAACAGAGTTAGAACAAAGGAAGACATATGCAGAAGCTGTGAAGAAGCTGGAAAAGAAAATAGAAGCGCTGTCCGACACACCAAGACCCACCAGTGATGACCCGGAGGCAAGTTTGGCAAAAACAGTCGGCAGCTTCTTTGATAAAGAGAAGAGAAGAAACAACATTGTGGTGCATAATCTTCCTGAAAGTTCTGCCCAAAACTCAAAGGAGAGAGCACAGGACGATGTCAAGAAAACTAAGAGTATGATTGAAGAGGAGCTGCACATCAAAGTGAACATTGTCAGGGCCTTCAGGGCAGGTAAGATCCAGCCTGAGAGGCCTCGTCCCCTGATTGTCACACTGGAGGATGAAGAGAAAAAATGGGATATACTCAAGCAGGCACCTCAACTGAGGGGTCATCATGCATATGGTAATGTGTACCTGTCACCAGATCGCACTCCAGAAGAAAGGGAGAAGGACAGGAAGTTACGTCTTGAGGCAAAGAGACTAAGGGAAGAGGGTAAGGTTGTTCGCATCCAAAGGGGAAAAGTGGTGGTGATGCACGATGCAGGGGCAGCAAACGTCCGCCACAACAACGAAAGAAGCGGAGTCTGACTAAGTGGTCAGCCCATTGAGGAAGTCTGCGGCCTAGCTTACAGATATTTTGCATGTCCAGATCCAGAGGGTGCTAAAACTGCTTATGATGCATGCTTGAGGCTTCAGCATGGGCATGTCTGTGTCTGTGATGCATGTAAATTTTCAAAAGCAAAGGGGCATGTAACTAACTTGTCACAGGAGCAGGACACTGTGCATACTGATCGACCAAAGAAAGAACCAATTTGTCTGGAAAATGTGACTCAATTGAAAATAATGTACACAAATGCAGATGGTCTTCCAAACAAGCTGGATGAATTGGCATTGCTGGCTGAAACCTGTGCATGGCCAGATGTGATTGTTTTGACAGAGGCTATCCCTAAAGCTCAGATAAGGCCACTCTCACTTGGATGTTTTGCAGTTGGAGATCACTATGTGCCCTATTTAAACTTTGATGCAAGTCAGCCGGGACTGGGTGCATCAGGTAAGCGGGGCATTGTGATACTGGTGAAGGAAGGCATAATGGCATCAGAGATTTGCTTCCCTGGATTATTTGAAGAATCTATGTGGATGCATATTGAACCAGTTAAGGGTGAACTCCTCATTCTGGGAGCCATCTACCGTAGCCCTAGTTGTGATGGGCCATCATCAACAGATGCCCTCTGTGAGTTAATGAAAACAGTATGCCAAAGTAACCCAAGTAGCATAGTAATTACTGGCGACTTCAACTATCGTGAAATCAATTGGAAGTTGGGAAGATCTGAAGCACCTGATAGCCATTACACCCACAAGTTCCTTCATACTGTGGAAGACTGCTTTCTCACACAACATGTAGAGGAACCAACCCACTTTATGCCCAACAAGTCACCGAGCACTATTGATCTTATCTTCACATCAGAGGAGGGTATGGTGGCAGATCTCAAGCACTACTCGCCTTTGGGAAATAGTCATCATGATTGTCTTGTATTTAATATCAGATGTAAGACTGAACTGATCAAGGGCAACACTCAAACAAAGGACTTTAAGAAGGCGGATTTTCTATCGATGGCACAGGCTATCCAAAACTCTGGTATTATTAGCAGACTGCAGCTCTGTGATGCTGATTCAGGCTGGGAGGAACTCCTGGCATTGATGCATGAGGCAGAAAAAAGGCACATTCCCTTAAGAAGAGTACTTAAGAGGAAGCGTCAACCATACACCAACAGTGCTCTTCTGCGTGCAAAAAGAAATAAGGACAGGTTGTATAAGCTGTACAGGAGGTCGTCATCTGAGCAAGATAGGTTTGAATTTAAGAGAGCAAAGAATATGCTAAGAAACTTGACCAGAAGACTGAGACAAAACTACGAAAGCCAGCTAGCAAATCATGTGACTCAAAACCCTAAGGTCTTCTGGAAGTATGTTGGCTCAAAGACAAAAGTGAGAGCAAGAGTTGAGACGCTGTTAAGAAGTGATGGGACCAGTGCTACCACAAGTGGAGAGAAGGCTGAGGTATTGAATACCTTCTTCAGCAAAGTGTTTACAGATGAGGACATCAGCAACATCCCAGAAGTTGATTTGAAGTTCACGGGAGAGCCACTCACCAGCATCAGGATACAAGAAGATGAGATCAGAAGGAGACTAGCAGCCCTGAACTGTAGCAAGTCCCCAGGTCCCGATGGACTCCACCCGAGGGTGCTGAAAGAGTTGGCCACCCCTCTCTGTACAGTTTTCAAGATGATATTCCAGCGCTCTATTGATACAGGAGTCCTCCCAGCTAAGTGGAAGGAGGGAAATGTGGTCCCGATTTTCAAGAAGGGAAACAGAGGTCTGCCTGGCAACTACAGGCCAGTAAGCCTCACCTCCATTGCTTGTAAGCTGCTAGAATCTTTTGTTCGAGATAGGCTACTGGAGCATTTCCTTGAAAACGACCTACTTACCAATGACCAGTTTGGGTTCCTGCCTGGAAGATCTTGTGCCCTACAGCTACTGTTGGTGATTGAAGAGTGGCTCACCATCCTGGACAGGAGAGGTGCTGTGGATGTGGTATATCTGGACTTCCAGAAGGCGTTTGATCGAGTGCCCCACCAGAGACTTCTCAGGAAATTAGAAGCATATGGCATTGGAGGAAACCTGCTCCGCTGGGTATCTGCCTTCCTAGCAAACCGGAGGCAGAGAGTTGTGGTGGAGGGCGTTTGCTCGAGCTGGACGTGGGTCAGCAGTGGCATTCCCCAGGGCTCAGTACTGGGACCATTGTTGTTTCTAGTCTTCATTAATGATCTCCCAGATGCTGTCAGAAGCCGTTCTATGCTTTTTGCAGACGACACCAAGCTCTACCAGGAAGTGACCACCCTTCAGGACAAGGCTCTCATGCAGCAGGACATTGATGCCTTGGGACGCTGGGCAGACAGGTGGCAGCTCCCCTTTAACCAAGATAAGTGTAAGCTAATGCACTTAGGGTCCTCTAACGAGCACTTCAGCTACCTGATGAACGGTTCCACTCTAGCTCAGGTGCATATGGAGAAGGACCTTGGACTCGTCATTGATGAAGACCTTAAGTTCCATGAACAGGTGGCGGCTGCTGTGGGTCGTGCGAACAGAGCTCTTGGACTGGTGAAGAGGGCTTTCAAAGCCCTAAACAGTCATTCTCTGCCTCTCCTCTACCGGACTCTGGTGCGTCCTCACCTTGAGTATGCAAATGTGGTGTGGGGACCTACATTCAGATCGGACCAGGATGCCATTGAGAGGGTCCAAAGAAGAGCAACTAAGCTGGTTCGTCCATTGCGTCACCTTCAGTACCAGGATCGACTTCGAGCCTTGGACCTCCCCTCCATGTACTATAGAAGGATGAGAGGAGATATGATAATGGCGTACCAGATTCTGACAGGATGCCTGAGAGTGAAAGTAGCCGACCTTCTGCAGCTCGACACCTCAGATCGAACGCGTGGTCACCATCTGAAACTGAAGAAGAGACGAGTGAACTCCCATCTTCGCCAGACCTCTTTCTGTCATCGCATAGTGGACAGCTGGAACAGTCTCCCTGCAGATGTTGTCGCGGCACCGAACTTGAACACATTCAAGAACCGTCTTGACAGGCTGTGGGTGAACAGGAAGTATACCCTGCGAACTGATTAAGCATGTGGTGCCAGGATGAGCCAAAAGCTACATGGTTGGTGTAAGGGAGAAGCAAATGACCGGATTTCCTACAGGTCCTTTGTTGACCGTCCTAAAAATCCGTAACCACTATTCGATTCTATTCTAAGAGCGTTAATAGGGCTATCAAATGCGCTTTTCCGCGGCGCTGTAGCTTTATTAGTTTTCGAGCTGTGCATCGATTTGTTGAAATTTGTCGACATCTAACCTACAAATCAACAAATTTTGGCCTTCAATGACCCCTGGTGGCCTGACCTTTGACCTGACCAAAAAAGTGACTGAAGTGACCTCTTCCTTACTTTTACACTCTTTCATACGCCACCGTTCCCGTATCGCTACATGGCCCAGGAGCTGAGTTAGAAGGGGGTGTTCAAACATCCCCCCCCCCAACAAGCAGGGCGTGGAAATCCAGGATCCCAGCGGGACGCGGGTTAACCTACTAGGAGAGTTTTTTACCTACCACTGGCACTGGTGACATCAATGGCATCTGCCTCAAGTCCAGAACATGCCTGATAACCTGCCTTGGTCTTCTGTCATTTTGATTTTGATACCTTCACAAAGCCTAAAATCTGCTTTAACATGAACAGTTTGCCTTTTGTACTCACCCTGTATATGTCTTCTTAATGCCTTTGTGTCTCCTGCCATGCTGGCATATCAGGCGCTGCCCAAACACTACTTTGCGACCTTTTCCAGCAGGCAAAAGCTTCTCACAATTCAAGCTTGAGCATGTTAGCTCTGAGAAGATTACTTTCCACTTCTCAAAGTCCTCCCTTTCAAACAAGTTTACTCGTAA
The DNA here is from genome assembly GCF_019059575.1 of Amphibalanus amphitrite. Taxonomy (NCBI): domain Eukaryota; kingdom Metazoa; phylum Arthropoda; class Thecostraca; order Balanomorpha; family Balanidae; genus Amphibalanus; species Amphibalanus amphitrite. The sequence continues at coordinate 224,545 of NW_024881908.1, read as the reverse complement.
CCTCAGCTCATCGTCAATTTTAGTGCCTATAACATTCACAAATCCTTGGGTCTTGAAGGCAGGCGACGAAACTGCTTCCTCCACTGTAAGCGGCATCCCATTCGGCTCCAGCACCTCGCCTTTATGTTTTACAGCCTTGGCCTTTGCCTTTACTTGATCCTACCAAAATGTAAACGCCGTCTTGACCAGAAGGCAACTCAAACTTGCAGTCAGCCTTGAGTCAGCCGTCACTAGTCATCACGCGCGACCTTGCGCGCGACGACCCCGTAACAACAGTTTACGTAAACACTTCCTATATGACAAAGACAAAAGGACAAAACAAACAGAACAACTCCACAATCCTCATGCTTCTTGCATTTTCCCACGCTCGGCGCCTATAGTAGTTCGGAGTTCTACAACCTTGCTCGGCACACGTTCCTCCAAGTCCCGCTTCTCACCTTCTCACCCAAGGCCGTATAAGTTTTCTCACCCCCCAACCCCAATAACTTATACGGCCTTGTGCGGCCTTGTCCCCAAGGCCCCCAAGTTCTCCTCCCACGGTCTAGATTCACGCTAGATCAAGCCCGCTGGATCTTTCTTTCCCCATGCGTCCGCGATTTATTTTACTAGTTTAGGTTGGTACGAGATCGAAGTTTCATTTGATTAAAATAGAAAGCAAAACTTGTTTTTGTACATAAACACTAAAGCCATTGTGATTCTAAATATAGGGATTTTGTACAAATTATCACCTAGTTCCGCATAGCGCCGCTAGGGACTCTGCAAATTGGAACTCTTGATTCCAAACTTGTATCAAGCTTGTGACGATCCCGCAGATCTTATGATGTAATGATTTTTCAGCCTTTTCAATGGTGACACCGCATATGACGTAATTCATTGAAAAATTAATTGAACTTTGTATGTTAAGACTTCTTGTGTCAGGTAAAATAAGGCACTGTAGCTAGAGACAAGCCAAAAAAATTATGAAGCAAATCGTAACTACATGGTTTTATCGAATTTTCTCGACAGAGGTTTTCAATTGACGTCACTTGTGAAATGACGTCACTGGCTTTTTATGCCTTCGGCACCTACCTGATGGTAACCGAAAATGAGCCTTGATTGTTGAGGTGTGGCTTTTGTGAACTGTTTGGGAGTCGGATTGCCGATATTTTTTTGTTTCTATCGGGTCTTCATAGAAACTGGTGAGTTTGAATTTATCACATCAAATTAAAACGTTGTATGAGACACGTTTTGACGGTGTCGGAATTCTTCCGGTTTATGTTGGTCGCCTATTTTTGTTGCGCCGTTTTCGCCTCTTCTGAGATGGATGATTCATTGTCATAGGTTTCATGTAGGTAATTCCACACTGAGATCGTCGAAGCATTGGCGGAATAAGGTCTTAATATCATGACCCTGTTTCACAGCTGGGTGGTGTTTCACTGATGCTGCCAGCACACTTGGCAATTTGGGTTTCCATGGAAACATCAACAAGCCCATAGTTCCAACATTGACACTAGGTACCACAAGTGTGACGTCAGCTAGCGAAATGCGCTGGCAGTGACAGTGAAACACCACCCTGGCAGACAGCTCTAACATCACCATCTTGGTGATGTCACAGACCATAAATGGTGATGGCAGGATATTCTGTGAAATGCCCCTACAGAGGGACGACGGTGAAAACAGGGCGCCTGGGGCGATTTGATCAAGGCTCGTGAAATTCACACGTGACGTTTACCCAGCGTTTACCGTGTAGAAGGCCAACGAAGGGGGAGAAGTTCCAAATGTCACGTGACTAATATGCCCTCCAGCGCCCTGTTTTCACCGGTGTCCCTACAGAGGGTGGATAGTGAAAACAGGGCGCCCAAGGGCATGTCTAGTCACATGATGACTAAGAAATTCCCCTCCTTCCTGTGCCTTCCACAGGCTAATAATCACATGCTTTGTGTCAGGGAATTTCATGAGCCTTGAATCCTTGAAGCCATGAAGCCTTGATCAAATTGCTCCAGGTGCCCTGTTTTCACAGTCCACCATACAGAGTGCAGAGTATTCTGCAGAGCAGCAATATACATTTGATTATCATCAATAGGAAATGATTTCACACAAATACCACTACAATACAGCACAGTGATTGTTTTCTTAAATGTATTGTGTGTCCGTGTGGTGGCATCTTGCCTTTTTCACATTATTGCATCTTCCATTACATCTGCTCAAGGAAGAAACATGCCACAGTTCAATGGCTTGGTGCACCATATTGAGTAGCAAAACAATCAGAATCACAAAAATACATCATGCCATTCTGTGGCAAAATGTTCTGCTGTGACATCTTACTCTGGAAGCTGTGCCCCTTGTTTTGCCCAATGATGCCTATTGCCTATTGTGCAAGCATCGTGGAATAATATTTCAAAATATTTCACAGTGAAACACTGAAACAGGCTGCATGCTCTCAATAAAGCAGATTGGTTTTGTACAGAGGAACAGGGATATGATTTTGCAGTAGTTTACTGATGTGGTACCTATTTGTTCTGAATCCAGAGTGCATTGTTGGCCAACAACTTTTAGCAAAAGCATTTTTTGAAGCACTGTGCATACTGATAACTGCTGCATATCTCATTGCATACCTACCTGGAATGTAGCTTATGAGGTGCAATCACTAATACAGCCCCTTTGAGGAATAAAATGCTCAAAGCTGTGTCTTATATGGCCAGTTACCAGCAAAAGCATGCATAATTACCTACTGATTGAAGAAGCTCAAATACCACAAAAAGTGATGCATATTGCATTGATTACCTATTGATGGAAAACAGACACTGTTCTGGTGAAATTATAGGTGCATTGTTGCTCCATAAATGATTCAGTGCTGTTGATTATCAATATACTTTATTCAGCATGCTGCAGTTCCTTTTCTTTACATTGGTTGAATTTGTGTGAACTATGCTAATCTCCAGTGATATGCTGATATACACTAGTAATTAGTTTCCATATTTAGCAAAATTGGCAGGCATGCTTACAAACTTAAGGAGGCATAAACAGTGAATGAAGATTGCTCACTACGTGAGTACTTAATCTAAAAAAAAAAACTGAATATAAAATAGTATCACTAGCCAATAGCTTTACAGCCAATCACAGGTGTTCTAAGATGCTAGTGTGGACAAACATGAAACAACCAATGTAATTTGTACTAAATCTAACCTAATCGTACCTAGCTTAACCTGATCTAACCTGACCTGATCTAAGCTGACCTGAACTGAAACCTAGCCTAACCTTGCCTTAGCCTAAATCAAAGCCTAGCTGAGTCATTCCACTCTTTGGTACCTTCACATGAGGTCATGTTACATCTAGCTGAAGATGTCAAAGAAAACAGTGGGTCAGTAGGACGTATTTGAAGCAGAAGCACAGGTACTTATAGGTGCTAACTAAAATGGCGCAGTAGGTTGGATCTGGGTGATTATGCAGGAATTTTTGTGAGTTTTGATTACTGTCGGGCGTCGGTAAATGTTTTTAATGAAGTGCTGTTTGGAACAAGTATGAATTAATTAATGATATTCACTAAAAAGGTGCAGTGATGTTGATACCTATACCTCACCACCAGCATGGAAGTTTTGCATCAGTGCTTGCTACAGGAACATGGAACATGGTCTAATCTGGAACATGGATGTTCAACAACAATTTGGTCTAATTGTAGGAACCTGGTCTAATGGTACTGATTGTTTAACAGGCTGGCACGCACCTGGCGCCCGGGCAGCCTCCTGCTGTAGGCGATGGCCGCCATTCGTAAGAAGCTCGTGATCGTCGGCGACGGTGCCTGCGGAAAGACATGTCTGTTGATCGTCTTCAGCAAGGACCAGTTCCCCGAGGTGTACGTGCCGACCGTGTTCGAAAACTATGTGGCCGACATCGAGGTCGACAGTAAACAGGTGCGTGCTCTGGGGCCCGGTGTCATTGGCTTTATCCGGAGGGGGGTTTTGTGTCTCCTGTCTTACTCTCCCAGCTGTCCGTGTCGCTGACGTAGGTAGTGAGTATCGCCCAGGACGGTCGGATGCCCCTCGGCTGCTCCCGGGACGTATAGTTACGGTCAAGCTCGGTGTTTGTGCCTAGTGTTAATCAGCTCTGATTTGCGGCTGCCGCGCTAATCCTCGTTTTTTTTTTTTGTTCCTGTGTTCCTGTGTTAGTCCGAAAGTCTGTGTAGATTGTAGAACTTTGATGACCATGCAATGCATCATTGTAGGTATCTGATGACTTTGCACACCTGATTGAATTCCCTAGCCACATTGTTCAACTCAATCACATGCAGATGACCAGCTGATGGTATGTACTAGATGGTAACCCCCCATACCTGGTGTATTTACCGTGAACCGACCGTGACCAGTGCTATGTATCTGCCGTGGACCACCGCCCGTGACCGTCGCTGTGTGTACCGTGGGCCGCCCGTGACGCCAGTTCTCCGTGTCGCCACCAGGTGGAGCTGGCGCTGTGGGACACGGCCGGACAGGAGGACTACGACCGGCTGCGGCCGCTCTCCTACCCGGACACGGACGTCATCCTGATGTGTTTCTCAATCGACTCACCCGACTCGCTGGAGAACATACCCGAAAAGTGGACACCCGAGGTTAAACACTTCTGCCCAAATGTGCCCATCATTCTGGTCGGAAACAAAAAGGTGGGAACGTGGACGGGAGTTGTTACAAGTGTTCATTGTGTGGTGATACACGCACGAGCTGTTAACACTATGAATAGCTCACCAATGCGATCGTCTGGTTGTGAAATTATTGAATAACCTTTCGTTAAAAGTCAAGACGTTTCAGTGTATATTTTCAGTTTCCTTTGCGTACCGATTCGGAAGCGTAAAAAAGAATGCAGCCTGTCATCTGCGTTAACCTGGTTGATATGTGAATATTCGAATAAGAATTTCTTAGTCTTGACAGGTCAGTCACAGTCACGGTGGAATGTTTCCCACCCCGCTGATTACATATTATCCGGTGAACTCCCCGTTTACCTGGTCTGACGTGTGTGCGCTGGCCGGCAGGACCTGAGGAACGACCCCAACACCATCAAGGAGCTGAGCAAGATGAAGCAGGAGCCGGTGAAGTCGGAGGACGGCCGCACCATGGCCGAAAAGATCAGCGCCTTCGCCTACCTCGAGTGCTCGGCCAAGAGCAAGGAGGGCGTGCGAGAGGTGTTTGAGACGGCCACCAGAGCTGCCTTGCAGGTCAGAATCTCACGGGTCGGGGTGGTTCCAGGATCTTAACATACCCTAATTCGTATTTGAGCGTGTATGCTGTGTTACGTTGTAGGGAACGCCCATTGCTCACATTGTTTGGCTTTCTTCGTGACACGTCAGTTCATTATTTTCATCCAGAAATTTTGATAGCACTTTGTCTTTTCAAATTGCCTGGATAGACTCGGTTGTATGATACACCGCCGACATTCGTCTCGTCCGTGTGATCAGAATGCTGGGACCTCTTCGGCCAGTCATTGACCGGCCATCGCTGTCGTTGCAGGTTAAGAAGAAGAAGAAGAACCACTGTAGGCTGTTGTAGGCGCTGCTGTGTGCGTGGCTCGCTCGGCCACCTTCACCGCCGCCGCCCGGGGCCGCGCTCTGATTCAATAATTCGGGGAGTGCGCGCGGCGGCCGCCGCTTCCAGCCCCGTACCGCGTGTATCTGTATCCGCGCTAGTGGCTCGCGCGCTGCCCGCCCCGCCCGCTCGCGCTGTCTGTCCGCTGCTTAGGCGCTGCAGCTACACGCAGTGCCGCTGTGACCTGTTCCAAGTCCGGCGAGCTACAGAGAGAGAGGAAGGGAGGGAGGAAGGCAGAGAACCGGGAGCACGAGTCAGCCGCTGTCTCCGCACCGCGCACGACCGACGCGCATGTGGCATTGTGTAATCAGTATCCTCCGTATATATCCAAAACTACCGTTTAGTCGTATGCGGCGCTTTGTCACAACTGCGGCGAGATGCTGAGATGTTTTGATATTTCCATGGATCCTTCGTACCAATAAATTTATTTTAAAACCATGAAATGTGTTGCGCTTTTTGTGGGAGCTTTGCATTGATTCATCCCTTAATACCACATAAACCGTTAGGGTTTCGGTGCATTTCGATGCGTGCGCCCGAAGCAGCTGTCGGAGCCGTCAAACGAGGGGGGTGCTGCTCACGAGCATCTGAATGATTACGTTCACATCGAGCCACTTGGTCCGGGGTAATCACGGTAATGAAAGGCTATCACTCAGAGGCGGCAGTGGTAGCACTTTTGTTACGGCGAATGCTATAAGTACCAGTCGTAACAATTTGTTATCCATCCACGCCACGCAGTGGCGTGGATGGATGAAGGGTGGTCTTGTGTGACGGTGGTGGAGAACGGTCGGTTGGGAAGAACGGCTGGCGTTGTTCATCACCCAGCTGCGGATGTGCTTTCCGGGGTCCTCTGGATGCCTCGCTGTGTCCGCCCCTGACCGTCCACCTGCCCAGCTGTGCCGCCTGACCCTTCGCGACGTCAATCAGGTTAGGGGGTCCGACTTCACTCCTCCAGTTGCTCATTTCACCCCCAGTCCTCCGTTGGTACTGTCTCGTTGGAGGTTTGTTAGCCATTTTTGTCCGTTCCTGCTACTGAGTGAGCCCCGCTCACATCCCGTAAAATCATCTCACCCACAATGGGCCTCCCTGACTCCAGTGACTCAGTGACTAACCCTACCACCACAGATCACCCCGATCCTGCCGACCCAAACGGCACACTGGCTGCTCTGATTCCCGCCGGTCGAGAGGACATCACCGTCGAATGGCTGGAGTTTGTGCTGAGCCGGCGCTCGGGCCCGTCCACCCCCGGTAAGTTGCAATTTTCGGTGACTGCCGGTGCCGAGCCGGGGACAAACTACGCCACCGCTGTGTACGCCGTGCACGTCACCCGACACGCCGATCCCGCTGACGGAGAGCGGAAAGAGGACGAGAGGAGGCTAATCGTCAAACTCCCGCACGACGACCCGTTCGGCCGGTTCTTTTGCTTCGCCACGCGCTGTTACGAGCGTGAAATTCTGTTTTACGATCGGCTGGCGCCGGCGCTTGAGTCTGCACTGGGTCGGGAACTGGCAGTGCCGCGCTACTACCACGGAGCTACGGACGGCCGAGGAGGTGTCGTTATGGCCATGGATGACCTGCGCGCGCTAGGATACCGCATGCCGGCGGCGGCCAGTCGGCTGGACGAGCACCATGTGCTACTGGTGGTGTCCGCTCTGGCTGAAGTAGTGTCCGCCGGGCTGGTGGTTCAGCAGCGTGGTGGTCCACCGGCCGAACTACTGCGTCATCCACTGCTCAACATCGGCTCCATGTGGGCCGGGCCGCGGATGGAAGTCGACCTCATCCGTGCCGGCCTGCTGGGCTACATCGGCTTCCTGCGCCACTACCCGGAGCGGCGCGCCGCAGCCGCCAAGCTGGAGACGCTGCTGGACTCGGCGCGGGAGCTGATGGTGGAAGGGATGCACGCGGGCGGGCGGCTCCGCTCCATCTGTCACGGAGACCTCTGGAAGCTTAACATGATGTTCCGCTACCCGTCTGAGAAGGACGGCGCGCCTGACGCCGTCATGCTGCTCGACTGGCAGCACTGCCACTTCGGTAACTTCCTGGTGGATCTGTTCTCCGTTCTGGTGAACAACACGGACCGGCAGTTCCGGCGGCGGCACACAGAGGGCGTGCTGCGTCACTTCCACGGCCGGCTGGTGGCGGCGCTGGAGGCAGCCGGCCTCAACGCCGACCAGCTGGGCCTCGGCAGCTGGGAGCGGCTGCGGGACGACTACCGGAGCTCCATGAAGGCCGCCCTCATCAGGGTTATCTTCGACGTGGTGCTGCCGCTCGCTGACGCCGGTAAGTACTAAGTGGTATAGCATGGGACCTGCTGATATTTGATAAAAGTCTCATTACAGCATCATAGCTCAAGTTCTTGATAAGTGATGCACTGCAATGTTCTTTTTAGCAGCCGACGTGACATTCTCTGTAATAATCAGCCCCCCCCCCCTGAATTGGTTTTCAGGAGTCATCATTGCCCATATCTTCTTTCCACTTGTCATCTTGTGGCTTTTGATCGTAGCTCAGTGCTACCTAGTGATTGAGCTTAAGTATCCAACCCTCCTCTCATTTCTCAGTCTCCCTGCTCTCTTCTCTCCTCGTAAGAGCCGGCCCACCCTTCTGACCACCCCTTGCCGTCCCCGTCAGACGCCACGAGTGGAGCACCGGAGGGCGCCACACCCCAGGAGCTGGTAGACCGACTGGTGGCGGCCATGTCGGTGCGCACCTCAGACACACAGCTGGAGACGCTGCTGCTCGAGCTGCTAGACGAGATGGAGGAGGCGGGCGTCCTCTGACCGGAGGGATGATGGGATGGCGTCACGGTGAAAATATGACGTCACGTGATATGAAATCAATAGACGATAGAGCCACGAGGTGTGCTGATAAGAAGGGGGAATGCCGGTGATACCTGACCAGTAACAACCAGATGAAAATAACCACTTGTCGATCATGACCTTGTATTGATGTAAGAATATCGGATCGCGCGTGAGTCCCTGGTCTTGTCACTGGGTGCATTCCACAATACAGTCAATCACACGAGTGCCGAATTCAACTGGAATGGTTGAGCCCCAGCCGTCCACTTCAGCTAAAACTACGCTGAATAATATCAATAGCAACACACAACACACGCCCCACAGGTAGCATCCCAGCGCTCAGCAACTGATTTCATACAAACACAATATATGCAAAATGGACACACACACGTCAAATTACGAAATGCCGGATCTCCACAAACAAGTTTTAGCCGTCAGTTGGTTCACGGCACCTCAAAACAAGTCAAAATAATGTAGCTCAAATTATATAGCTTTATTTGGCAGTACAGCTATGCACACCTAAGTGATAAATTTGTGGCCAAAATAATAAGTGTGACGGTCTGTTTTGCCTAAAACATAAGTATAAGCAAGTACGTGCGCAAAGATAAATAAAAGCCGACTGAGTATACAGGATATGTTGCACAAGACGGCTTCACATGCCAGGTTGTACTAAAACCATTATGCTGTATTTTGGCTACTGACACCTGAGCAGCACCATGTCCCTCCAACATCGTGTGACAAATCAGGAAGCAGTCCGGGCTCATTCGAGGCCAAATAACGTACACTTCCTAGGTACTTTATCAGCCTATTGTAACATTGTCGTCAAAAAGCTAGTCAATGGACCAACAAGGTCCAAGCTATTGCCATGCGCCATCATGATTTAGCAGCGAATATTGCACATGCAATCGAATACAGATTATAGCTCGATATCGGTTTGTCATCATGTATAAAACCCTGGTCAGCTGCAGAGCTAGAAAACGGTCAAATGCACTGGTGTGTCTTGGAGATAGCCAAGGCTACTGATTGGCATTGTCACCAATTGTAGTATGGCCGAAAACGGTAAAACAACCGAAGGCGAATAAAATTGGTCTCACAACATAAAACACTCGTCGATACAGCGCATCCTAGGATAACACAACTCAACCTAAAAGGTATTTATCACGAATCAGAGTTGTGATTGGTCCAAACACCGGGTCTCTGCCTCATAAGACTGTTCAAAAGGCGACCAGTATAGCCGATCTGGCCACGGACCCGGCGTGCACTGGCCGTAACAGGTAGATTAACGATGCGGTCCGTCTCCACTCTCCAGAGCGTTGCTGAGCCCGGTTCTGTATGCCTCTCAGTACCAGGTGATGGAATACCAGGGTGCTCGTGCTGCCCGTCCAAGGAGCCAGGCACGATACACGCCACGCACCCAGCCTGTAACCCTCCACACCCCACTGTCCCAGGACGGAGATCCCACTCACGACTGTTTTACTCCGTTCCCCACTGGCAAAGCTAGCGAGCGCAGCTGCTCCCGACGCCGGTCGTACTCGGAGAACCGGGTGATGGCGTACCTGACCACAGAATGATGACGTCATTGGACCAAACATGGCGGCTGATGGGAGGACGACACGGAGTGATGTGAGGAAGCTAGCAGACCACCTGCTAGGGAATAAGGACTTTGGTGCACTAGTACTTTCTAAGCAACACTCTTCGATGGTACTAGGAAGGACGGAGAGTCCAAGAAGAAAGGCAAAGGTTAGCCACGACGCAGAAGCAAAACATGACGTCTGTGGGCAATATGCAATTCAAGAGATAAACTTCACGTTTGCAAGGTTGGTACACTTGAGCAATGATCAGAGCTTTATCAATATCCTAGAACACCGTACCTCAGAAAGTCTCTCGCTACTAGAGCCCGAGAGAGGGCGCACTCACTCGAGGTAGTCGAAGTCGATGTTGGAAAACCGGGTCTGCACCAGGGCCCAGACGCCCCAGTAGAAGTGCGACAACAAAGAAAACTTGTTGGCCTGAAAACAGTGCACGACAATGTCATACATACTGAACTGCTTCATATGTTGTAAAAATCCTGGCTGAGATCAGCAAGGAAGTCCAAAATAAATGTGGTTCTGGTCTTTTTTGAGACAACAAGCTAGGTTTGTTTTGCTAAAATTGTGATCAAAATTTATCCCTAACCTTGACTCGAGCGCTTCGAAGACAACCAGCCCCGATACATCAATGTCATGGCACTTAAGCTGAATCTTGGGTAGAGCAGAGGCTTTCCTCGACATACACCAAACCCTCCACCCCACGTCTGTCAGGTAACGATACTCACCTGCACGTATAGCGTCTCCACCTGCAGATCAGTGGGCTCCACTGTCTGCCCATTCGGCTGAGGCGACTCTCCAGGCTTCAGAGAGAGGTAGGTGGCGAGGTAGCACCGCAGCCAGCGCAGCTGAAACTCCCGGTCCGGGAACAGGCTGTAGTCGACGTCCTCAGTGCCTGGGGAGGGACAGGTCGGGTCAGGTCAGGTCAGCTGAAACTCCCGGTCCGGGATCAAAGGCTGCGGTAGTTACCAAGTCCTCAGTGCCTGTAGCGAGGTCGGGTCGATTTAGTTGGAGACATGTTCCTCTCTGGAGACACATGATCTCTGGAGAGTGGAGACATGTTCCAATCTAAGGCCTTATCAAGAGGAAACTCACTGGGATATGTGAGGGTCCTCAGTCTCAGTCTGTTTACCAGGAAACATACAAAAACAAAGGATAGCTCCCAGGTGATACCAGTCGGCACCACAATTAATGTCTCGCGCGCCAAAGAAATAAAATAAAAGAAAACTATACATTCTACAAGTCTGGCCATTTTACACCGTCACCTTTTGAATACTGTTTTATCCGCCCATCCTCGCGTAACACACTGCCACCATCTCGGCATCTCAGTCTGCATCACATCCCTCATGCCCCCATTCTCAATCCCGTTCCCAGCACCACGACCTCCAACCGACTGCTCACCAGCGAACTCATTGAAGTGATTGCCGATGTCGAACGCCTGGTGGTTGACGCCGCCGTACTCGAAGTCGATGAACTTGACGCCGCGCCCGCCGGCCGCCACGATGATGTTGTCCAGCAGGAGGTCGTTGTGGCAGAACACCAGGGGAGAGCCGAGCTCCTCTAGCTCCTCCCGCAGCTGGCGGAGCTCTGTTCGGAGCTGGGCGGCCGACCGCAGCTCCGAGACGAACCTGGGGGCGAGACACCGACCACGGATCAGTGAGGGACACACACGGGCACACTACAGTCGTGGGGAAACAGCCGTTCAGAAGGGAAACACTTGTAAATGTCGCTCGCTTGGCAGAGAAATGTCATTTCAGAAACATGTCGTTCGAGAAAGTGGACGTAAAAAACAACAAAATTGTCCTTTAGCTGATACTTCTCACCAGTCCCGCATAGCGCCAAGCACAACCCTACAGCCTACTGGTTTTCATCACCCCTTAGCTCACATCCCACCCCAACCTTTCCTCCGACATCTCCCCAATATTCACCTCTTCTGCTGCCGGGGATCATCAAACTGTGTGGGCGCCAGGACCATCATCTTGTCCAGCGAGGCCCAGAGGCAGGACCGGCAGGGGTTGCTGCCGTCACCGGCGTCAGGTCCCAGTGGCGTGATCCGGTGCACGCGCGCCAGGGCGGCGGCCACCATCGCGAACACGTCCGGCGCTCGTACGGAGAGCTTGGTGACGGTGTGACCGGGCTCGAAGCCGTACACGATTCCGTTGGAGAAGGTGGCCACTAGAGGACGCGCGCAGCCGGCTCGGTGCATCATCTGACGACCGACGGATAGAGATGTCAGTGTGGGGGATGGGGTGGAGAGGACAGTGGAAAACCGGCTCTCCGGTTAGTCAAGATCAGGTTCACACAGGTCGCATGCCAATGATATACAGCAGACAGCCAAGTGCCAGACGTTGAAATGTTGGGACCCGGTGGACCCTGATAATGTTCACGTGGCGATCTCAGAAATCACATTCGTTGCTAAAATTAGCTTTGCAATGAACCCAATGCCACGAACCAGACAGCGACAGTCAGGATGTGCTTATCAGCCATGTTGCCATGCAATGGGCGAGTGATGTTTATTCACGCTATATTATCGGATTAGAACCAATTGATCTTAAGCCATCACTTGTGGCCACGTAAGGCAAACCAATAGATACTGTAGGCCGGATATCGGTCTCAAAGATAGTGACGTAATAGCCTTGGGTTGTTGAAAAGGTAGGCTTAGGATAGCTTTCGGCGACCAGCGACTTACATAGTGCTCCACTCAGTAGCTTCAGGGACTTCTCAGTGACCCCGGTTACTGATGCTCAGTAACCCGTGCTGACTCTCTCAGTGACCCAAAACGTGCATCTAAGTGACACCGGTGGCTAATTCATGACGCCAGTGCCCCTCTGCACTCATCTCAGCGCTCTCCTGCTGACCTGCATGTTGCGTTTCTCTGCGTCTCTGTCGATGAACCGATCGGTGCCGTCTCCATAGAGCCGGAACAGCAGCGTGGACTCCTGGTCGCCAGCGTGACAGCAGCTCACCAGGGTGTTGGTGAGACCGGCGAACGGCTGCCGGCACGGACACGCGCAGTCAGAATAAATACATCAGTAGGTGGAACTATGGTCAGAGTACCCAAATATAGGAACGATCCCATTTTTGGGAACGGAGTTCCCAAATATGGGAACGGGCGTTCCCATTTATGAGAACGGAAGGTAATTTTTCGGCCGTTCGCCCACTAAAACTCATTAGTGCATCACGTCTCAAAAAAGTGCACGCTAATTTAAGTATCTGCGAAGTCTCTATAAAATTATCTTTAATCTGACCGTTGAACAAGGAAATTGACCGTTGAATGATATTTTTAATGATTTTTTGAAATGACGGAATGGTGAAAACATGGGTTATACTACATTTAACATGCAATTTTAAGGAAAATGAAGCGTTTTTTACAGTTTGAGGTCAAGTATAATAATTTTCACCTGGTTATGAAGTTTCATACTAGCGACACCAGATGCTGACATATGCAAGCGAACACGCGGACAGTCCCGAGGTAATATTGTTGACATTTGGTGTCGAGGCGGACGACCGCGTAGAACGTGCGTGATTTTACCGAACTACTGTTGTAAACTCAGTTTAAGTGGTCGAAAATTATTCAGCTGTATTTTATCAGCCCTGAAAGACATATTTTATTTGGATGCTAGCTGTTTAGCGTTGTTTTATAAGGAGCGTCATGAGCGTGGTTTTTGTCTTCCGTGTTTCTAAGCATGATCGTTTTGGGGGAATTTCTCTTATATAGGTCGCTCTGTGTGGCTTATTTATAATTTTTATGCTGATTTCGATCATTCCTCGTGCCCATCCTACCAGGCCTTTTGCCACTTACTCTCATTAAGAAAGGAAAAAACTAGATTTTCATTGGGACTACGTGTTTTGAGGGTGCAACATATTCAGCGTTCCCATTTTTGGATACTTCCTTGTGCTCGTCAACTATCGGTGATAAACAGACAGGTGCTTGACATGTCTCCACCCTCGGCGCGGACGGTGGATATAGGTATGGAAGACCTTGTTGAACATCGCTGAGCGTTGTGAATTACGTAATCCTGCAGAGGGGGGCGTGCCCGCTGCGAGATCGACGGGAATAAAAGGGCAGAAGACCGGGCGAAACATGCGACGGTCTTGCCGGAAAGGTCATCTGATGATTGTTGCGTTAACAATAATTTGCGGCGTTGGACGTGATGCTTGTTAATGAAAAGAGCCCCTGAAAGGCGTCAGTGAAATCGTTCCCAATTTTGGGTACGCCGTTCCCATAATAAGGAACGCTTGCAGCGCCAGTGTACGAGAGCGTTCCCAAATTTGGGCTCGCGGCCCGGATGATGGACTGCTTTAGAAATAGGGGAACGATTTGAAACTACGATGGGCCTTACAATATCAAACTCCCTCCCAACAATATTGAGACAAATATCAGGCGGTTCACGATCGTTTTATATTTTTTGGACGTCATTTAACGGTTCTTTTTCTTGTTTTAAATAATGCCTACGTGGCGTTCCCATATTTGGGTTTATCGTTCCCAAACATGGGAACGAAAATGCGTTCCCGAAAATGGGTACGCTTGACCATAGTTCCGCCTACTGACATGGACCGAGACGCACACGCATGTCAGAACCAGTATAACGCCTTTTGGGGCGACTAACGGAGCGAGCGACAGGGTGGGCCTTGCACGTGCGAAATTGCGAGGGGGTATGTACGGTTCTCCAGTAAAAGTCTTGTTGGTTTTGCTTTTTGGGAAATATCTGGTCCTATATAATGTTCAAATGCATAAGTATCAACCCGAATTATGTGTATGCACATTTACCACGAGACTGTGAAATTGCATCGTTGTATGCCAAATACTTTCTGAGATATCCACCAAAAACCTCATTTTCTGCCGTTTGGGGTATTCTGGCCGCAATCTTCCTGGGATCGCCTATGACATCCATGGTGCCACCTAGCGAGAGGGACGCGGAAACACAGAATCATGAATGAATCGAGCGCGTAGTAAACGGTGTATGGAAGGGAGACTCGGCAGAGGCTATCCGGGTGGCCGGCGCGCGGCGCGCCCTTAGGCATCGGCCGACCCTTCGGACCGCGTGGGGTCAGAGGTCGCGCTCGGGAAGTCTCGGCTCTGGGTTTTAGCGCTGTGCAGTCAGGAAGGGAGGGGAGGATAGCGCTAGCCCGACTGACTAGTATCTCGGCTGATTCGTGTGGGGTGGAAGGGATCACAGAACAGGATGGTGGCTAGTGGTGGATGATGGGATGGTGGTTAGGTTAGTGCGTACTGCGAAAACGTAGCTGAACATGCTTTTTTCTTGGCAAACAACATGCAGCATAATGTGCGGGATTATGCCAGAACTCATACAAAAAGGAGCTAATATTTCGGCCGAGGGAGTGGATGAGTGCCGTGACAAAGCATGACGATGCTGCCAAAATCGGAATGCTTTTTTGCCCCCATTTTTTTTTTTAAACCTAACATGCAGCGCTTGATCCGAACTTAGAGGTCCCCGACTGACCTTAGACCTTAAAATCGCACCCGTCCGGTGCGCCACCTTTCCTTCAGGGGCGCTCTTCTTGGTTGTATCTGTTCTTACCAATAACTAAAGCAAATCGAGTGTATAAAAAAGGCATACCTCAAACACAGTTTTATTCACATCCGCTCGTGTGCATACTTGTTTTGACCTATACCTTCTCGCATTATAATATATCACTTCAGTGCTTAACCCTCAACGAAATTTTGGGTTTTCTGCATATACCCCGGCCGGGGGGGGGGGGCGATTACGACCCCTCTTCGTCTTTTTGCCCCTAATTGAGCTAGCGCCTTGCGGATAAAACTGAGCGCGTGCGTCGTATGAGATGCAGCAACTGGTACCCGAGTTGAACGTCTCAGGTCCACCGATAAACTCTGAGGTCAGTATAAGTGCTCCAAGTCGCAGGATCGGTTTTTGGTAAACAACTTCACCATAAGTGGTTACAGAGCCAAGATAATGGCACCATCGAGTTTTGCATGCTCAAGCGCGTCTATACGCTTTGTTTTTGTTGAGGTCAATTTAAGGTTTTTACCTCAGGTCATATCAGGGCAGAGCCACTCAGGCCACGAGGCTGGCTCAAGGAGGTCATATCGCTTCTTCGATTCGGTAGGTCCTTACAAGTCCACTGGTGGCTTCCCGACTCGCTAGCTCAATTTGATCGGGACTTTTTGGTGAAATCTCCTGTGACCTTAGTGACGTCATAAATGAAGTCGCCTAACTTTAAGAATGGAAAAGTGAATGCTGGGGCTTGCAAATATTGTATGAAATCGCGAATTCATGCGCTTGAGACAGCTTTAGATGGCTCCCGGCGCCAAAATAACAGTTTTCATATTTTGCGTTGCGTGACCGAGAGGTTGCGTGACCGACCTGACTTCAGGTGACTCTTAAGAAAATACGAGATAGCTACATACAAGTTGTGAGGCCTCTGGGAGATAGTACTAGATCATATAAGCTTCATTCCCCGTTGAAAAGTCCCCTGGCACGAAGGGTGCTGCGACGTCGCGACATTTTGGGACCTTACAGAGGTTCACTTTTGACGTCATTGGTCAACGGCCTGACCTTAACCGTCGCACTTGTAGGAGGGTGTCGAACAGACCTCCTACCAGGGCTGCGGAGTCGATGGATTTTCGGCGACTCCGACTCCGACTCCGACTCCGGCTTTCAAAAACCAGCTCCGACTCCGACTCCGACTCCGGGCAGAATTGTCGACTCCGACCGACTCCAACTCCCGACTCCGACTCCGCAGGTCTGGCAGGGCTGCGGAGTCGACAGATTTTCGGTGACTCCGACTCCGACTCCGGCTCGGGTTTCTAAAATCGACTCCGACTCCGACTCCGACTCCGGTCACAACTGTCGACTCCGACCGACTCCGACTCCGACTCCGACTCCGACTCCGCAGCCCTGCCTCCTACTCTCAGTTTTTCGCAAATAACTCGCGCAAAAAGCGGCTGATTGCGACGAAACTTTCAGTACCCTCGAGTTAATCAATATTACGCCTACCCTATAATTTGCATGACCCTGGCTCAAAAGACCTTTGACTTGTGACCTGTTTCCGAGACCATGTTTGGCCGGAATCGCGTTTTGGCGTATTTCGAGTAGAGCGCGTTTTATTGTCTTTTTGTGGCTTTAAGCGATCAAACATGTGAAAGGTTGATCCCATGGATTCTAGTGGGTATCAAGGTCACGTGAAGGTCAGTCAGGTCACTGACCTTTGATGACCTTTGTTCACTCTTTCGAGTTCTACATGTTTCTAGGGTAGATTTTGGAGTTGATTTCGCATTTAGAAACCGTTTGAACATTTAAGAAGTAGTTTTGGTTCCCTCGTAACATGTGACCTGACCAGACCTGGCCCGACCTGGCCTAAATGCACAAAAACATCATCTGTGATCAAAACTAACTTGAATTTCGTGATCAGCACCCCGCAAAACCCTATAACAGCTTCACTTTACGAAGCTCTACAGGTCCCGATTCCCCGACTTTTGAGTTATATTGACCTGTCAACCAATGACCTAGGACCTTAAAATTGGGTATCATCGGCCTCCTCTCGTCACGGGCAACACGTTCTTATTCCGCGAAGCTCTAGCTCGATTAGGGGCTGAACGGCAAAGGGGTCCAACGGACCCTCCTACCCCCCCCCCTTTACGATAGACGCTGGCAAAAGACCAATATGGGCGAGGGTGAAAATACAGATGCTGTCACAAAAATTCAGCTTGAATCAAAGGTCAGGCTTGCCAAATTTCAGCTCTCGCAGCTATCAACAAAAAAAAAACACATGTGGAGGCGGCACCCGCCTCCCTCCTCCCCCCTCTCCTCTCGGCCACTGCCAGCGAGGTTTTAAGCGTATCATACATGTTACAAAGCATCATATCAAGATGACACATCCCAGCAGCCATATGCACTGAACAAAAACTTATTACCCACGCTAGTCTATCGGCACCATAGCACATGGTCGAGACTGTCGTCAGCCACGGATGCGCACTCGACCAACCCTCTGAGCCCGTTGACTGCGGGTGACCTTGACATGTCAAGCCTGATCGGCGGCCGGCCGCTGTCGTGCGGTCGTTACACGCGGAGGGGAGGGAGACACAAAGTTCTACGTTATAGCTGACCTCTGACCTTTCCCTGCGCCCTGGTCACTGACCCCGCTCCATGTCGCTGGGCGGTGGCATGGCGGTGGAAACCGGTTCTAGCCTCTACACATGCCACCATTCTAACCCTCCCCTCCCCACGCTACTACGCGGCGTGGAGTACGCTCGTGCGTAACTGGGCGGAGCAAGGGGTCACGCGATACAGGGGCGGAACTGGTTGCCCTCCCGCTCGCCGAGCGACCAACGACTAATACCCTGGAGAACCGTACCTCCAACTGACTTGTGCACGGCACCCTACTAACCGGTCTCTAGCGATATGCCAAATTTGAGCACAATCGGCCCAGCCGTTCTCGAGATCTGGAAGCGGCACCCTGCACGTGCGCACGTGCAAAATGGGTCCCAACTGACTTGTGCACGGCACCCTACTAAGTATTAACTGCTCCGTAACCGTGTACCAAATTTGAGCGCAATCGGTCCAGCCGTTCTCGAGATCTGAAATCGACCCCTGCACGTGCGCACGTGCAGCAGCACCCCAACTGTGGCACATGGATCTGCAGTGCCTAGTGGGTGCCTACCTACATGCCAACTTTCAGCGCAATCGGCCCAGTAGTTACCGAGATATTGCAACTATTACAAAAGTGACACCTCTTCGTTTTGCACGTGGCACGTGCATAAGGAGTCACCCACATGCATCGGAAATAGTCCAATACTTGGTAGAAGGAATGAAGCTACCCTACAAAAATTACCGCATGTAAATCGGTCAAGTGGTTGCTGAGATATAAGCGTCGCAAAAAAAGTGACCACGGCCGGCCGGCCGGCCGGCCGCTCATACTCAGAAATTTCCGTTAATCTAAGGAAAGACTACGCTCGCTTCGCTCGCTCCGTAATAACCAGTATAACGCCTTTTGGGGCGACTAACGGAGCGAGCGAGAGTGTGGGCCTTGCACGTGCGAAATTGCGAGGGGGTACCTCCAACTGACTTGTGCACGGCACCCTACTAACCGGTCTCTAGCGACGTGCCAAATTTGGGCACAATCGGCCCAGCCGTTCTCGAGATCTGGAAGCGGCACCCTGCACGTGCGCACGTGCAAAATGGGTCCCAACTGACTTGTGCACGGCACCCTACTAACCGGTCCCTAACTGTGTACCAAATTTGAGCGCAATCGGTCGAGCCGTTCTCGAGATCTGGAAACGACCCCTGCACGTGCGCACGCGCAGCAGCACCCCAACTCTGGCACATGGATATGCAGTGCCAAGTAGGTGCCTACCTACATGCCAACTTTCAGCGCAATCGGCCAAGTAGTTACCGAGATATTGCAACAATTACAAAACGGACACCTCTTCTTTTTGCACGTGGCACGTGCATAAGGGGTCACCCACATGCATCAGGAATAGTTCAATACTTGGTAGAAGGAATGAAGCTACCCTACAAAAATTACCGCGTGTAAATCGGTCAAGTGGTTGCTGAGATATAAGCCTCGCAAAAGCGTGACCACGGCCGGCCGGCCGGCCGGCCGCTCATACTCAGAAATTTCCGTTAATCTAAAGGAAAGACTACGCTCGCTTCGCTCGCTCCGTAAACACACGCACATCAGTGACAGCGTACCCACTACCCACTATACAGAACAGGGTCAGGGACAGAAACGGACTGGCACTGACGGAAAACGCATGGACCGAATGAATGACCCATATCCAGATGGATCTTATCACATATGGGTCACGGATTCGTGGAGTCCGGATGTAACTCGTCAGCACTGCATTGTATAAAGTTGTACACGCTGTATTATAAAGTTGTACAAGCTGTATTGTACCAGTATAACGCCTTTTGGGGCGACTAACGGAGCGAGCGAGAGGGTGGGCCTTGCACGTGCGAAATTGCGAGGGGGTACCTCCAACTGACTTGTGCACGGCACCTTACTAACCGGTCTCTAGCGACGTGCCAAATTTGGGCACAATCGGCCCAGCCGTTCTCGAGATCTGGAAGCGGCACCCTGCACGTGCGCACGTGCAAAATGGGTCCCAACTGACTTGTGCACGGCACGCTACTAACTGCTCCGTAACCGTGTACCAAATTTGAGCGCAATCGGTCCAGCCGTTCTCGAGATCTGGAATCGACCCCTGCACGTGCGCACGCGCAGCAGCACCCCAACTCTGGCACATGGATATGCAGTGCCTAGTGGATGCCTACCTACATGCCAACTTTCAGCGCAATCGGCCCAGTAGTTATCGAGATATTGCAACTATTACAAAAGTGACACCTCTTCGTTTTGCACGTGGCACGTGCATAAGGGGTCACCCACATGCATCGGGAATAGTCCAATACTTGGTAGAAGGAATGAAGCTACCCTACAAAAATTACCGCATGTAAATCGGTCAAGTGGTTGCTGAGATATAAGCTTCGCAGAATCGTGACCACGGCCGGCCGGCCGGCCGCTCATACTCAGAAATTTCCGTTATTCTACGTAAGACTCCGCTCGCTTCGCTCGCTCCGTACTAAAGTTGTATCATACTATGTTTAGGTTTAGGTGTTTAGTTAGGTCAGTCGGAAAAACCAGCCTCGGGCCTCATACGGGAACTGTCTAAGCTCCAACTGCCGTTGTTCAATTTCAGACGGATATTGACCAGGTTCTAGATTCTGTAGCTTACCTTCAGACCAATGTTGTCTAGGCTTTGACCAACGCAAATTACCTTCAAACGGAGCTGAGCCGGGCTCCAGCTGTCTTAACTCACCTTCAAGCGCAGGTTGTCCAGGTTCCAGTCGGGACGGAGGGCGGCCACAATCTCAAGCAAGCCAGCCTCATAGTCAGCCGGGTCGAGCTTCGTCTCAAACGACCTCATTGTCTCCGGTTCCTGAAACAGCGACGGTAATTTAGAGCTTCCAAGGGTCACGATTCCATTACATCACATTCTCCGTAGCCTCACCACCACACAATGTCACTCGTCATCAAACAGATTGTGGCACCGCTCTGAAATTGATTGGCTGGAGTGACGAATTCAAAGCAGGCAGCCTAGATGAGACGGGATCACGTGTCTGGGGTTCAAGCAACCTACCGCTGAGCCGAACCAAGATCACTATAATAATAATAATAATAATAATAATATTTATTGCATACCGAAGTCGGTACATATATGTAATACACAAGCAGCACACATACATTACACATCATTGATCATTCATCAATATAAAAAAAAACTAATGCGGAACAGTAAGATCCCTAAAACAACTGGTACGCAAACCGATCTGCGGCACCATCATTCCCCCTCTGCCTTAGGGGATACCCGGGAGGTATGGGCCCCCTGGAGGCATGGGCCATCGCAGTTTTAAAGAAGTGTTGCGTATTTTTACACATTTGACGGCGTAAACTGGTAGCAGCCATTCCGTTATACAACCCACGTGATTTTCAAAATCTTCCTCAGTCTTCTTTGGCAATGAGCGATGATAAAACGTTTTTGACCCCTTCGAGTAAAATACGGTACATACAGAAAATTCGTGATAAATTTGAACCAGGCTCGTTTTATGATGTCAAACCGTCGCTAACATAAAGTTTAAAGCATACAAATTAAGACTGGATAGACAATTTGAAGCTTTCTTGCAAGATTATGGGCTGAGATGCTACGCACATTCTGGCGTCCTAACCGGTAGGTTCGGGCCACCCACCCCGTTGATCTATATTATGAATTATAAGTCGTCCGTGCGTGCGTGCGTGCGTAATCCGTCATGACTTATGTGTCTTATTGCGCCTGAAAGGCGCCGCGTATCGGCGTGAAATTTGGCATGCCAAATCTGTGGGCGTGGACGGCCTTTGTATTCAAATTTGGGCGTGATCGGGCCAGGGGTGCGCCGTCGGCACGTGCAAAAGGGTGCTCCCATAGGCTTAACACGTGGCCGGCGAAAACCGCCAACGGGCGAAAATCGGGCCTGCAGCGCTCCTTTCCCGAGCTTATATCTCGGCAACCGTAAGTCGCAGCCACATGCGGTTTTCACTGATGGATACAGAAGAGATTGGTCTATCGTATGCAATAAGTTTTTTTTCTTAGGTATGAACCGCGTGCAAAGAAATAGCCTCTAATCTCGAGAAAACGGGCATTTTTTTTACACATTTCAGGAAAAACGTTGGCATTTGAAAACGATGCATTGGAATGACACCGGATGCATTTCGCGGACTACAAGAGGATCTGAACTGTTCAGAAAATATATATTTTTGCCCATTCACTCGCACATCTTCATAATTACACGCTTACAAATTGAGGGTTTGACGTGTTACGTTCATGCTCACCTTTGCACCGTCATAATGTATTGATAACGTCGACTTATGGCTATAAATCTACCCCAGATCGAAAGAACACTCTTTTCTGATCAATATCCACCCAAAATATTTTCAAAAAGTCATCAAGGGTTTTAAGAAACAGAGCAATGATTATACCGTTTTTGACGCATTTTTACCGGTTGAGCGGCGGCCGGGCTTGAGAAGGCGGCCAGCGGCGCGGTAATATTACCGTGTGCTTTATATTCGTCTAATACTCGCCACCGCCCCGCTGACAGCGCGGCCGAGTGGATATGATGCCAGTCTAAACACGCGAAGGCGGGTGGTTCGCGGCTGGTCAGCTACAAAGTTTTTCGCCCGAATTCGTCCCTAGGTAGCATTCGGCCAGCCGGCAACCGCCGAGAGGGATGCGAATGTTACATTTTAACGAGCTGGCGTACCGTTAGGGATCGACTCAGCAACAAAGCATTCTTACTCTCAGATCAATATACCGAAAGCTGGCCATCTAGGGTATGAGTACTAAATAGTGTATGGGCAGAGTAGGTATGGGCAGGGTAGGGTATGGTTAGGTGACTGGTAGGATAGGGTAGAAGTTGGGTATGGGCCGGGTAGGGTATTGGCAGGGTAGGGTAATGGCCTAAATAGTGTATGGGCAGAGTAGGTATGGGCAGGGTAGGGTATGGTTAGGTGACTGGTAGGATAGGGTAGAAGTTGGGTATGGCCCGGGTAGGGTATGGGCAGGGTAGGGTAATGGCAGTGTTAGAGTATGGGCAGGGCAGGGTATGGGCAGGGCAGAGTATGGTTAGGTGATGGGTAGGATAGGATAGAAGTTGGGTATGGGCAGGATAGGGTATGGGCAGGTAGGGTATGGGTAAGGACCCAAATAATACCAATAAAACGATTTTTAACCCAGCATAATGAATCCGTAAAACCAATTTAATCAAAACATAAAGTTATAGCGCAAAACATGCCATCTAGTCCTAAGTAAATAAAAAGATGCTTTAATTGAATGTCCCCGTCAATAAGTTTAATTTTTGTCGCGCAAGGTCGAAAATTGAACTTCAAATTTCATTCGAACAGAAAAATATTATTGATCTTATTTCATGGTGCATGATTGAGTTTACCAAAATACATATGGGCCTAAGTGACCTCCATGAGGTAAGCTGTTCGCCGCTTATGCGGTTCCTGGGCTCTAAGAGAGATCAAGGTAGATACCAGCTACGAGTATTATTCTCATTGTCGAGAAAAGAATATGAAACATGGCACCGGCCCATGCCTCCCGGGACATGGCCCATACCTCCCGGGACATGGCCCATACCTCCCGGGCCATGGCCCATACCTCCCGGGCCATGGCCCATACCTCCCGGTGTATTTTAACGGATCGAAAAAACGCATGATTTATTGAAAGTTATCTCGAGACAAAATGGTTGATCCCAGATGCCTAATATCAGGCACACGTTGCAGGCGAAAGGCAATTTCACGTACACAGAGTGAAAAACCGGGTCTAGCCACCGCCAACTGAAAGAAAATTGCCTTTTCACAAAACCGGCCCATACCTCCCGGGTCTCCCCTACTACATTTTCGATGCGCGCAACAAACACATTATTTAGCTCAAAAGGGGAGATGGCGGACAAATCCGGCCTACAAATTTCGAATCCGGCAAACAAATCGCGGACAAATCCGGCGGACAAATCCGGCAAGCAAGTTTCATCACTGCTATAGTATAGACTATAGTCAGACTCAGATAGCTCTCCATCTATGCGTCCCACTCCTCACCCACCCCTCACTGGCTCGGCGCCGCCGCTCACCATTCCGCTGTATGAGCTGGTGCACCGTGCGTGAGGCAGTCCGGACACCACCGTACTAACTGCCGAGCCACTGTTGCCTGCTCTGCTGCGGTGGCGAAACAAGCACGGAGCCGACTGCCCGCCGCCGCCGCCCCCGGCGAGGTCGAACAGAGGGCGGCATGACGTGAACCCGTATTTACGGCGCGAGCGGACGCGTATTTATCGGCTGTGTACTACCGATGTGCGGATGGCGAGGCCGGGCGCCCGATGTCGGTGTCACACATTTGGTGAACAGCAGGTGCATGGTGAGAACAAAGAGCAAGGAGGAAAAGCAAAAGAAAGAATGGAGGTCACAGCCGGAAAAAGCAAGATGAACACAACTTGTCAGCTAGGCCTTGAGTCGGCTGATGTTAGGACAACACTATTCGACAGCCACCCTTGCAGCCATTCCTAACTCAGGAACCACTGAACCGATCGGGACGAGCAAAACACAATTTGAATCAGGGGGTACGATTTTATCAGCCGTTTCGACTTTCGAATATGGTGACCTCAAGTGACCTCGGTGACCTCGAAAGGTCAACTTTCCGTTTTCGCCTATTGCAGCCATTCAATAACTCAGGAACTACTAGGCCGATGGCGACGAAAACACCACCAGTCGATTCAGCGTGTGCAATTTCATCAGCCGATTTGCATATGGTGACCTCAGGCGACCTCGGTGACCTCGAAAGATCAACTTTACGTTTTCACCTATTGCAGCCATTCTATAACTCAGGAACTACTGGGCCGATCGCGACGAGAACACCACCAGTCGATTCAGCGTATGCGATTTCGTCAGCCGTTTCGAATATGGTTACCTCAGGTGACCTCGGTGACCTTGGGGGGTCACATGACGGGACCGTTGTCGCATATTGCAGCCATTCTATAACTCAAGAATTACTGGGCCGATCGCGACGAAAACACCACCAGTCGATTCAGCGTTTGCGATTTCATCAGCCGTTTCGACTTTCGAATATGGTGACCTCAGGTGACCTTGGTGACCTTGGGAGGTCACATGACTGTTGTCGCCTATGACAGTCATTTTATAACTCAGGAACCACTGCACTGGGCCGATCGAGACGAAATTTCATAGACATTCATTTTTGCTCAAACTGAACCATGTCCATGTGACATCACTTTTATGTCAATTCATTAACTTTTGTATAGGTGGGAGGGTCCCTTTAAACAGACAGGTGTTTGACATGCCTCCACCCTCAGCGCGGACGGCGGATATTTAGGTACGGAAGACCTTGCTAAACATCGCTTAGCGTTGTGCAGTACTTAATCCTGCAGGGGGGGGGGGGAGGGGGCGTGCCCACTGCGGGATCGACGGGAGTGAGAGCGCAGAAGACCTGGCGATTTTGACTTTTGGAGAAGCAAGCGGCCGTCCTGCCGGCTGCTGGAAAGGTCATCTTATGATTGTTGCGGTTGAGGTGTCGGACGTAATGCGTGTTGATGAAAACAGCCCGCGAAAGGCGTCGGTGAAATTGTTCCCAGTTTTGGAATTTGGATAGGTAGGTACGCTGTTCCCATAATGAGGAACGCTGGCAATGCCAGTGTACGAAAGCGTTCCCAAATTTGGGCACATGGTCCGGACGGTGGACTGCTTTAGAAATAGGGGCAGGCAGGCAGGACCGCAGGCAGGTGGTTACTGGTGGTGGCTCCGACCCTCTCCACGTGTCCCACGGCGTAGCCCAGGGATCCATCCTCGGTCCGATCCTGTTTCTCCTCGTGACCAACGACCTCTCCAGCTTCCTTACCCACGGCCGCTTATTATCCTACGCCGACGACACCCAGATCCTCGACCACTCCCCTCCCACTGCCGTCGGCCTATCCAGCCTCAAAACACGCGTCGAAGAATCCTTATCCGAACTCCAAACCTGGTTCCAGCAGAACAGCCTGAAGATGAACCCCAGAAAAACATCCTTTACTCCCGTTGGCACCAAACAAACCTTGGCAAAAACCCACGATTTCCACATCTTATCCGGCTTAACCATTCAGCCATCCAAAACCGTGAAAATCCTCGGAGTCCTTCTCGACCAGCAGCTGACCTGGCAACCCCATATTGACGCAGTCGTTTGGCGGTGCAACGCCATCACCATATCACTCTTCAAAGTGCGTCATCATCTCACTCCTGAAGTACGTAAGCTGCTGGTCGAAACACATGTCCTTCCCCACATTCATTACTGCTTGTCCGTTTGGGGAGGAGCCGCCCAGTGCCACCTCCAACGAGTTCAAAAGTCTCTGAACCTTGCGGCCAGAATGGTGTCTGGGGTGCGCCGCTCAGAGCACATCTCGCCCACACTTGCGGCACTAGGCTGGCACAGAGTGGACGACATGGTACGCACGCACGACCGTGCCCTAGTGGCGCGAGCAGTGAACGGTAAATGTCCGCCTGCCATAACCACAATGTTCACTCGGAGAGCCGATGTCTCACTGCGCAACTCTCGAGCAGTAGCCGCCAGCACCCTGGATCTTCCCAGATGCCGACTAGTGAGAACCCAGCGGAGCTTCACTTATAGGGCTGCATCCGCCTGGAACGCCCAATTAACACGTAGGTAGACTAGATAGCACCGGAGAGGTCCAAGTGAATCACCAGCGCTGTGTCATAAACCAAATGTTTTAGATCTTGCAATGTGTCTCATTTTTAACCATGCTTTTACCAGTGTACAATGACTGAATTTGTAAAACCCACCATGAGGAGAATTCTAATAAATGACTCTGACTCTGACTCTGAGGGGAACAATTTGAAACTACGCTGGGCTTAACAATATCAAACTCTCTCCCAACAATATTGAGACAAATATCAGGCAGTTCACGATCGTTTTATAATTTTTGGACGTCTTTTTATGGTTCTTCTTCTTGTTCTAAATAATGCCTACATAGCATTCCCATATTTTTTTGTTTGTTCCCAAACATGGAATGCAAATGCATTCTCAAAAATGGGCACGCTTGACTATACTGAATTCGTACTGAATTTCGCCATCTGAATTCACCTGACAAGGCCCTACCAAGTGCCAACAAATGCAACTTTACTTGTCAGGGGGCTCATAAGCGTCAAGCACCTGTCGTGCTTCAAACCCGAACTGTTATGACAGGGAACACATGCTCTCACCAGTCACCACACAGAGTCCAATGCTCTACCAGTACCTACCTACCTACCGAGCTATGGGACCAGCTTCTGCAAGAGGTTCTTATTTAAGATATTCATCCTTAACTATCGTCCATCGTTGCACAAATTGAATTCACAAGTCACAACATGAAGTTCTCTAGCAACAATTCAAATTGCAGTCATTTATCAATTGTTATTAATAACAATTGATAAATGACTGAATAATTAATTAATTATTCCCATCATGCTGCAATTCAGGTTCAACAATTAATTCTTACAGTTGCCGTGCAGAACTATCGACCCAGCGTCAATTTGTCGTTCTCTTGCACTTCTTCTTCCCTTTCTCAGCTTGCTTGTCAAATAACTTAAAGGCTTTGCAAACAGAAAAAAAAATAACAAATTACCATCTACCCCACCTACCAAAATAAGTCGCGCAGTAAGCTGTGCTCTCTCCAATGATTATTCAGAGCTGATCGCGAGCAAAACTCACGATTTCTTCAGTTGATTCATGTAACGGAAGTTGGCACAGATTCAGCACAGGTTCAGCACAGCACAGATTCGGTAGGGGGAAAAAAGGCCCCGGTAGAGGGAAACCTTTATGACCCGTTTTTTCCTAGAAATGACGTCACAAACGGGTAAAAAACCACACCAATCGAAAGCACTCGTTTACCCAGACCCAGTCCTGCAGGAAAATTTCACTTTTTTCCCATAGGGAAGTTTTTACGGGAAAATCAAAATTTTGGGTCAATGGGGGGTCCCCTCCGATTTCGTTCAAAATCGGCACACGGGTGCCCCACCACCAGACGAGAAACTTTCCCTAAAACGGTCCCCGTTGCATTGACGTTTAAGGCCCGTAAAGCCCCCTAGACTCGTAAAATATCCGTAAAATCGCCTTTGTACGGACCAAAAAGTGGTGCTATGGTAAAAATGGGTATCAATCGAAAGCTCTCGTTTACCCAGACACAGTCCTACAGGAAAATTTCACTTTTTCCCCATAGAAAAGTTTTTACGGGAAAATCAAAATTTTGGGTCAATGGGGGGTCCCCTCCGATTTCGTTCAAAATCGGCACACGGGTGCCCCACCACCAGACGAAAAACTTTCCCCAAAACGGTCCCCGTTGCATTGACGTTTAAGGCCCGTAAAGCCCCCTAGACTCATAAAATATCCGTAAAATCGCCTTTGTACGGACCAAAAAGTGGTGCTATGGTTTAAATGGGTATCAATCGAAAGCTCTCGTTTACCCAGACACAGTTCTGCAGGAAAATTTCACTTTTTCCCCATAGGAAAGTTTTTACGGGAAAATCAAAATTTTGGGTCAATGGGGGGTCCCCTCCGATTTCGTTCAAAATCGGCACACGGGTGCCCCACCACCAGACGAGAAACTTTCCCCAAAATGGTCCCCGTTGCATTGACGTTTAAGGCCCGTAAAGCCCCCTAGACTCGTAAAATATCCGTAAAATCGCCTTTGTACGGACCAAAAAGTGGTGCTATGGTTAAAATGGGTATCAATGGAAAGCTCTCGTTTACCCAGACACAGTTCTGCAGAAAAATTTCACTTTTTCCCCATAGGAAAGTTTTTACGGGAAAATCAAAATTTTGGGTTAATGGGGGGTCCCCTCCGATTTCGTTTAAAATCGGCACACGGGTGCCCCACCACCAGACGAGAAACTTTCCCCAAAACGGTCCCCGTTGCATTGACGTTTAAGGCCCGTAAAGCCCCCTAGACTCGTAAAATATCCGTAAAATCGCCTTTGTACGGACCAAAAAGTGGTGCTATGGTAAAAATGGGTATCAATCGAAAGCTCTCGTTTACCCAGACACAGTCCTGCAGGAAAATTTCACTTTTTCCCCATATAAAAGTTTTTACGGGAAAATCAAAATTTTGGGTCAATGGGGGGTCCCCTCCGATTTCGATCAAAATCGGCACACGGGTGCCCCACCACCAGACGAGAAACTTTCTCCAAAACGGTCCCCGTTGCATTGACGTTTAAGGCCCGTAAAGCCCCCTAGACTCGTAAAATATCCGTAAAATCGCCTTTGTACGGACCAAAAAGTGGTGCTATGGTTAAAATGGGTATCAAACGAAAGCTCTCGTTTACCCAGACACAGTCCTGCAGAAAAATTTCACTTTTTCCCCATAGGAAAGTTTTTACGGGAAAATCGAAATTTTGGGTTAATGGGGGGTCCCCTCCGATTTCGTTCAAAATCGGCACACGGGTGCCCCACCACCAGACGAGAAACTTTCCCCAAAACAGTCCCCGTTGCATTGACGTTTAAGGCCCGTAAAGCCCCCTAGACTCGTAAAATATCCGTAAAATCGCCTTTGTACGGACCAACAAGTGGTGCTATGGTGAAAATGGGTATCAATCGAAAGCTCTCGTTTACCCAGACACAGTCCTGCAGGAAAATTTCACTTTTTCCCCATAGAAAAGTTTTTACGGGAAAATCAAAATTTTGGGTCAATGGGGGGTCCCCTCCGATTTCGTTCAAAATCGGCACACGGGTGCCCCACCACCAGACGAGAAACTTTCCCCAAAACGGTCCCCGTTGCATTGACGTTTAAGGCCCGTAAAGCCCCCTAGACTCATAAAATATCCGTAAAATCGCCTTTGTACGGACCAAAAAGTAGTGCTATGGTTTAAATGGGTATCAATCGAAAGCTCTCGTTTACCCAGACACAGTTCTGCAGGAAAATTTCACTTTTTCCCCATAGGAAAGTTTTTACGGGAAAATCAAAATTTTGGGTCAATGGGGGGTCCCCTCCGATTTCGTTCAAAATCGGCACACGGGTGCCCCACCACCAGACGAGAAACTTTCCCCAAAACGGTCCCCGTTGCATTGACGTTTAAGGCCCGTAAAGCCCCCTAGACTCGTAAAATATCCGTAAAATCGCCTTTGTACGGACCAAAAAGTGGTGCTATGGTTAAAATGGGTATCAATGGAAAGCTCTCGTTTACCCAGACACAGTCCTGCAGAAAAATTTCACTTTTTCCCCATAGGAAAGTTTTTACGGGAAAATCAAAATTTTGGGTTAATGGGGGGGTCCCCTCCGATTTCGTTCAAAATCGGCACACGGGTGCCCCACCACCAGACGAGAAACTTTCCCCAAAACAGTCCCCGTTGCATTGACGTTTAAGGCCCGTAAAGCCCCCTAGACTCGTAAAATATCCGTAAAATCGCCTTTGTACGGACCAAAAAGTGGTGCTATGGTGAAAATGGGTATCAATCGAAAGCTCTCGTTTACCCAGACACAGTCCTGCAGGAAAATTTCACTTTTCCCCATAGAAAAGTTTTTACGGGAAAATCAAAATTTTGGGTCAATGGGGGGTCCCCTCCGATTTCGTTCAAAATCGGCACACGGGTGCCCCACCACCAGACGAGAAACTTTCCCAAAACAGTCCCCGTTGCATTGACGTTTAAGGCCCGTAAAGCCCCCTAGACTCATAAAATATCCGTAAAATCGCCTTTGTACGGACCAAAAAGTGGTGCTATGGTTTAAATGGGTATCAATCGAAAGCTCTCGTTTACCCAGACACAGTTCTGCAGGAAAATTTCACTTTTTCCGCATAGGAAAGTTTTTACGGGAAAATCAAAATTTTGGGTCAATGGGGGATCCCCTCCGATTTCGTTCAAAATCGGCACACGGGTGCCCCACCACCAGACGAGAAACTTTCTCCAAAATGGTCCCCGTTGCATTGACGTTTAAGGCCCGTAAAGCCCCCTAGACTCGTAAAATATCCGTAAAATCGCCTTTCTACGGACCAAAAAGTGGTGCTATGGTTAAAATGGGTATCAATCGACAGCTCTCGTTTACCCTGACACAGTCTTGCAGGAAAATTTGACTTTTTCCCCATAGGAAAGTTTTTACGGGAAAATCAAAATTTTGGGTCCATGGGGGGGTCCCCTCCGATTTCGTTCAAAATCGGCACACGGCTGCCCCACCACCAGACGAGAAACTTTCCCCAAAACAGTCCCCGTTGCATTGACGTTTAAGGCCCGTAAAGCCCCCTAGACTCGTAAAATATCCGTAAAATCGCCTTTGTACGGACCAAAAAGTGGTGCTATGAATAAAATGGGTATCAATCGAAAGCTCTCGTTTACCCAGACACAGTCCTGCAGAACCATTTCACTTTTTCCCCATAGGAAAGTTTTTACGGGAAAGTCAAAATTTTGGGTCAATGGGGGGTCCCCTCCGATTTCGTTCAAAATCGGCACACGGGTGCCCCACCACCAGACGAGAAACTTTCCCCAAAACGGTCCCCATTTTTACCCCAGCACCACTTTTTTGTCCGTACAAAGGCGATTTTACGGATATTTTACGAGTCTAGGGGGCTTTACGGGCCTTAAACGTCAATGCAACGGGTACCGTTTTAGGGAATGTTTCTCGTCTGGTGGTGGGGCACCCGTGTGCCGATTTTGAACGAAATCGGAGGGGACCCCCCATTGACCCAAGTTTTGATTTTCCCGTAAAAACTTTCCTATGGGGAAAAAGTGAAATTTTCCTGCAGGACTGTGTCTGGGTTAACGACAGCTTTCGATTGATACCCATTTTAACCATAGCACCACTTTTTGGTCCCTACAAAGGCGATTTTACGGATATTTTACGAGTCTAGGGGGCTTTACGGGCCTTAAACGTCAATGCAACGGGGACCGTTTTGGGGGAAGTTTCTCGTCTGGTGGTGTAGCACCCGCGTGCCGATTTTGAACGAAATCGGAGGGGACCCCCCTTTGACCCAAAATTTTGATTTTCCCGTAAAAACTTTCCTATGGGGAAAAAGTGAAATTTTCCTGCAGGACTGTGTCTGGGTAAACGAGAGCTTTCGATTGATACCCATTTTAACCATAGCACCACTTTTTGGTCCGTAGAAAGGCGATTTTACGGATATTTTACGAGTCTAGGGGGCTTTACGGGCCTTAAACGTCAATGCAACGGGGACCGTATTGGGGAAAGTTTCTCGTCTGGTGGTGGGGCACCCGTGTGCCGATTTTGAACGAAATCGGAGGGGACCCCCCCATTGACCAAAAAATTTTGATTTTCCCGTAAAAACTTTTCTATGAGGAAAAAGTGAAATTTTCTTGCAGGACTGTGTCTGGGTAAACAAGAGCTTTCGATTGATACCCATTTTTACCATAGCACCACTTTTTGGTCCGTACAAAGGCGATTTTACGGATATTTTACGAGTCTAGGGGGCTTTACGGGCCTTAAACGTCAATGCAACGGGGACCGTTTTGGGTAAAGTTTCTCGTCTGGTGGTGGGGCACCCGTGTGCCGATTTTGAACGAAATCGGAGGGGACCCCCCATTGACCCAAAATTTTGATTTTCCCGTAAAAACTTTTCTATGGGTGAAAAGTGAAATTTTCCTGCAGGACTGTGTCTGGGTTAACGAGAGCTTCCGATTGATACCCATTTTTACCATAGCACCACTTTTTGGTCCGTACAAAGGCGATTTTACGGATATTTTACGAGTCTAGGGGGCTTTACGGGCCTTAAACGTCAATGCAACGGGGACCGTTTTGGGGAAAGTTTCTCGTCTGGTGGTGGGGCACCCGTGTGCTGATTCTGAACGAAATCGGAGGGGACCCCCCATTGACCCAAAATTTTGATTTTCCCGTAAAAACTTTTCTATGGGGAAAAAGTGAAATTTTCCTGCAGGACTGTGTCTGGGTAAACGAGAGCTTCCGATTGATACCCATTTTTACCATAGCACCACTTTTTGGTCCGTACAAAGGCGATTTTACGGATATTTTACGAGTCTAGGGGGCTTTACGGGCCTTAAACGTCAATGCAACGGGGACCGTTTTGGGGAAAGTTTCTCGTCTGGTGGTGGGGCACCCGTGTGCCGATTTTGAACGAAATCGAAGGGGACCCCCCATGACCCAAAATTTTGATTTTCCCGTAAAAACTTTCCTATGAGGAAAAAGTGAAATTTTCCTGCAGGACTGTGTCTGGGGAAACGAGAGCTTTCGATTGATACCCATTTTTACCATAGCACCACTTTTTGGTCCGTACAAAGGCGATTTTACGGATATTTTACGAGTCTAGGGGGCTTTACGGGCCTTAAACGTCAATGCAACGGGGACCGTATTGGGGAAAGTTTCTCGTCTGGTGGTGGGGCACCCGTGTGCCGATTTTGAACGAAATCGGAGGGGACCCCCCATTGACCCAAAATTTTGATTTTCCCGTAAAAACTTTCCTATGGGGAAAAAGTGAAATTTTCCTGCAGGACTGTGTCTGGGTAAACGAGTGCTTTCCATTGATATCCATTTTAACCATAGCACCACTTTTTGGTCCGTACAAAGGCGATTTTACGGATATTTTACGAGTCTAGGGGGCTTTACGGGCCTTAAACGTCAATGCAACGGGGACCGTTTTGGGGAAAAATTCTCGTCTGGTGGTGGGGCACCCGTGTGCCGATTTGAACGAAATCGGAGGGGACCCCCCCATTGACCCAAAATTTTGTTTTTCCCGTAAAAACTTTTCTATGGGGAAAAAGTGAAATTTTCCTGCAGGACTGTGTCTGGGTAAACGAGAGCTTTCGATTGATACCCATTTTTACCATTGCACCACTTTTTGGTCCGTACAAAGGCGATTTTACGGATATTTTACGAGTCTAGGGGGCTTTACGGGCCTTAAACGTCAATGCAACGGGGACCGTTTTGGGGAAAGTTTCTCGTCTGGTGGTGGGGCACCCGTGTGCCGATTTTGAACGAAATCAGAGGGGACCCCCCATTGACCCAAAATTTTGATTTTCCCGTAAAAACTTTCCTATGGGGAAAAAGTGAAATTTTCCTGCAGGACTGTGTCTGGGTAAACGAGAGCTTTCGATTGATACCCATTTTAACCATAGCACCACTTTTTGGTCCGTACAAAGGCGATTTTACGGATATTTTACGAGTCTAGGGGGCTTTACGGGTCTTAAACGTCAATGCAACGGGGACCATTTTGGGGAAAGTTTCTCGTCTTGTGGTGGGGCACCCGTGTGCCGATTTTGAACGAAATCGGAGGGGACCCCCCATTGACCCAAAATTTTGATTTTCCCGTAAAAACTTTCCTATGGGGAAAAAGTGAAATTTTCCTGCAGGACTGTGTCTGGGTAAACGAGAGCTTTCGATTGATACCCATTTTAACCATAGCACCGCTTTTTGGTCCGTACAAAGGCGATTTTACGGATATTTTACGAGTCTAGGGGGCTTTACGGGCCTTAAACGTCAATGCAACGGGGACCGTTTTGGGAAAAGTTTCTCGTCTGGTGGTGGGGCACCCGTGTGCCGATTTTGAACGAAATCGGAGGGGACCCCCCATTGACCCAAAATTTTGATTTTCCCGTAAAAACTTCCCTATGGGGAAAAAGTGAAATTTTCCTGCAGGACTGGGTCTGGGTAAACGAGAGCTTTCGATTGGTGTGATTTTTTACCCGTTTGTGACGTCATTTCTAGGGAAAAACGGGTCATAAAGGTTTCCCTCTACCGGGGCCTTTTTTCCCCCTACCGAATCTGTGCTGTGCTGAATCTGTGCTGAATCTGTGCCAACTTCCGTTACATAGTTGATTCGCTGATTGGGATAGCAAAAGCTGAAATGAGGAAAGAACGAACATAGAAACGTACGTCTAAGGTGCGCAGGAAATATAATACAGCAGCAAAGGTATCGGCAAGCAATTAAAAAGATCTAGGACAACGATATGTAAATGGTGGCGTTATTGTAATGAACGTGCCTTGTAGGCCTTGCCTTATAGTTCATTTCCTTATTTTCTTTTCAATAGGTTCCCCTTCAATCTCAAATTTCAAAAGTTGACCCCGAACGCTCTAGTGCAGGGGTCGGCAAATGGTGGGGCATGCCCCCTTTGGGGGTAATGGAGCCCTTTCGGTGGAGGTAATAAGGGATTCTGAGAAAACCTATCTTTTTAGAGTTAGTGGCTCCATTGATGGAACCATCGTGACTGTTGCATCCCAGGGCTCAAAGATTAGCCCAGGTCAAAGGCATGCACACATTGATTAGATACCAATTTTCACGTAGCTGCTCGCCTCACCATCTCACCCCTCCGTACAGTCGTACAAAAGCAGCTGCAATTTTTAACCGTCGCCCGTCTGTTGGCGTTTCCACAGCCGCTAACGTAAGGGGGAGGAGCCGATCGGACCCCCGCGGCCTCTCGGACTCTGAGATGGAGCTGTGCATAAAAAAACGAGCGTATTACCCGTGACTATAGGAAGCCGCTGCTGCCCATTTTTAAGGTCCTTGGTCATTTCGTCTCATTCAGGAGGTCAAAGACAAGTGTCGAGAAAATCGGGACCCGCTATAACTTCTTGAAGTGAGATTTTATGGCTCAAGATGACCTCCAGAAAAAGCTCATGGCCAATGATCATTATGGGTCCAGAGGACAGTTTTACCGACAGAAAAATAGCTGCCTGCCGGAATTGTTTGCCTTAAGACCGCTTCACATACGGTCTTGAGGTCGCCAATGGTTTACCGAGCAAACGGTAAAGCCCTATCCACTTACATGCTCATCGCGCTTACGCTCCGTATGTGAAGCCAATGATTACGTAAACGTAAACGTAAACGGTAAAACCCTATCCACTTACATGCTCATCGCGCTTACGCTCCGTATGTGAAGCGGTTTTTAGGCAAAAACTCCGGCAGGCGGCTATTTTTCTGTTGGTAAAACTGGCCTCAGGAATTCTCGGGCAGGTTAAGAAAAAAATGATTGGCATGAGGGTACAATTTGGTCGTGATCCAACGGCTTTTACGTGAGCTTTTAACGAAAAACCACCCGCCGCCCCTATATGTACGAGGGTTAAATGGGATATACTAAATGCTTTGTGGAGGAAGTGTCATGTTTTAAATTTGATGCATTGGAAATGCAGAAATACCCAAAGAGTTCCAGAAAGGTATGGAATTTCAGTAAACTTGGTTGTGACAGCAATGGGGTCTGGTAGATGGGGGTAACGGCCCTGCCTGGCGCCTAAAAAGGGGGCACAACCCCGAGTGACCAGCCGACCACTGCTCTAGTGCAAAGAACAGGTAGTGACCTACCGTTATAAGAAGGCTATCCATTGGTACTGGGACTAAGGTCTCGGTCAAAGGCCTTCAGAGCATTTTGAAAACAAAACTCGTGTGACCAAATAAATGTTCAGATCTCAAGTCACCACCCACTGATGCCAATATCAACGAACGTCATGCTCTTTGCAATCATTTGTATGTACACTTGTAAAAAGCACGGAATAGACCACACTTCGTCTTATTCTATTAAACACTACACTGGTACGCGGTTTAGTAGCTGTGATAACAGCTTCAGAAGGCACACCACGCACAGTTCCGACTCCGGACTCGGATACCGTTCCAGCCGTGCTTATCTATAAACAGCCGTCATCTATACGCCTTACGGTCGTAAATGTCAAACCCATCCCATTTATGAAATAGGGAAAATTGTCACAATTATTGCACATATTGGGTGGCAGATACCATCTACTAACACACAAGCCTCACAAAATAACAGACACATAACAAACATGTTCAAAATATTGGAGCATTATATGTTATCATACTGACAATGAGAGAACTGTCAATACAAAAAAAAAAAAAACAGTTCCGTAAGATAAACAGGCTCACGGAGTTCAACAACGCTGATCTAAAATAACACAAGCAAAATACATACACCCGACCTCAAAGTTTTAGAGCTCCCAAATATTAGCAGCGTTTGGTGCCGAGTTTTGATGCAACAATCGCACACTTAGGATTACTTTGATAACGTCACATTAGCAGAACCTCTTGGACCGAATTTATAATAGCCAAATCTTCAGATCGCAGGTTTTGTGAACTTCGCATATAACTAGCTTCCAGCACAAGGCGCTTTTGGCGCAGCGAGCCACGGTCCGATGAGGTTATAACTGAGTCTCCCTCGACCTACAGCGGCCGTAAGTCGAGGCAGTGATGAGTTGAGCATGCTCCAGTGGCTTTACGAGCCGAGTCTCTCCTGGAACACCCTGGTAGCGGCGCGGTGAACTATCGTGTGCCTCCGGGCCAGTTCGGAGAGGTCTCGGGAGTAGCCTCCACCGATCACGGTAGCGCACGGAATTCCTCGACGGACCGTCTCGCTCATCACGAAATAGTCACGGTCGAACAGACCTGCCGGGGTCAGACACACAGTCACTTGTCAGCTAGCTCCGCCGTCAACGAAACACAGCAGGGCTAGTCAACCTAATGCTATCACAACGTCAATCAAAAACAAAAGTGACACCAGCGATACGCTGATAAAACACCACAGAGAGAAAACGACTTACGTTTTCATGTTATTCATTTTACGATCCGGGATAACAACAATGATTTAATTCCTCACCTAAAGTTACCAACTGCGCTATTTCCCCCACCTTAGTTGGATTAGATCCTGCACATTTACCTACAATAACTTATGTCAGAGCACCCGGATGTATGTCTAACACTTACCTTGATCGGAGAGGTCCAGCTTGCCGAGCACGTCGTTGACATGGGGGTCAACGCCGGCGTCATACAGGACCAAATCTGGCCGGAAGAGGTCGAGCAGTGCTGCCATATGATTGCGCAGTGCTGCCATATAGGCGACGTCTGCCGTGTGCATCTCCAGGCCGACATCAAGGTCTGAGCGCTGCTTCCTCAGCGGAAAGTTCTTCTCGCAGTGCACCGAGAAGGTGAACACGCGGTCATCGCCGGCGAAAATGGCCGCGGTGCCGTCTCCCTGTCGATTTCGGTCAGTGTCGGGAAACACCAAGTGTCGGTGATGTTTGCCGGTCAGAGGAGGGGAGATGGCTAAGGCTGTCAGTTTTCCTCCAGTTGGTTTCTTTAGCTTTATATTTGCTTGGCAATTGGCTGAAACAGAACATCTAAAAAGCCAATTTTTTATTGAGGGTAACTGTATAACATAGGTAGATCACAATTGACGATAAAAAAATCACCGGTAGCGGTTTTATCGATGATCGGAAACCGACACGTATTCAGTATTCGGTCAGTGCTGACACTAGCGCCCAATGTGGCAGTCAGCTGAGGTCATCGACGACTCCTCACCTGGTGGACGTCGAGGTCGACGATGAGCACCCGCCGGGGGTCGTCGCCGGCGCCCAGCAGTCGGGCTGCCACCGCCAGGTCGTTTAGGAAACAGTAGCCCGAGCCGTGGCCGGGGAAGGCGTGGTGCGTGCCGCCGGCGGTACTGCACGCCAGACCACGCTGCAGCGCCGCGCGCGCCGCCTGCACCGTCCCACCTGGCGGACGGGACGGGGAGCGTCGTGAGATCTCTGTCTAACGACAAACGTGTCGGGGAATATCTGCACTTAGCGACCGGTGATCGTCACACCATCATTAGGCAGTCATACTTAGTGACGATTATGACTGCAGAACAATATCACACATTTTAGACGAGCATTCACATCTGAAATAAACCATCTTCATTCATCATAACTAGGATAGTCTCCACTGGGAAGCGGGAAACCGGCAGCTTACCGGTTTCATATCGAACCCTGGAGACTAGGCCCGGCGACCACGGGATACCGGTAACCCTCTGCTCCTGGCTGGTAGTGTGTCCATTGAAGAACTTGTCCACATACTCCTCAGAGTGGACAAGGCACGCCACCTCCCGGGACACAGCTTCTGGTGTAAGCAGCTGTGGAAACATTGGGAGGGTGTGCAGAGGCTCTGTAATTTTTTACTTAGAATGCCAAATACCTACCTATCAAAGTTGTTCATAAAAACATTCCTTTTGCCTTTTGGCAGGGTAGAAGATCATGTCTCTATACCTATGACCCTAAAAGAAGAGTTTTCTATACCATCACACACATTGTTCAACAGCAATGTAACAACAAATGACCCTTTCTGCACACCTATTTACCACCTATTTACAACCTGAATGCTGGTAAACACACCTGTTTGCAGCTGTCAATTACTCCATCTTTCACCAACAGATCAAAGATCATGTTGAACTTTGCCATTGGAAAGCTGTGCCCAGCAGGCAGCTGGCACACATAGCCAGGGTGGTGGACAATGGGAAGGCCACTGATCCTCTCAAGATCCAAACCACCATTCTGTAGCTGCTGTAGGAATGGAACAATAATTGATACCAGAGAGAGACCTTCCAGGCCATACAATGAAAACTGAGTGGCAAAGCAAGGTTTTATTCAACTCTGGATGATGGATGAGCACTCAGCAGAATAGACAGGCCAGTAAAACTACTGTAGATGTTTCAAACTAGCTTTAGAAGTAATTAATTATCCTGACCCACAGCAATGCTTATTAACTATTAGTTCATGTTTTTTTCAGGTAGCAGTGCTGGTCAACTCATACAAAAAAACAAGGCAATTTTACAAATGTGGGAACTGGCTGCAAGGCATAAACAAAAATGTTCCAAACCTACATGCTGATGTTGCTTGCAGAGGGAATTATTGAGCACTGACGCAAGACTTGACAAACAAGATCTGATATGTTTGATGTTTTTAGATTGCAGTTTCACCAAAAATGCCATACTTCTACCCGTTTGCATCATGGCTAATGCATAATGGCTTTGAAGGATGGTCATTTAATATAACGTTCCATTACAATTAGGTGTCCAGCATACGTAACTGTGATGTGATCAATGGATATGAAAGCTAAAGCTTTCAATCTGAATCAAAACAAATTTGACAACTCTTGTACCCAGGACAGCTCTCAGAAATGAGGTATGTGAGACAA
Organism: Amphibalanus amphitrite; assembly: GCF_019059575.1. Classification (NCBI taxonomy): domain Eukaryota; kingdom Metazoa; phylum Arthropoda; class Thecostraca; order Balanomorpha; family Balanidae; genus Amphibalanus; species Amphibalanus amphitrite. The sequence goes on along the minus strand of NW_024881908.1, from coordinate 184,663 downwards.
AAACTAGCAATATATAATCATCAAATTCGAAGCAGCAGCAGCGTGGCCGGTAGGCACAATTTCAAGTGATTCAGCTTATCATTTTTCAGCACAGTATATTGCACACTGATAAGATATAGCAACAAAATCGATTCACAAGCCAACAAGTAATTTTTGAGCAGTCCAGCAAACACTGAGTTCCAAGTCAGACGGTGTTAAAAGCTTATGGTCAAACTTGAGGACGAGCTAAGATCAGATGAGATACATTGTTCATGGCCCGCAACATCAATTTAGTGGTGGCGAGCTCTTAAAAATGAAGCAATGAAGTAGTTGCGCAGTAAATGAACCACACTCGAGGTCAATATTTTTTTTGCTAATGAAGGAAATCCTTTTAAAAAATTGCTACCAAATCCTATTTCGGTGTTCGTCCGCAAGGCCCTATATACCAGGTAGGGTCGTCCGGCGATTCTACCTTTTCGTGACGTCAGCTCGTGACGTCATTTGGAATCAAGTCTCGAAGCCCCGTTCAATCCCCATGTAAATGAGCGATTTTCGAAGCACTGTAGAATGAAGTCTGCACAAGATATATCAAACCTAAGTATCTTATCTGAAAGAGCAGACAATTTTCTGCAAGTTATCTATTACGTGTTTTTCGCTAAATCTTTTGCTTTTTTCACAAAAGCGTAAAATGTCCCCTCATGTCTCCGCAGCCTCCCTGCCGCCGGCCGCCGCGCGGTCGCGGTAGTGTAGTGGTTAGCGTGCCCGCGCAGTATTCCAAAGGTCCCGAGTTCGAATCTATGCGGTGCGGAACTTTAATTGCAATTCCAAGCTGAATATACGCACATCCAAAATAAATTATTATTCGTATAGCTAAACTGTCACCAAGCTATCCATATAAATTGACTTCACCCAAAATATCGGCAAGATTCTATTAAAATATAAATTCAAATATGGCGGCTTGGACTGCCGCGTGCGTTAGGCTCCGCCCATAGCTCCGCCCACATGCGTGACGTCATTCGTGTTAGTGGACACACGCGGAGATAGGGGACGACATGGGCCTGTTCGTCCGTTTTGTCGTTTTATATGGCGCGGCGTTGGTTGGACCCAGAATCGAATTCATAATTTTAATATTGTACAGCCAATTGGAGACCTGTTAATGGTATATTATTCATCGTAATTCTACGTCCTGCTCGGTAAGTTTGCAGTTTGCATGGCGAACAAGTGGTCAGAGGCGGGTAAGCTGTTATAATTTGACGCGTCATAAATGTATTTTGTCAGTTGTATCGTATAGTTAAAAGATTTTTGTAATTTGTTTGGGAATATTCAAGTCTTCAGCTAATTTCTTTGCTTCTTGGTGAGCTCAGTCATCTAGGTTCAAGTCCTGTGGTGGAAAAAGTGACCTTGGTGCTTGCCACATGATGGCCCCTCGGAACAGGGATTGTTACTGTTGTACGTGATCTACTGGATATTAAAAAATGCTAGAATGTTTGAATGGACAGATTGATAGTGCCAGAGTGAATCTTAGCTGTAAGGAGAACTTGTTGCATAGACCCCAAGTCCCAACCCCTACCATTCAATTATGCTATTTTGGGCACCCATTGCCTAGATGAGTGTTAGTGGTGTTTGCAATAAGCATTGATGAAGTGAAAACCTTGCATGGTTTGATATTGAAGCCATGGTGTGACATGGTATGCATGACATTTTGTAAAAAAAATGTATGTTTTCTATAAAATTGACAAAAAAATGAATCTTTCTGACAACAATCAATATATTATGTATTTAATTGTTCATCGCACTGATCATCAAATGTTTGATGTAACACCTATGCTTTGGGATTTGATAAAATACCCATGCTAATTTCTCTTGCTACATTACCTTCTCTTACTGCATTACACTCTCTTTCATCTTACTCAGTCTTTTTCTGTTTTAGGTTATCATCATTCACCTTTTTTCTTGAATGATATTCAAACAAACAGGTATGTTAAATATTGCATTATAACACCATTAAGCTGGGAATGTATAAGGTAAATAAACAATTGTTGTTAAAACTGTATGTCTATTTTTGTGATATATCAATCCTTATTGTGTTAATATTTCTTCACTTTTAGTTTTTTTTCTGGATAATTTGATGATTTTGCTCATTTTTTTGAAATATGATGAATGTAATGCATGCATGAGGACAATTTGTCTTGGGACTCGAATAAGCAAATTTATTTTCCTAATCGACATGAGAAGAAACTGTCAAACACTTTATCTTTCACATGCCATTTCAAAATTTGGTATGAATATTTTCAAATCTGTGTAAGTGTTTCACATAATACCTATGAATAATGCATCTCTAATAACTAGTTTTGAAACTTGCTCCTGCCTAATATAATTTAACAAGTGTGATCATTAAATTTTTTGCTCTTTTGTAAATTCACTCTTGTTTTAATTAAATTAGAATATCTTGAAATTCAAGAATGGCTCTCCGCTCTGTTGTTACTATTCAAGCAACCATTTAGGATTACCTTCAAAATTTGGTTGATCAGCAGACTGGGTTCCATCAATAATTGATATGTAAGTGCCTATGTCTGCTCTTAATACCATATTTTGAGAAATAAATGTCTCAAATGGACTGTAGTTATAAGCAATCTCTTTGGGAGAAGCTCTGGTAGCTTTACTTTACTCTCTTCACATTTTCTGATTTGCTCAGATTTGTGAAAAACTATACCACAGCTACATCCTAGAGGCTAGAACAACAGCTTCCATTAGAGTCCTAAACCAAGGCATCCACAGCTTAGTTGATGTTGACATGGAGCAGGGAATAGGGATGGTGGTTTATTCTTTACTTTAGCTGCATTTCTGCTTTCCTAAGCCTATCAGATGGATTCTACATGTAGATGTCCCATGTCAGCACAAAATTGGAACCCAACTATAGATACAAAGTCAGTTGAACATACCAGCATATATGTACAGTGGCAGTTTGTGTTCTGCACTCAAGTTGTGTGGTTTTGTTCTCTGCTCTGCTGTGCCAAATCCAGTGACCTCTGCCATCCCGCCTGCAGAGAGCTGGCCGCCAGACTGTTGCCCGCCATCATGGGCTTCCTGGACCAGTCCAGCACCAAGCCCAGCGGTCCCATCATCAAGGAGAGCTTCATGGTGAAGCGGTCGCAGAACAAGAAGCGCTTCGGGCCGGTCAACTACAAGGACCGCTGGTTCGTGCTGACGTCCACGGTGCTGACGTATCACGATGGAGACCCGGAGGTGAGGGCGATGATCGAACACAATGGGATAGAACAGAGTTTGTTTGATGAATGGGGAGGCATACAGACAGACATTCGAGAGAAGGCGCAGTCCACTGTGTCTGTTTCTGTGACGCTGTTTCCGCGCTTTGTCCCAGACTGCAGCTGTGCCATGTCCGAGTCTTGTCCGAATCTGCGATACGGTATCCGCATCGTTTCAGTGTTTGTAACGACGTGTATGTCCTTGTCCGCTCTGTATCCGTGTGTGTGACGCTGTGTCCGCTCCTGTGTCCGGCAGAGGAAGGGTCGGGAAAAAGGCCGCGTGGAGCTGAGCGCTGTGCGCGTGGTGGAGCCACTTAGCGAGTACGCGCTCGACAGCCGACCGCACAGCTTCCAGCTGGGCTACGGCGAGTACACGCTGTATGTTTCGGCTTCGTCAGAGATTGAGCGAGACGAGTGGCTGCGCGCGCTCAGGGAACGTGAGTGAAGGGGGAGGGGACGGGATGGGGCGGACACTGCGGGCTGGGGACGGGTGCTGCGGGCAGGGGGCGGGCGCTGCGGGCTGGGGACGGCGGGGGAACTCCAGGGAACTCGGGCGGGAGTAACCCAACTGATCAAAGCAGTGCAGCTATCAGTGTGTTTGTCTCCTATTTTAATGATATTTTAATGAAGCTTATGTCCTTAAAGATTTCTTCACAATGCACTGCCCCCTTTCTGCCATATGTCTTACTGTTCGATGTAAGGTTTTTTTTGGGGGGTGGGGGGTGGGGGGGGGGGGGGTAGTTAATGCCCATTTTCCGATTAGTTCCTTAGCATTTTGTTAACATCTTATTATAGCCATCTGTTAGTCGGCTTTGGCAATGTCCCGACATTATTTGCTCGTCTTACTGCGGACTCCCAGCTTCAGTAATCCACTTTATCTTCATGGAACCCCACATTTCTTTTTCACTTAAGCTTTCTTCAATTCCCTCCGGCGTGGTATTGTCCCATCCCCCATCCCCTTCCAGTCAAGGACAACTGGACTTCCTTTCCAGCATGACGACATAAACCACATCCCCTTCCCGTCGGTGCTATACACCAGTGCCTTTTCGTCGCTCGTACCTCCTCACCTTCCCGTGCTATCACTGGGTCCGGCTGACTCACGGTGCCGATAGCCCGCTGACACCCGGTCCCCGCTCTCCTCCGGCAGTGTGCAGGGTGAACAGTGGCCTGCTGCCGCGCTACCACCCCTCCATCTGGCAGAACGGACGCTGGCAGTGCTGTGGACACATCAACAAGGCTACTGCCGGCTGTGAGGAGGCCACGCCCATGGGCTCGGCCGACCCGGAGGTCACCGCTACGGACCCCGAACCAGTGGCCTTCGACGGCCCTACCACAGGTGCGGTGCAACGCATCTGCAGCAGCTTATGGTGTGTGCGGGTGTTTGTTTGTTGAAAGACGTGTCTTTGTCGGTTTACAGCAGTGTTGTGTTTAGTGTGTAGTGATGTTATCGCTTTTGTTCGGCTGTTTGTATCTGGCTAATGTTTGCCGCCCTCTGCTTATCGTTTTTCGCATTGTATGCGCGATGTAAGTGATGCGCGCTGCTGAGTTTGCATTGTCTCCTCGTTAGCGCTAGTATTCGGTCCCGACTTGATGCGTTCGTCACATCCTGCTTTATCTACGTCAGGACAGCTGTCCGTTGAAATTACCTTCTCAGTCAATACTGCCGGCAATCCACGGAGTATGTCCGCCCCTTGCTATTGTATTCCTTCGGCGTATCCTACACACTTAATAGCATCTGATGAACCAGCTTGCCGTCATGCACTTGCTGTCATACGAATTTCTGCTGCTTTGCATATCTGCTGCACTGCCTGTCTGTGTCTGTCCGTCGTTTTCTTTCTTTGAACCAGCCTCTTCTCGTTTGTCTGCCTGTTCTGCCTGCCTGTGACCGTGTTTCGTGTGTTACTGCTCTGACCGGCTCGTTTGTGTTGCCGTCCCTCTGCGCCGTGCGGTGGCTACAGTGGGTGCTCTCGGCGCGCCGGGCGGCGTTCCTGTCCCGTTCACCGGCCAGCCGCTCACACAGACCGCTTCAATGGTGAGTTGTACTCCGTGCCAAGAACAGTCGCTCACATATATGACTTCAGTGGTGAGTTAAACACAGCTGCTCACACATACTGCTTCAATGGTGAGTTATACCCCGTGCCAATAACACAGCAGCTTACTCAGACTGCATCGATGGTGAGCTTGACACACCCCGCCACTCACACAAACTGCTTCAATGGTGAGATATACTGTGTCAGTAACAGCCACTCACACAGACGACTTCAATGGTGAGTTTGACACAGCCCGCCGCTCACAGAGACCGCTTCAATGGTGAGTTATGCACCGAATAGGCAATTCAGTGGTGAGTAGAGTGGTGTCGACTGTCGTGTCAATAACACAGCCGCTCACACAGACGGCTGCAATGGTGAGTTCTACTCCGTGTCAGTAACGCATTTACTAACAAGCAGCATCGGGGGTGAATCATGACTTTAGCAGACAGCGGACTGCCTTGACGGTGAGTGACACAGACGCATCGATATTAAGAGACCAATGCAATCTGCCTACAGTCACTCATTCCAGTGAGGACAAGTAGGTAACACCTTTTCGTATGCTAGGCTGATTATTGTGCTAAGTCATATAAAAATTGACGTTGAATTGTTACGCCGACATAACAGGAACAAGTCGGAAATGGTCGTACTGATGGCCCCGTGTTGATGGCCGTTTGGGGTTTCACCCCTGTCAATGTTCTGTTCTCTATGGATCACACTGACCCCTCCTGTCTAACCGTAGGCTGAGGCCACCACGCCCACCCCAGCCAAACCCAAGATTGTGGTGGCGCTCTACTCCTACCAGGCCATAGAGGATGGCGACCTCTCGCTCACAAAGGTATGTCCCTGGATGGAATGTATCCCTCTCGGTCCTAGAAGCGCTGAGAGATGTAGCAAGACGTGGGAGGGAGGAAACTAAGGTCCATAGAGGAACGCTTTCGGGGAGGGAGTGAAGCTACCTCTGATATTCGAGACTTGTCTCAAGGTGAAAATCGGTGGGTGTTTAAGGTGGGATTAAAAGGCTCTCTAATCTGCTTGAATATTATGACGGAATGAACACCATGCAGAACCGAGTAGTTTCACATTGCACATGGCGTGTAGATTCAACGAATAGAGCATATTACCGTGCATCTTGCACTCGGCGCCTTTATGTAGATATCCGGTATGCTACCCATTAATTCCTCTGTACCTGCGTAGACCTCAGTATGTCGTTCCGCGTGCTGTGTGTCCCCGCCCTCACCTCGTCTCGCTCTCCTCCCCGCTGTCAGGGTGCCGAGTACGAGGTGATTGACGACACGAAGGAGCACTGGTGGCAGGCTCGGAACGCTGCCGGGTACGTACGACCGGGAATCCTCTGTAAACACAGGCTATTTAACGGGCTAGGGTGTAGAGAACCACCGGTACACACTTCAACGAGGGAGCAGGGCGAGTGTGGGAACAGAAGCTGGAACTATGCTCGATCTTCTGGATTCTTATTGCCTTTCTGTCGTTTTATAGCAAGTGGAAGTCGAAATAATTGTACCATACTATGATATTCCATAGTTTAAGTTTATTATTCCGAATACCACTGTCTAGCAACAGGTGTCCTCGAAGACGACGTGTCCGTAAATCCTACTGTTGTCACGAAAACGTGCCGCCTGTGCTGTCATGGACCAGGTTTTGACGCAATCTTCCCTTTTTGCCGACAGTGAGGTGGGCTACATTCCCAGTAACTATGTGCAGGAGAAGGAACAAATCGGCCTGCAACAGTACGAGTGAGTATCTCTCCTGCTCCTAATCGGGGTCACGTATGGAGCCCGTCGGCCCGTGATGTGATCCCGCTGGAACTATGAACGGTACTTTGCGTTAGTGGGCCGTATCGGCGAGATGATTACGGCTGGATACGGCAGCCTGTCCGTGTCATACCAGTCACCGTCTTCCGTCAGCGTATCTAAAATTTTCAATTTGCAAACATCGCCCGCCGTCTTGAGACTCAGTCGGACCCTGTCAGACCAGCAGTTGATTCCGCCCCCTGACCTGATGAGATGTTTTATTGGCCCATCTGACTACGATTGACCTCCGTCTGACCCACTGCTGACCCGCCGTTTCCCCTTTCCAGCTGGTATGTAGTCGACATGAGTCGTCAGCGTTCCGAGTCGATTCTCAAACACGAAGACCGCGAGGGCTGCTTCGTGGTCCGCAACTCCTCCTCCAAGGGCATGTACACGCTGTCGCTCTTCACCAAAGTGTGAGTATCGCTACGTCAGACAGTTGTGTAGGAATAGAACATGTAAATTACTGTTGGGACTGTACTATGTAATTGTTAGCTAGTCTGCCTGTCCGTCCTGCCCGTCCTGTCAGGCTTCCGTCTGTGTTTTGTGCCTACCCAGTCGTGTTTGTGGCTGAATGCCCCGTGGTGTAATGTGTATCGCGACGATCGCGATGGTTGCCGGTTTTCCTGGTGGCTCTGCGGTCGGGGCGTCCGTGCGGACAGGTTTACCACCACTGGTTTGTTTGTCAGAGGTCGTGTGAGGGATGTCGGACGACATGGAAAGTCCGGATGTTATGTTACAAACGCTGCATATATTTCTGATATAGTTTCCGGTGGATATTTCCGCTGCGTGATTCTTTTATAGCAGTCTCCTTTTTGTCACACGTTTTGCGCAAGTTACTGCCGTCAGTCGGGGATTATCGGTCAGGCCATAGGCTTAGTTCGGCCGCTGGTGTGTAATGTTATAGAACATGTCCGGGCAGGCTGGACACCGGTCATCGCTACCTGGCTCTGGAACATGTCCGAGCATTGGCAACGGATGATCTTACAGCCCCAGAACAGCAAACGTCGACTAAATCTGTATGGGCGCTGATAGCACATTCTTATCCTCAATCGCCGGGCACCATTCTCATGGGCCTCTGCTGGCTACTGGCTAGTTTAGACGTTAGCCCGAACGTTAGCATTAGCCATCGCGTCACTCAGGACCATGTCTCGTGCGAAAGGAGATTGATTTGCTTAATGCTTCCGATTTCCACTGAACTAAGAGACCCCACCCACAGCAGCAGAGATGTTTGGGTCCAGGGATGTCCCTATTTCTTGCCTCCCATCTTCCTCTCTCCCTCCTCTACTATCCCCGATTTCTCGATCCCCGATATCTGTCTATATTGTGCCAGCATTCCACCCCCACGGACCATCCAGCCGTTCTCGCTGGCCGCCCTCCAGAGAGCGGACGCCGGGACCTAGACCGACTGACGCGACCGCGCTGCTATGACGTGACCGATACCGATGAGGCTCAGAGCTGAGCCCAGACGATCGGAAACGATAGTGATGGCAAGATTTACCGACGTGGCTATGGGAATCGTCACGCTCGGTTAAGCACGAATGTGGGCCGACATTTTCTTTATCGAACACATCTCTGAGCTCAGTTTGATGTGAATCGCGTGCTTCATGGCGATTATCAACTTCGGAGTATCCGGGTTTTCCCTTGGCTATTTTTCAGTGGGATATTTTGGGAATAGTATCTGGCGTTCACGACGTACGTTGATGAAAGAGTGATCTTAAAGTCTTTTCAGTTGTTTGTTTTTGTGAATGTCTGGATGTATCATGATGCTCGACTTACAGGCTGTCAGTTTTTTCTGTTCTCTCATGTCTGTATGTCCCTGTAGTCCTGTCTGCCTGCGTCGCTCTCGGTTCTAACCTCTCCCTCCCGCTCCCACAGGCCGCGGTCACAGGTAAAGCACTACCACATCAAGCAGACGGCCCGGGGCGAGTTCTACCTCTCTGAGAAGCACACGTGTGCCAGCGTGCCGGAGCTGATCCACTACCACCAGCACAACAGCGGCGGGCTGGCGACGCGACTTAAACAGCCGCCGCTGGCCGCCGTCCGCTCGGCGCCGGCCACCGCCGGACTCAGTCACGGTGGGTGTTTAGATTCGGTCACACGGGCGACTGATTCAGTTACAGCTGGGGTGACAGGGGCGGGAACTCAGTCCGCTCGGCGCCGGCCACCGCCGGACTCAGTCACGGTGGGTGTTTAGATTCGGTCACACGGGCGACTGATTCAGTCACACGGGCGACTGATTCAGTCACAGGGGAAGGGGAGACGGGGATAGGAACTCAGTCCGCTGAGCGCCGGCCACCGCCGGACCTAGCCATGGTGGGTGTCTAGATTCAGTCATACGGGCGACTGATTCAGTCACAGGGGAAGGGGAGACGGGGACTCAGGCCACCGCCGGACTCAGCCACGGTGGGTGTCTAGATTCAGTCACACGGGCGACTGATTCAGTCACAGGGGAAGGGGAGACGACGGGGACTCAGGCCACCGCCGGACTCAGCCATGGTGGGTGACGAGGAGGCTCAGTCACTGGCTACTCAACCCCAACTGACATATATAAGGAAGGGCTCCCCACCCCTTCCTTTTATATGAGGAACTGGAAATCACTCACGGCAGGAAGGTGGAATGGAATTTCAGCGGGACTCTTTCCGCTGTTCGAGAGCGTCTGATTCACTGAGCTTCTCTAAACTCGTTGGGTGTAACACTGAATGACGGCATTTATCTGCTGCTGCCTTCTCCAGCCCTCCCAGCCTGCCGCCTGCTCCCTCCGCCCTTGGCTACCCTTCCCCTCTGCCTTCGTTAACCTCTCCCCCTCTCCCTGCCTGCAGATAAGTGGGAGATTGAGCCTCGGGAGCTTACGCTGGACGTGGAGCTCGGCTCGGGTACCTTCGGCGTGGTGCGGCGAGGCAAGTGGCGCGGCTCCATCGACGTGGCCGTCAAGATGATGAAGGAGGGCACCATGTCCGAGGACGACTTCATCGAGGAGGCCAAAGTCATGACGTAAGTGCCGGGGAAGAGGCTGGTGTCCGCGGGTCTAGTCTGGTTTGTAGGGTGTCGATAGGTTGGGTCTGGTCGGGTCATTAAGGATCCAGATCCCTAGTCATGACGGTTTGAGCCTTGACGCTTGGCTGCTGCAAGTAGGGAAATAATTGCTTTTGGTCTGTATGACGCAATTCGTTTTTACCGAGCTTTGCCTTCCGCCCTTGGTACTGTATGGTTTCCCTAGTTGTCCATGTCCACGTAACAAAAGCACGTACAAAAAGACTGACGCCATATCTGCTGCGGAAGCCTTTGAACCAGTGACGTCACAGTTCTCTGACGTCAGAGCCGGGCGTCGGTGGCCGGCGGTGACTGGGCGGCTGCAAATGACCGGGGAGGGTCGGTGTGGGTCTGGATATGTCTGGATGCTTTGACTTCTGCGGGATGGATCATTAGTCAGGTACATACAGCGTCACACGATTTCTATGGTGTTTGGTACCCGCTATTTCCATGGCTTGTGGAATATTCGTCATGCTTTGATACTGCACTGAATGATTGGTGGAGTACAAGTTAACAAAGGCGATGTACCCAACTCTTGATGTGTTTCACATCCGTAGTTAGCGTGTCACACAGACCGGGGTCTGGTTGCAGTGTGTGCCGGTGCCCATTCCGCTCCTGGCTATGAAACGGACAAATCCGTCTGCAGTTGTGCTGAAGCTGCAAATGTCGGGCCGCATATATTGGTCTCCGTTGCAGAGTTTGACGGCAGTGTTCGCATCACCAGACCCTTGAGACACAACTGTTCCGGCTGCATGTATGATCAGCTTCATAGGGGCGGTAGTGGGTATTTGCCCGGTCTGTGCTGTCGGTGGTGTCTTTGTCCTATCTGAATAGTGGGGTGTGGTCCTGTCTGGCCTACACAGGCGACCGTTTTGTCGCATCTCGGTCGGGGCGCAAACTGTGACCCGACCGCCATTTCGGTCCGTATAGCCCGCCCATGGTCGTGAAAATCCACCAAACGACCGGTCGTCCAAGGAAATCGGCCGACAGTATTCTTGAACAAGACTGATGGCTGAAATGTCTGTTTGATTTGGGCCGATCTGTCTAGCATTGTCTGCCATTTGCAGCGATATTTTGATCATGACAGTAGCGAGTGGTCTGTCTGGTGCAGCATTTTTGTCTGCCCAGATGGACGGCAGTGGTCGCCGTTCTCCGATCGAGTTCCGGCTTTGGTTCCGTTTCGCATTGTCCATTGTTCCCTCATCTCATCCCTCCACTGTCTCCTCGACTCCTCCTCACCACTCCCACTCTGCCCGCTCTGTTTTTACCGCTCCATCCTCTCCCCCTCTATCCATTCTTATTTCCCCTTCTCTGTCTCTGTTGCCTCCCGGCCGCCGAGTCTGGCACTGGTGGCGCCGGGCCCGGCTGAGTGTCGTTTTTGCCGCCCAGTCCGGCTCATTAGTGAGCCCTCAGTGACCCGACCGGGCCGGAGCAGCCGGGTCGATGGTAGGCGCCACAGACCGACTCTGATCTGATGACCCTCCCAGGCGGTCATCAGAGGGACGGTGAGGGGCGGGGTGACTGGTGGGGCTCGGCTGTTGTCCCCTGCTGGCGGGCCACCGCACCGCAGGGGGACAATAATCATGGGGCAAATGGGGTTGGGACCTGGACAGTACAGCTTTGGACTTTTGGTTCTGAATTCGTCATGAGTCAATTGTCACGATTGGTTGTAGAACATGGGTCACTAGCGGTGCTGTTTATAAATGTTTGGATGTATTATAGTTAGCCTGGAAGTGCGTCTCGGACATCGTTGAGCCCTGACTGCAAAAAGAGATTTGCTGGCGCCTGCTACGGCTGCTTAATCTAATGCAGCGCCAGCAACATATTTTGTAGTGGATCTTCTTGTTTTTGTAAAGCTGGAAGCATAATATTGACTTGATACCTTGTGTTTTCCTAAGGTTTCATTTCTTTTGTGAAGTCAATACCGGTCAAGGTTGATGTCAGTTTTCCGCTACTAGCTCTGTGGGATAGTGTGCCCACGTTACGTCTGAGGTTTGTCTCTAGAGATGTCATTTGCTCTATCTACTCATCTTATTCTTGTCTCGAAATGCAGCTAATTTGTGAATGATGACCATAACAAGTTTAAAACTTAACCTGCTTTCTATTAGAAGTGTGCCTTTTCTGGGGTATGTGGCATGCCGCTAGACCTATAATTCACACATGGACTCATCTTCCTGTCCTCCCGTCGCTGTAGTTCTCCATCATATGTCGCTGCCACTATCTAACACGACGTCTTCAGTAATGACGTGCTGTCTCTGCCCCTGTGACGAATCTGGCGCGGCGCCGGCGCCTACCGTCTCGTCTCGGGTGGCGCCATTTGTCTCCTCAGTGGTGACGCGCCGCCGTCAGTCATGTCGTCGGCTGTCTGGGCTGACCCGCCCCGCCCCGCCCCGCCCCCGCCCCCGCCCAGTAGGTGGACCCTGTGCCGTGGTCTGTCTTCCGGCTGGCAGTGAAGGCAGAACAGCGGTCGCTGGGTTGAGATAACAGATCCAATTGTTGAAACGTTGTTAGTTTCTCCGTCTCCGTCTGAGGAAGCACCTGAATTGCACAGATGGGTGGTTTAAAGATGGAGTGTGTTCTAAATAGTTCTACGAATGGACTGTCGACTGTATTCATGTATCCCTGCGTACTACCATCACGTCTCCAGAGCTAAGTGCAACATGACATTGATGTCCTCCCCATATTCTTACTCCCCACGCCCTCCTGCTCCTCCGCAGGAAGTTACAGCACCAGAACCTGGTGCAGCTGTACGGCGTGTGCAGCAAACGGAGACCCATCTTCATCGTCACCGAATACATGAAGAACGGCTCTCTGCACAGCTACCTGCGCAAGAACGAGGCTACCCTGATCGCCAACATCGAGGTCCTCCTGCACATGTGTATTCAGGTGAGAGGTGGCTGAAGTCTGGGCGGCCAGGGGGACATCGGACGCTGGCTGGAACTCAGGGGTGCTGGAGGATGTATAGGCGCGTTGTCGGGCGGTCAATCTGTGGTTTGTTGAATTGTCACACTGTGCGACTGTTGGATGTGGGTTGTAGCACGTAGGGCTGCGACTCTGTGCGTAGTCGGTCTGTCACTCTTTAGTTTGTCGGGACCTTCACACTGTTGCTTGTCGGTCTGTCACCGGGCCGGGACAGCCTGGGACGGACTGTGTGACCGCCGTCGGTCGCTCTCCGACTCCGCTCACCCCGGCGGCGGCCCGGCGCGGCTGCCGGTACCGGGATGGGTAATTCATGGCGGCCAGTATCGCTCACGGCTTAATTCATTGCAAGGCCGTATCGTCCGCAGCCGACGGAACGCCGCCGGTAAAGTTCGATGGAGTTGGCCATTTGTTTGCCCTGCTGGAGCATTTCTATTTCAGATCGCTCTTCCGACTGAGAACAGTCGGTGTGGGCGGGGTGCTTGGTAACTGAGCTAGAACTAGTTCTGTGAATCACGTTTCTTAAAATACAGGATATGTTTGCGACACTTGTACCCTCCTCACGTGTTTTTCCTGTGATGCTTGACGTGCACTTAAGCAGCTATTTTTAATGAAATGTCGGAAGTTTGTTTGCTTCATTACTGGAGCCTTACACCCATCACCTTTTTACCTTGATCCGGTCTCAGGGACGCGGCGCGCAACATTGACCCCGAAAGGTTGCCTTTGTTGACGCAGAGTTTGTGAATGTTTGAAACGAATAAACGACGTATTTAACGCTTGCTGCATTATTGGTTATTAATGAAATTAACAAAGTTAATAATCACCTATTTTCCAGAATCCAGAAATAAGGATAGTCTCGTGAGTTTGTTCCTGTTGAACAGTCTTGTGAGGTTAGGCCAACACCAATTGGCTAGCCTTATAAGGATAAGGTTGCGTTTGTAGTTGAACTGTCTGGACACTTAAATAGCTGAAAGAATAGGGCCGTTCCGAGTCATACCAACTGGTACTCTCCTAACACCCGACCCATCATTCTCGCTCTGTTTGGGCGCTATGGGGTTAGAACTAACCGCCCTCCCCCCCCTCTCCAGGTGTGTAAGGGCATGGCCTACCTGGAGCGTCACAACTACATCCACCGGGACCTGGCCGCGCGCAACTGTCTGGTCGGCTCCGAGATGAACATCAAGGTGGCCGACTTCGGACTGGCCAGGTGAGTCGTGAGACAGTCTGGCCGCTCCTCATCTGCTCTTGATTCGATGCTAATCTGCTCCAGACAGCTCAAAATCTTTTCCTTCCGCTACCTAATGGCCTCAGAACGCTTGTGTTCCTTAACGTGTAACTCTCACCTCTATAAGAACTCAAAAACTTCGCTTCTGACCCGATATCTCTCCGGTTGTATGTTATATTTATCTGGTAGGTGCCCCGTTTACCGTCCTTGTTATCCTGTATTGTGTTACGTCGTGTAGGACAGCATGTCACTCGCCGGCACTGTGCCTGAGCTATACCATTCTCTACCATACTATCGTATGTTTTTTAAGTGCATTTCCCTCGTCTCAGCTTTTAAGTGCATTTCCCTCGTCTCAGCTTTTAAGTGCATTTCCCTCGTCTCAGCATTTATGTATGTACGACGTGTCCCACTGAAGGTTGTCAGTGACGTCCCCGTCACCTCCGTTCAGGTACGTCCTGGATGACCAGTACACCAGCTCGGGCGGCGCCAAGTTTCCCATTAAGTGGGCCTCGCCCGAGGTGCTGAACTACACCCGGTTCTCGTCAAAGTCGGACGTCTGGGCGTTCGGTGAGTGGACGGCGACTGTGACTCGTGGGTGCAGCATGAGGGACGCGGAGGGGGCAATGCTGGAAATGAGGCCTTTTGCTGGTCCCAGTCCTGTCCAAACGATTTTGTTCTCCTTTACAAATTTAATATGTTCCGGCACCTGAAATCTCTTAAATTTCCGGCCTGTGTGGCGAAAAACTGCTATTATTACGCCTAAAACATGCAGTTATAGCATTGAGAAGAACATATTTTATCAACTGTCATATTAGGCCAAACATATTTCCTGTTGAGTGTTCTAAAAGCTGGCCGGTTCTCCGGACAGATTTTATTCTCCGGGATCAGGACCAAAATTTACTATTCCAACATTGGGAGGGGGTGGCTAAGGGACTGGGTGCTTGTCTCTGTGCGCTGGAGACAGGAGGGTGTTGTAGGATTGTTGCTGAGAGAACGGGCTGTGGAACCGATGCTGTAGAGTTGAACAGGCAGTTCGGGTCCATCAATCGTTCTGAGGTGTCTGATTGGATAGACTGATCGGCATAGTGATCGGCAGGTTCTTGGGGTTAATCAGGCGTGTAACGTATTTGTGGGTAGCGATATCCTTCAGTTTCCGATGATGCAAAAAGCAGAATATAAATTTGACCAAGCTATTGTGCTTTTTAAGTGGGATTTTCTAACAGTCCTAAACTGGAATTGATACCGAGCGCATTGTTCGACATCGTTTCCAATTCGACTGGTGCTGACTGTCGACGCTCTTTTATTCTTGGTATATTCGACCATCTTTCCTTTTGGGGGTAGGTATGTTATATCATACTCAGGTCGCGACGTGCCTCTGCATCGATCCGATGACAAACTCCGTCCGTCTTCGATATTCCTCATATTCCTGTCAGTCTGGTGTCCTTATTTTCCGCGTCGAGTAGCGGCGCGGTAAGACGACCCTCGCCGGCATCTGCCGAGCCATGAAGCCGGTAATATTATCCTTCACCGGTCACCGTGGCTAACGAAGGTAATCCGACTCCCAATGGCGAGGAGCTTGAGCCGCACACAGACCTGAGTCAATGAAGCATCCTCCGGTGTCGCCAGGTGTCCTAGCGCTTACACCAATGCTACGGAAGCCTCGCCTCTGGTGTCTGTACTCTGTGTTAAAGGGACCCTCCCACCTTAACATTAGTTTTGAGTTGAGATAGCCAAGTTTGCGGCCAGGCTCAGAAACCACCATTTATCCTGGTCGCAACCCCCGCAGCTTTATGGTGTTCAAGAAATTTCTTCCCTTTACTTGCAGGGTGGGACCAGCGTGGTCCCTATCTCTTAACCATTACGGGAATCTGATGACGTCAGCGGAGATCTAACGATTTTTAAATATTTTACTAAAACGTTTGGTAGCACGCGGTGGTATATGCTGCTTTGCGCGCAACAAATGCCGCACTTTCAAATAAAGTCGCTAAGAACAGCGGAGATCCCAAAAAGTAAACAAAGGTAAAAGTCTAATATCTTGAAAACCCGTGAATATTTTTCGATGAAATTTGGTAGATAATCGTTTTTACTCTTTCTGAACCGAGCGACATCACTTTCATGCCAATTCATTAACTTTTTTGAAGGTGGGAGGGTCCCTTTAATCTGATTCGCTTTAAAGAAAATTGCCGTGCCCAAGGGTGCTCTCAATTGGTTATCTCTGAGGCTGTTAGTTCAGCATAATTAATTCTTATTCCTGTCTCTCGTCCACTTTTCTCGTTCTCGAGAGCATTTTTAGAATGGAAACGAGGGACGGGCAAGTGAAAAGACACGTCTGAAAGGAATTCGCCTAATCTCATCGTGTGTCCGTGTGTGGAGTCTGCTGGCCGTGTGGGCGGGGCGGGCGCGGCGCCTGGTTCCGGGAGCTCGCTGGGCCGGCTCCTCGCTCGTCCCAATTAGCGGCTGATGTCGGCCGGCCGCGCTGACGACGCGGGCGGCGGGAGGAAGGGAGGCTTTCCGACCGGACCCGGCCGGGAGCTATCGACCCGGACGGCGACCGGAAAACCGCCCCTCCCCGCCGCCGGGGAGGGGGAGGGTCACTGCGGTCCGCCTGGATACAATGCACTGAGACTGACGGGGACTAACGACTACTGGCCAGGGTCACTGTGGGCTACCTGATTACCATAGACTGAAACTGACACGGCTCACGACAATAACACAGCCACTGTAGATAGCCACTGTCTGGCTACAACGGAGTGAGATTGGTGGGGACTGACTACAATTGACTGTGACTCACGGATACTGACGAGTGACTGGTGGCGATAGACTGGGACTGACGGGACTGATGTCACCGTCGCTGGGTGATCGATTTGTACTGCCGATCGCCGATGATAATGGGCGTGGGAGACTCTGTGATTGGATAGCCGTAGCGAATATTCAGTGATTGGGATAGCTGCGATAGTGCTCTGAACGCACTGGTCATGCACGGAGAGCTTCATGCTTGGGATATTTGTGATGGAGATTCGTCCAGGGAGGCCTTTCTGATCCGAAGAGCCGCAAACAGCCTCTGAATAATCCACCATCATTCACTCAGAACTACCAACTTTCCAGCACTCGGGGCTAGTTAGATTAGACGGAAACAGCGTTTGTTAGAAGGCAACTAGCTGAAAATGCATCTCCTTCCAAAGCTAAAATGTTCTGGAAAACCGTTCCACGAAGTTTCCACGAAGCTATCCAATGGGAACTTTTGACTAGCAGTTTCTGAGTATGAGGAACAACTACGTTTCTACGACTCAACTCTATTTCTGAAGCTGATGGCTGTTTTTGTATGTTTGGTTTGCCGGGTGAATCGGCGCTATTGCTAACTTTCAACCGATTAACCGCGAATCATCGATATCTAACATCCGTCCTTAAATCCATCATTCCATTATCAATGCCGAATATGACCGGCCAGCCCGTGGCCTGTGGAGTCTGCGTGAGCTGGCCGGGAAATTGACCCCGAAAGAGGCCCCGGCAGGCCGTTACGGTAAGCTGTGTCGAACACTATCGTCCTGCGAGATATATGATCGTCTCTTTGCTCTGGACGGTCCGCTGGGCTGGTTCGTTGGGTCAGCTGTATCCACTTCAACGGATTGTGAGAATCGCACCGTCCTCGGTTGGCTGCCATATTCCACAATATAGTCTATATCCCTGACTATTAGGTCGTTCAATAAGTAACGAACAATCGGTCATAACTTCTTTATTTCTTTGTTTAACACTTTCAAACTTTCACAGATTATAGATCAAATGTTTCTTAATGTAGCCTTTGCCTCAAACCAGTCGCCGCCCGCCTGCACATACTTCTCCCAGCGTTCCGGCCAACGCCGGAATTTCGCCCGGAAAAACGCGTTTTCCGTCTTTTTCACCCAGTTCTTGACAGCGCACCTGACTTCAGCGTCGGTCTCGAAGTGTTCACCACGGAGGCCATCCTTCAGGGGACCAAAGAGGTGAAAATCTGAAGGAGCCAGGTTCGGACTGTAGGGCGGCTGGGGCATGATATTCAGCCCCGTCTCGCGATCTCCTCGCGTGTGGCGTGAGACATGTGCGGACGAGCGTTGTCATGGTGTCATCCTGGTGGGCTTTCTTGAACCTGGGCGGACTATGGACAGCGGGCCGCTACATCACAGTCCTGCAGGAGACTGAGAAAAGCAATCCTGAAGAAGAGGCGCGGCTCGGGTGTCAACAACATCACCATACACCATGACAACGCCCGACCGCACTTGTCTCACGCCACGCGCGAGTAGATCGCGTGACAGGGCTGAATATCATGCCCCAGCCGCCCTACAGTCCGGACCTGGCTCCTTCAGATTTTCACCTCTTTGGTCCCCTAAAGGATGGCCTCCGTGGTGAACACTTCGAGACCGACGCTGAAGTCATGTGCGCTGTCATGAACTGGGTGAAAAAGACGGAAAACGCGTTTTTCCGGGCGGAATTCCGGCGTTGGCCGGAACGCTGGGAGAAGTATGTGCAGGCGGGCGGCGACTGGTTTGAGGCATAGGCTGCATTCAGAAAGGTCTGATCTATAATCTGTGAAAGTTTGAAAGTGTTAAATAAAGAAATAAAGAAGTTATGACCGATTGTTCATTACTTATTGAACGACCTAATAGAATCGGGCGGCTTCCGCTTAACCACAGCCGGCGATAAGTTTGCGGCTCGCATATCCCCGCATGAGGTCTCCCATCGCCCTCTATCCACCGGTCATGGGTGGCCGGCCGCAGACTCCCGCCGTCCGCTGCAAGGGCGGATCCGAGGGGGGGGCCAACGGGGCCATGCCCCCCCAAGACGGTCAAAGGGGGGGCCATACTATCTTTTGGCCCCCCCAAGACATAAGTCAAGAAAACTAAAAAATAAACATTCTCAAAGTTCCTATGCTGAAAAACTGAAATATTGCTTTGATGATTGAGTGACCTTGGGGCAAACGTGAAAAACTCTGCCAACCAGAGTCAAAATGGCCTGTGCCGGCGAGGGTTAACATGTAGGAGAAATCGACATGATATCACATTGTTATTCGCATTCATAGGCACGTGTTCTGTATTGTGTACTGGTTGGTTTTAATTGCAAATTTGTTGGAAAATAAGATTGTCATTAGGCACTTTTTTTTAAAAGAAAAAGGTATTTTCAACGTTTGCCATAGCCAAATGTGTGATTCTTGTCAGAAAACTGAGGAATGATCATGACAACACTGAGTATAATCAACTTCAGCTTGAGAGATTTCAGAAGCTTCTTAATAGCTGAAGCTTCTTCATAGTTCATTAACACTATTAGCCAGGAGCTTTCTTGTCTCATGCCTGAATGTATATGGATTTAAACCTCGCCCGTACTGGCGTTTTGTCAGCCGCGAACGTATAGGGGGGGAGGGGGGGGGGGTCCGTTGCCCCCACTGCCGTTTGGCCGCTGATCGAGCTAGAGCTTCGCGAAAAAAAACGAGCGTGCTGCCCGTGACGAGAGGAAGACGATGATACCCAATTTCAGGTCCTAGGTCATTGGTTCATGGTTGACCTTCCAGGTCAGGTCAATGACCCAAAAGTCGGGAAAATTGGGACCTGTTAGAGCGTCCTAAGTGTGGCTGAGCTTTTTCGGGGCGCTGATCACGAATATCGTGTTAGTGTTGATCCCAGAAGATGTCTACATGCATTTAGGCCAGGTCGGGTCAGGTCAACCAGTAGTGGTCCTGCCGGGTATTCGTAGTACGTGTCAACCGCCTCTGACAGCTTCGTAACATGTTACGAAGGCACCAAAAGTACTTCGTAAATGTTCAAATGGTTGCTGAATTCGAGTTCAGCTCCAAAAACTAGCCTAGAAACATGTAAAACTCGAAAAAGTGAACTGAGGTCATCAAAGGTCAATGACCTGACCTGACCTTCAGGTGACCTTCACACCCATCCAAATGCATGGGACCAACATCATATCACATGTTTGAACGCTTGAAACCACGAAAAGACTGCAAACGCGCGGCTAATGCGAGCCAACATACGCCGAATCGCGATCCCGGCCAAACATGGTCTCGAGAAATAAGTCACAGGTCAAAGGTCACTTGGGTCAGGGTAATTAAAGTTTTAGGGTAGATGCAAAATTGATTAACTCGAGGGTACTGAAAGTTTCGTCGCGATTAGCCGTTTTTACGCGAGTTATTCGCCAAAAACCGAGGGGGTGGGGTCTGTTCGACCCCTCCCCCCTATACGGGCGAGGGTTAACAGAGGAAGACACAATTTCCCCTTACCTCTACTTGTTTTTGAAGTGTTTCAAGCGTCATTTTGAGAAGGTGCTTTATTCAGTTAGGGGGTGCATGTGCACCCCTAAAACCCCTAATGCTCAACCATATGTCACTAACTAAACCCACTATTTGAAGTTATACTTAATGACACATGGGTAGTTTTCACTCAACATAGTAGGATAATTAAACATTAAATGCAAAATTAGAGCTTGAGATTGTCCGGCATTTAGCCCAACAGGATACCTCTTCAATCGTCCTAGCTGAACCCAGCATAAGCTCAGCTTGTCTGAACTCGGACACACCATCAACATTGCCGAGTCTGAATTTGAGCTCGACGCCGGGCCATGGGCCTGAACTTTGTGGTCATGGGCGCGGGAGCTGGGGGTCAGTGGGGGCAGCCTGCCCCCACAACTCTGGGGCCGTGGGGGCGCTGCCCCACAACTTTTCATAGGGCTAGGAACCGTCGGGGCAGCTTGCCCTCCCTGAATTAGCGGTTGTGGGTCACAAAGGAAAACTAAAGGGAAGAAAACATTTAAGAAAAAAAAATCCCCCTATTTACCTGACTTGACAGCTCACGTGGAAGATTTAAGCCTTTATTCTACGTTACCAAAAAGGTAATTCCTTGACTCAGCTGAGACAAAATATCTCACTTTTTGCAAATAATTTCGTTTCGTTTTTTTTTTTTTCGATGAAAAGGCGAAGGGTGAAAAATAAGTGGCCTAAAACCGGTGAGAAAACTAGATTTGGGGGTACCCTAGGTTTGGCTAGTCCCAACCGGTTGCCCCCCCCCCCCCCCCAAGACGGCCGGCTGGATCCGCCCTTGGTCCGCTGTGTCCACACTCTCCCCTCTCTGGCCCTCTCTCTCTCTCTCTCTCTCTCTCTCTCTCTCTCTCTCTCTCTCTCTCTCTCTCTCTCTCTCTCTCTCTCTCTCCCTCCCTCCCGGACACGTTCTGACGGCTCAGAGGAGGCTGCTGGGACGCTGAATGGACGGCTGGTGTCCCCGCCGGCGGCGCGCCTGACGTTTTTGCGCGCGGCCGAGTGGCGGCAGCCGGGGCACCGGAGAGCTGAGAGCTGGCGCAGCTCAGCCCGTAATGGCTGCCGCAGCTCCCGTCAGCTGCGGCAGCCCGGCGGCAATGGGCTCCCAGAATAGGCGGCGGCTCGCGGCGTCACTGAACCTCACCCCCGCTGCAGACGCCTGGTTTTTGTCGGTAGCGGGGTGGCTTGTTGTTCGAATACCGCTCGTCAGGTGCGGTTTTAGAGGCGCACGGCACAGTCAGCTCTGCCAAATGATCAAACGGACATGATCTGACTGATCGAGCGTCGCTAGAACCTCATCGTCGAACTGCGATATGTCAGTTTGCTGCTTAGGTGGGATGCGCTCTTAGTACGTTATTGCAAACGTGTTTGCCTCTGATATAACTGATGTGGGACTGGTGCCGTATTATTTGCCATGTTACAGCTCTGGCTGGATATCTGGATTACAGGGCTCCAAGCGTATTAGCCACCGGCATAATACGCTCCTGTAACCCTCTCTAACATGTATTACCGGTAACCTGGCACGACCTTCGTTCCTTTACCCATATTCTTAACCAGCCTGATGCGCGTCTATCTCTCTCCCCTGTCCGGTAAGTACGGCTCTCGCGACATTCAGCGTTAGGTTTTGCACTTTTACATTTCCGGTTATATCTCAGAAACTAATCGATCTACGATGAAGCCATTTTACACGATCATGGCCGGCTTGTGAACCAACAAGTCGATCGCATCTTCAACACTTTAAAGCTTAAGACGACGAAGATATAGCCTGAAGTATACTAAATTTTCTAGGTGCAAAACCTACCGCTATAACCCGTGAGACCTGTACCAGTATCTGACGCTCTATCTCTTCCTCTGTGCAGGTGTTCTGATGTGGGAAGTCTTCACCTGCGGGAAGATGCCTTACAGCCGAATGAAGAACGCAGAAGTGGTCGAGCGAGTGCAGCGGGGTCACGTGCTCGAACGGCCAAAGTACTGCGCTAAAGACGTGTATGAGGTGAGTACTGCGAATGCCACCTAATGCTGTCCGCTGCTCGACTCATCAGTGATGAAGTGATGGTATTTGTAGTGATGACACTACCACAACTGCTAGCTTAATGCTACTGATGGTATTGATCAGCATTGCCGAACGCAGACGCCTCTCCATAGAGATTTGCTGGGCGCCGTAACTATTTGTGTATGGTTGGAGGTTACAGCATGGTCGGGCAGTAATGAAATGGCCAAAGAAGTGACAGTAAAAAAGCACATTTACTAGCACATTTACTAGTCGTCATACGTCCCCCGAATCGTCCCACCACACCCCGGAGAATAGTTCACCGTGAGAGAAACCCTGTAGAGAGAAGCCCTCGTCCACTGCAGCCCTGCAGTCTGCAGTGGAGTGGCCGGGACGCTCATCTGGTCTGTCTCCAGGGATGAAACTGCGGCAAAGTTGTGCCGCAGCGCCGACAGATAACGGCGGCGGGGTGGTAGGGTCCGCCGTCTGAGTGAGATGGTCAGACAGCTGACGGACTCGACATATGGTGTCCGGCGGCAGGCGACCCGCTGGTGTACGCTGGTGTACCATGCGATGTGGTAATCTGGTAGACCAATCGCTGTGGTGCTGTAGTAAACCACCCCAGCGGGTATACGGGTACACCACTCGCGTAGTACTTTGGGGTACCACTCCGGCTATGGCACGCCGGTTGCGATGCCCTGTGATGGTAGCTCTGGTACGCCACGGTCTGAGGAACTAACATCTCACGTCATGCGCTGTGGGACGGACAGTATACCGCGCTTTGGAACGGCCGCCGACCGGTGAATATTTGACAGCGTGACACCCGCCGTCGGAAGAGGGTTCTGAATGTTCCATGGCGACCTCGAACTGGAGTCAGTGGGCTGACTTTAGGTCACGCGATGTGGAGTCTGCGAGTAACCACTGCCTTCAGGCGGATTCAGTGAGAATTGCTGTCACGGCAGTGCCGTTTCTAAATGCAAAAATCATCCACTTACTTTTGTGCTCAATCGATTTTAATTTTAAATAGGCCGATGCGAGCGCCGTTCATTAATGTGGTATTTTTCAAGTAGCCCATTCATTGTTATATTTCACTTTGCCTATGGTATACCTACCTAACCTAACAAAGGTTTTAATGTGATAAAGACTGATGACCAGAACGGACAAGGTTCATAAGCAATCTTCATCAGTCTCCGTCACTGTTGGTATGATAGCACCCTGACCGCGATATCAGGAGCCGGGGGGTGGAGCTCTGCGATCTAACTTTGTTTTACATGGAACACAGCATCGGCCGGCTGAGTTACGACCAATACAGAGATGGCCCATCGGCCGGCCTCGGGGGCTGTCCACCAGCCGGGCCTCCGCTCCGCACCGGCTGATTTACAGCCCTGTATTAATCCCCGTATGGATCACACTCAAATAACGCACTGCTCCGCCACACCGGCTAAGAGTATGAGTTTCGGCGGAATTTATATCCACCGGGACCGGTTTCGAGTGCGTTTCTTTGCCGGGGACAATTTATGGTGGTGCTATATGGGCCGGGACTGCCGGTCGGTGCTACTCCTGAGATCCCCGAGCGGCGATCCGGTGTCTCTGGAACACCGTGACCGGCCGGGACAGAGCCGCGGCGGGCGGGCAGAGACACACCACCAGCTGCAGCGGAGTACGGTCAGAGTCGTGCCAGATGGACCGCCGACCGGACCTCCCGGACCCGGCTGAGAAGGTCATGGGTCACGGCTGAGGACGGTCAGAGGAGAGATAAGAAGGTCACGGCAGCCGTGGCGGGCACTGCGGAGAGGAGGTAGTCCGTCCCTCGACTGTTCCGGCTGCTTTCTGTGTGTGTGCTCTGCTGAGATACTGCCCTCCGAGAGTCTCATGTGCCGAAGATAAGCTGCTGGGCTGTGGTCACCGCCTGGGGTCCATGTAGTGTGTGGATAGGGTGGGACAGGGGCTGCTCCTGCTTGCCGTACTAGAAACTGCGCGCCCAGCTTAGAGCTGCTGTGGTGTTCTGCTACTGACCGTGCCGTTCCCTCTCTCCGTCCGTCAGGAGATGCGGTCATGCTGGCAGTACAAGGCCGAGGAGCGGCCGGCGTTCTGGCAGATCCGCGAGGTGCTGCTCACCATCTACCAGAGCGTGGTGGCCGACTAGGCGCCACTGTCGCCGCCCGAGGCGCGCCGGCCGCGCCCAGTCGGCAGCTCTTCACCCTCCGAGGACGGCTCGTGGCGCTCGGACACCGAGTCGCCCGGCCGGCGCGTCCTGCTGGCTGTCCTCTGAGAGGACGGCGCGGCGGACCGGCCGCGGAGGGCCGTACCAGCCGAGACCAACGACATTACCTCGAGCGCGCACGGGGAGAGAGCTGGAAATACTCAGATTCCTACTGGTGGGTTTGTGACGGAAGTGTGTGGGGACGAGCGGCGCGGCGCCGACTCCGACCTGTCTTTCAGTGGTGGCGGCCGGCCTGGCACGAGGCCCGGCCGAGCCGCCGCCGGGCGGTTTTACACAGGACAGGACGGACGGACGGACGGACGGTCGAACGGGGATGCTTGCTACCGATTGGAACTGACGCGAGTTGACGCGCCGCCTTTTGGAGGACTTTTATGGTTGTGACATGCGCATTTTGCAGGAGGGTCAGTTGTTTGTTCTCGCTCCGATGTCCGTGTCAATAGTTATTATGGAGGTTGTGCCGATCAAGCGTTTGTGAATACTGGTTATGTGCGTGTGCTCGGCCGCTGCTGCGACGGCGCGGCGGAGCCGTTTGAGGTGTTTTATACAGTATATACCGTATCCGTGTATCTCAGAGTCGTCGGCCGGTGCGGCGTCAGTGCGCCGGCGGCGGTCCAGACAGTGTTTTATCCGTCTGAGCCGTAATTGGACAGCCGAGGCCCCGTTGGCTGTTGGAGGTCGCTCACTATTATTGTCAGATGGACGTGCCTTACAGTGTTCAATGCTGGAACGCCAGCGCCGCTACAAGTGCCTTCCCAATGTCACAGTACTGTTGTACGATGCACTATCTTTTATCGGTTATTTGCCAATCTCCTGTGATATTCACTCTGATATTCTTCCTTCTGCTCTGATACCCTATCCGAGTCCTGAGCGACCGGTACTGGTACCGTGCAGGATGAGACTCTGCTTTAGGAATCGGAGTACCGATCTTCGGACAACTCTCACTTTATTCACTTAGATGATTTAGAACGACTTGTTCTTGCTAGATGACTCATCTATTTCGACATGAAGACATTATCGCACGCATACTTCCGAATAGCCCGTTTTCGTGCATGGATTTATAGCGATTTTAATAAATAAAACATATGACAAATATGGCGTGTTGGACTGTTGTCTCGGCGCTACAAGGTTGGTTGAATTGCAAGTACAGACAGATGATGGTCTTCCTGCAATTGCATGGTATGAAACTATCATCCGTAGTGCACAATTCGAATTTGACCCGTATGCCATGGGTAACAGTGCAGCGTTCCCCACGTTAATTAACGACCGGTCGTGGACTCGTGTAGGACGCCAGCCGGTTGAGGTCGAGTGGCGCTGCCCGGGCGGTTGGTTCGGTCATTGCCGTCCCGTCGGGTCGTCCGTACTCAAGTCCGTGCCGATCGGAGTGATGGTGGTCGGCCGCTGAGTCTTCAAATGCTAACACTTAACACTTGAAAATGTTCGTTTTGGCCGTTTCCTGTGTTAACCCTATGGCACACGCTCTGACAGCCGAGGGAGGGGTGCGTGATATGGTTTCATAGCAGTGGCGCGGGAACTTCTTCCAGACTGGGGGGGCTGAACCATAATAGAAATCAACCTAGGGTACCCCGAAATCTAGTTTTCTCACCGGTTTTAGGCCACTTATTTTTCAGACCTTGGCCTTTTCAACAACAAAAATTTACGAAAATATTTTCAAAAAGTGAGGTATTCCGTCTCAGCTGAGTGAAGAAACTACCGTTTTGGCAGCCTGGAGTAAAGGTTTTAATCTGCCAAATGAGTTGCCGAGCCAGTGAAATAGGTGGATTTTTCACTTACATGCTTTCTTCCTTTGTGACCCACAACCCCTAATTTGGGGAGGACAAGCTGCCCAACGGTTCCTGGCCTCATGAAACGTTGTGGGCACCGCCCCCACGGCCGCAGAGTTGTGGGGGCAAGCTTCCCCTACTGCCCCCTCGGCCCTCCCGCGGTTCCCACGCCTACGTATGAATCTATGAAATTATGTTGGTAGATTTCCGATTTCGATTCCTCCAGCTGGGGGGGCTCAAATACATTACGAGCCCCCCCAGCCGAAAAGCTGGGGGGCTCAGCCCCCCCTAGCCCCCCGGTTCCCGCGCCACTGTTTCATAGTATAGCGCGCGTCACGTGCAAGACAGCACCCCCAGTTGTGAAAAAATGACCGATTTCATGCATTGTGACGGGAAAATCGATGCCGCTGGAAAACGGCTTGACGGAATGAAATCGGTGTGGTGCCATTTTGCAGGCAAATGTACGTGTAATCAGAGTAAAGGAAATAAAAAGTGATGATCCGTACCATTTCTTTAATGATGAAAAATTAATTGGAAAATTTGATTCGCGCGGAGCGCGATGTCCTTTACAACATCAAAACGTATTGAAAACGCTGATCAATCGCTATGAAACCTACATACTCGGAAAGAGCATTCTTTTCTGACCAATATCCACCCGAAATATTATCGAAAAGTCAATAAACTTTTGTGAACAGTAGTATTTATAGCTATCAAATACTAGCATAGTAGTAGGTATTTATAGCTAGTATTTTATATTTATATTTTTATAGCTAGTATTTAGTATTTATTAAATACTAGCATAGTAGTATTTATAGCTAGTATTTATAGACCATAGTAGTATTTATAGCTATAGTTACGAGCGAGCGAGCGCAGCGAGCGAAGCGAAGTCTTTTCAATATAACGGAAAAATCTCAGTATGAGCGGCCCGGCCCGGCCCGGCCTGTAACGCTTTTGAGAGGCTTATATCTCAGCAACCGCTGGACCGAATGGCCTGCGGTCTTTTTTGCTGGGTAGCCCCATCCCTTATACCCCGTAATTGACTACTTTTGATGCATCTCAGTGACCGCCGTGGCACGTGCCACGTGAAAAGTCAAGGGTGTTCAAGCAGTTTTGCAAAAGTAATGATTTTGAGAGGCCTCAGCAGCGGCTTTAGCGATTGTCTTGCGGTAATTTTTATAGGGTAGCTGCATCCCTTCTACCAAAGGTCGGATACTCTTCATCTATGTGAGTGACCCCCACTGCACGTGCAAAATACAACAATAAGAGGTGCCAAATTTATTCCCATTTCAGTAACTCGGTAATTACTGGGGCGATTTCGCTGAAACTTGGCATACAGGTAGGCACCCACCAGGCAATGCATTCCCATGTGTTGCGGTAGGGTGCTACTGCACGTGCGCACGTGCAGGGGGCGTTTCCAGATCTCGAGAACGGCTGGGCCGATTGCGCTCAAATTTGGTACACGGTTGGGGACCGGTTAGTAGGGTGCCGTGCAAAAGTCATTTTGGACCCCGTTTGCACGTGCGCACGTGCAGAATGCCGCTTCCAGATCTCAGGAACGGCTGGGCCGATTGCGTTCAAATTTGGTACACCGCTAGCGACCGGTTAGAAGGGTGCTTTGCACAAGCCCGTTGGAAGTACCCTCTCGCCGTTCTGCACGTGCAGGGCTCTCGCTCTCGCTCGCTCGTTCTTCGCCCAAAAGGCGTTTTACTGGTAGTATTTATAGTAGTATCTGACAAGCTATCACCCTCTCTTATCTCCCAAACGAGTGTCCATCCGGCGCCGCCCTGGCAATCGGTGTCCCGCTCCCACCCCTACCCCACACGCCTGAAAAGACGCTGGCAATGCGACAGCGGCCGTCACCAGAGACTCTGCGGGGGCCGCTCCTCCGCCTCCCACTACGATAACGCCTCCCAGGGGAGTCCGGGAAGAGAGCAGCCCGCAGGGTCCCCAGGCACTGGACTGAGGCTCGGTCGAGCCCCGTCCTACCCAGTAATCAACCGGAGAGACCAGCCCACCAGCCGACCGACCGACGGGCCGGCGGAGCTGCCGCTGACAGGTGCCGCACTAAGCTGTGATTGGCCAGTCATTAGGGGGCGGCGCGTGCCCCTCCCCCCCCCCCCCTCCTCCCGACGGACGGAGTGGAGTGGACGGTCGATCGTACTCAGCTGCCTAACGCGGCAAGCAAGTTGGAAGCCGGATGCTGTATCGTCAGAGGGCCTTTAACGCGCTCTGGGCTCCATCAGAGTACATGCAGACGTTCTTCACTGTAGCTACTTTCATTTGGTTTAGTAACTATCTACCCATATTTTCCGTTTTATTGACATCTAACAACCTATCCTTTACATGTTTAATATATTTGTTACAGGGAGTTTGAGAAATCCGTGAGTTTGCAAACTCCCTGACCCATCAGTGAGTTTGCAAACTCACTAGGGAGTTTACGAATTCACTAGGGAGTTTGCAAACTCACTGACCGGTCAGGGAGTTTGAGAAATTCCAGAGCGATTGGGTCAAATAAAATCAAGTGTGTAAGAGGAGGGTGGCATACGTGCCGTCCGTGATGTTAACCCGCGCCCCGTAGGGGGGGGGGGGGCCGAAACGGCCCCTCCCTGTCCTTTTCCGTCGCTATCTCCTAAACGGCTGGAGATATCGCCACCAAACTTGCAGAACCCCTCTGGGCATCAATTTTACACATTGTGACAAAAAAATTTCCAGAGGCTATGATAGGTCGGCCACAAATGACGTCAGAATGACGTCATGTTCTGTCATTTTCGACCGAAAAAAGACCTTCGCGAGAAGACCTGTCCGGCCTACAGCTTTGAAGATACAGAAAAATGATCAAGACATAAAAGGTGTAAAATTGACAGGGCTACAAAACTGCTATCTCGGATTTTTGAGATTTTTGAGTTTCGACCCACAAAAATCAAAAAAGCATTTTTTGGATATATTAGCCGAAAAATCAAAAAAGTTTTTTGAGTTTCGTAAAAACCGGAATATATGTGATAGTGCCTACCGTCTTCTATCTACATACCAAATTTCATATCGATACCTCGTTTTTTTGGACAATTTATATCGAAAAAACTGTTCAAAAATGATGACGTCAAATTTTCAAACTCAATTTTTGGCAATTCTAGACCTCGTAGAGCAGAAAAAAGACCACCATTAGACTCCACGTGACAAGCTGCATCGAATCAATACCCATTTTATGCAAAAACATCAACTTTGAAATTTGACCTAATTTGACCTGACCTTGACCTGACCTTCACCAAAATGTGACCCAGGCTGGCCCCAAAGGCTGCCTAACCCACATAATCGCATTTGTCATGTAAAATGGACCATGAAACATGTATCACACCACACTTTCATATTGTGACCCCCGGTGACCTGACCTCGCTGTGACCTGACCTGGTATCAGTGACCTCAGATAGCAAAGTATGTGTTTGACGAACAATGTACCATCGATGGTTTTCAATAAATTACCAATTTACTCGATTTCACAACACATTTCTTGAAATGCCTGTGAACGGTGAAAATCCGACCTTTGACCTGACCTGTGACGTCATCGGTTTGACCTAGGTCAATGAAATTTGGTCACAAGGTAGTTCCCCGGTGCGGCTATCGAACACCGTTTGAATTTTGAAAATCGGCCGGTAAATTTCCGAGATCTTAGGGGGGGCCGAAACGGCCCCTCCCCTACGGGTGGAAGGGTCCGCCAATAGCCCTACGGGGCGCGGGTTAAAACAAAGGCGACTAGTAGTACGGCCTATATAACCGTCGCACGCTGACAAAAAGCTTACAGATCCGTAATTGTTTTACCGGAAAAAAATGCTACTCGCGGATATGCAAAGGGGAGGTTCGGACTTCGGAGCAACGTGCTCCAGGAGCACTGCTCCTCCGTTCCGTCGTTTCTATCCTCAGGAATCAGGATACTGATATCCTGCTCCTCCACGCCGAAACCCCCACTCCGGGCTGGACAGGCACCTTTATCTCATGCGGGCTGCTCCCTCGGAGCGGCACCGCTGCTCCCGAGGGAGCGCACCCCGTAGCCGGGTGCAGATCGGGTGCTTGGGGGGCTGGTCGGTCTGTCCATTCGGACGGGCTCAGCCCCGGCGACTCTGTAAGGTGTCTGCCCAGACTAATGTATTCCCCCAATTCCTATCATTCGTCCGGCTCTGAAATGGTCTTGTCAGACCGAAAGGGCCTAACCCAACAAAACAAAAACAAACAAGCAGCGTGCGCCAGTCGCATGGCTGGGCTGGCTGCCACCAGCGCCGGCTCTCCATGACACGGCTATGGCGGAGTGGGAATGGGCGTGAATTGGTGCGTATGCCTGTACTTTAGCATAAAAGACCAACAGTGAGCTGTTTCTACTATGATATATTGAGCCTGACTCTGGAATAGCCATGCACTTGAGTGGAACGGATCTAATTGGGACGTGAACTACATCAATGTATGACTAAATAAAGTGGCGGTACATGCATGGATAGATCACTGAGCAGTTAGAAATAACAAAAAGGTATTTGTGGTGTACATATGATCTATAAGCTTTTTGTCAGCGTGCGAGGCCCTACAACTAGCCGCCTTTGTTTTAACATCGCGGACGGCACGTATGCCACCCACATGCTGCACACTTCTTTTTATTTGGCCCAATCGCTCTGGAATTTCTCAAACTCCCTGACCGGTCAGTGAGTTCGCAAACTCCCTAGTGAATTTGCAAACTCCCTAGTGAGTTTGCAAACTCACTGATGGGTCAGGGAGTTTGCAAACTCCCTAGGAAGTTTGCAAACTCACGGATTTCTCAAACTCCCTGTAACATATTCATATCAAATTCATGGGGTTTCCCTTTCAATCTAATTCAGAAGTCGACCATTCATTCGTTCATTCGTTCGTTTCGCATCTTTGCTTATTAATTCTTATCTCACTCATTAAATTCATCGGCCAACGGGTTTTCGTGAAAAGTTATCGTAATAGTTTATTTTGCTCTTTATCTATGAGCCTTTACCGACCTTTACCTACCTTTACCTATGGACGACGATTATTTGATGATGAGTTGAGGACGAAAATAACTATTAGGTAATAGTTATATTATCTGACTAGTCACTGATATCTTTCAAACGTCAACTCACAAATCTTACCTATAGTACTACAAACACCATTCAAACACATGTATGTAAGTAAGGTAAGTACGTAGATCTTTTGTTCGTTGTGTTGTGTCAAAGTTGTGTTCCCTTTTAGCGAAACCATAGAGGTGAAATCAAATGCGCTGTATTTTACGTAGCGATATCGACACGGACGACCCTCCCCCCCTCTCTCTCTCTCTCTCTCTCTCTCTCTCTCTCTCTCTCAGACTGCACATATGACGTTTTCTGTGTGTATCCATACCTATATCTTTACATGTCATATTTCCCAATAAGTCTGCGTCGAGTCGGAATGTTCCGTCCTTGGAGGTCTGTGTCGGGTGATGTGGGCTTTTCCCTGGCTGTCAGAACGCCTCTGTCGGGTTGGACTGCTTATGAATGTCTATTGTCCATTAACCCGCGCACCGAAGGGGGGGACGGATATCCCCCCACTGAGGTTTTTCGTAGATAGCGAGAAAACCGCGGCGCGTAGCGCCGCGAAATTTGATACGACTATTCTCTCATCAATTTTACACATGGTGTGCAAGTTTGAACCTCCTTTCTTTAACCCGCGCCCTGCTGGGGGGTGTTTGAACACCCCCTTGTGGTTTTTCGCGAAACCTTATCATACATCAATTCTACACATGTTGTGAAAATTTCAGACCAAGGTCGTTCAAGGTCAGGTCACCAGGTCACTTGAAGTGACCTCACCTCATAAAAAGTTTCAATGTCTGTCATAGCTACACCGAGTGACCGATCGCTTTGAAACTTTCAGCGATTGCTATGAGCAATAGCATGTACAAAATGTTTATCTCAGAATTTTGATATCGATGACCTAAGGTCAGGTCAATTTTGCGACCTCCCCATTAGGGGAAGCCGGGGGAAGCCCGGGCGCGGGGGAAGCCCGGCCACCCCGTTTCCGGCTAAATTATTCACAATAAAATGCTTAACTGTTTGTCCTTTCAGCGTGGAAGCTAAAGTAACGCCAGCAAAAAAGTTAAGGCTGACAAAAATTGCATATTGTTAAAGTTATAGCGCAAAAATGATATTTTAAGGGTTTTTAGCTAAAAAGTCAGATATCTTGCACTGTTAATGTTATACCATACAGTACTAATATTTATACGAATGTTATGTAAGGACCGTTTAAGTGTTTGTAGTGAGGGGTGACGAGGCAGGCTGGCTTAAGTATGACATTTTTTTCGAATATCGCTGTTCTAAAATAGAAATTAGCACATTGGGGTAACCCCGGGCGAGTGGCCAAGCTTACCCCCAATCGAGAGCAATGCCACTAAACCACTGTTTTCCATGAGATAACAGGTACTGAGCAGGTTTGGTTTACACCTAGATCAAAGATAAATTTCGAAAATAAACATGTTATCATAGACAAAGCCAGTCATGTCACTTAAGGTCAACTAGGGTCAAACTACGTTTTTGCAGATAACGCGACAGACAATGAAGCTAGAGCTTCAAGAATGGTGTCGTTGTGTTCTTCTTTATCAGACGAGTCGAATGATATGCAATATGATGCATTAAGGTAAAAAGAAAAATAAATTTTAAGGAATTTTGAACTACACATTTTTTGTCAATTTTGCATCACGATTTTCATCGACCTGTACTGTATATGTAGTAGACGCTAGCTAAAATACCAGTAGTGACATAAACTCTAAGATGTCCAGAGCTAATCAGTACCTTAATTGTATTAGAATCTTGTGGCCGCAGTCGTGCCACTGCGGCGCCGCCGCCGCCCCGTCCAGGCTCGGGATGAGTTATATGGCATTGTGCGGGGCGGGGCCGGGAGGAAACGGCCGGCGGCACGCGCAGCGCAATTGTAAATTTAAGATATGTCATTTAAGGCACGTAGGCCGCCAAGCTGGCGCCTTCCGTCACCTCGTCGCTGCTGTGCAAGTTCGCACTCGTTTTGGGCGTGTTCTAGACGTTTCGTAACCTGTTGAATAAAAGGTGGGTCACGTACGACCCCCGGCCAGTCTGGGCCGGCGCGGGACGGAGGCAGCTGGCAATACAACGGCAATGTGGACATAAGGAGTTTACCACAAGCTATTTCGGCCTTGGAAGACTGCCGTGATGGGGAACGAGAAGGAGACCTGTGATGGTTCGGACGCTGCGGCTGATCTCCGCCTAATCCCGGAGTTTGACGGTGTGTTGCAGCCCGTGTGCGAGTGGCTGGACAAGGTCGAACTTGTGTGTCAGCTGCGCGGCATCAAGGGACTGCACGTCGTCGTCCCGCTGAGACTCACTGGTGGTGCGTTTGCGGTATATCAACAGCTCGGAGAAGATGAGAAGAAGAAGTACGAGGACATCAAAAGGGCCCTGACATCGGCGTTTGCTTCGGATCGGTTTGAAGCCTACGACCAATTTGAACGTAGAAGGCTGCGTCCAGGTGAGACGGTGGACGTGTTCGTCTCTGAGCTGCGCCGGCTGGCTGGCTTGTTCGGAGGTATGCCGGACGACAGCCTGGCCTGTGCCTTCGTGGCCAAACTGCCAGATTCAGCACGCCGTGCGCTCCGGGCTGGATCACGGATGGAGGGCATGCCGTTTAGCCGGCTAATCGGTCGCGCTCGGGCCGTGCTAGCCGACGAGGAAACAAACACCGCGGCCGCCGCCGCTGGCACAAGGACTGGAGCACTCCCGGCCACAATGAAATGCTACTCGTGCGGGCAACCGAACCATATCGCCCGCGACTGCACGGCAGGCCGCGGACAGCGGGGCCGTGGAGGCCCCCGTGGTGGACGGAGCCTCGTGAGGTGCTACAACTGCAACCGGCAGGGGCACATCGCCTCTGCGTGTCCGGAAAACGACGCGGGAGGGGAGAGATCAGCGCCAGCCTCCTCTCCTGTCGACCAGTGAACGGGGCGCTGCCAGTCGCGCAGCTGTCGGTGGACGGAGCGAGCTGCAAAGCGCTGCTTGATACAGGATGCAGCCAGTGTGTAGCTCACGTGTCAGTTTGTCGGAGGTGGAACCGACGCCCGGTGAGCGTGATGACAGTGAGTGGAGGGCGTTATTGGTGTGAGGGGTCAGGCGTGGCACGCGTGCAGCTGCGGTCCGGTGAATCAGTGTCCGTAGATGTGCTCGTCGTAGCACGTAAGCCACTGGGGTTTGAGTTCATCCTCGGGATGAATGGTATCAGAGCACTGGGTGGCGCTACAGTGAGTTCGGATGACCGAGTCAGATTCGGAGTTGAGGCAGCGGTGTCTCATATAGCGGCGTCAGTGGCCTCACCCGGTGACCGGGTCAGCTGTGATGGTGAGAGGACTGGGGTGTCGCGTGCAGTGGCAGCGACTGCACGGGTGAGTCATGATCAGGCGAGTGGTGAGGCGGCCCCAGCGTCAGGTGCAGCGGCGGCAGCTGCAGCAGTGAATCGAGCTGACAGCAGTAAGGGGGATCCGGTGTTGGGTGCGGCGGCGGCGGCCGCACCGGCTAATCGAGCCGACGAGAAGGACTTTGTGGTGAGCTTTGATGAGACAGAAAAGAAGTGGTCGGTGGAGTGGAAATGGTGTGGAGGAAAGGAGCCCGAGCAGCTGCACAATACAGCAGAGGAGTACGCGATTCCAACAGAAGCCCGACACGAATACGAGCGAGAACTCTCCAAGTGGGTGGCGAATCAATGGCTCGTCCCTTATGATGAGAGCGTGCACGGGAGGGTCAAAGGCACGATCCCGCTCATGGCGGTCATCCAACCGAAGAAGGACAAAGTGCGTCCCGTCATGGATTTCAGGGAGTTAAATACGCACCTGGACCCGCATACAGCTGACGCGGATGTTTGCAGTGAGAAAATCCGTGAGTGGCGTCGGTGTGGACGAAACGTGTCTCTCCTAGATCTGCGAGACGCTTACCTGCAGATCCACGTGCACGCATCGCTGTGGCCGTATCAGACTGTAGTGTTCCAGGGCAGACGGTGGTGTCTGAGCAGACTTGGCTTTGGGCTCAGCCTCGCACCGATGGTGATGAGAAAGGTGCTGGAAATGGCCCTGAAACGTGACCCGAGGGTGCACACCGCTACATCACCTTACGTGGACGACATACTCGTAAATGAAAACATCGCTACTGCATTGGAGGTGAAGGGTCATCTGGAGGCGCTCGGTCTGACCTGCAAATCCCCGGAGAAGGTGTCAGAAGGTGCTCGTGTCCTGGGCATTCGAGTCTGGGGGGAGCGGCAAGGACTGTTCTGGAAGCGGGACAACCAGGATCTACAGCCGCCGCCAAAGCTGACGAGGAGAGAGGTCTTCTCGCTGTGCGGACGTCTGACAAGTCAGGTTCCGGTGTGTGGCTGGCTGCGTGTCTCCGCATCCTACCTGAAAAGACGCGCCACTGCAGCGACAGATGGCTGGGATGACGAGATCACCGACCCAGAGCTCCAGAAAATGGTCATGGAAACGCTGCAGCGCGTGAAAACGGCCGATCCCGCACGAGGTCGCTGGGATGTCACCGGCGATGAGGGAGTCGTGTGGGTGGATGCCAGCTCCCTCGCCATAGGAGCCGTGCTGGAGATGGAAGGCAGCATCGTTGAGGACGCCTGCTGGCTTCGGAAAAATCCCGAGACACACGTGAACCTTGCAGAACTGGACTCTGTTGTGCGTGGCATCAACCTGTCTCTGGCATGGAACCTGAAGAAAGTGACTGTCGTGACGGACTCGAAAACGGTCTATCACTGGCTAACAGATGCGCTCTCCGGCAGAGCTCGGATAAAGACGAAGGCGGCGAGTGAAATGCTGATTAGAAGGCGCCTGGAGACCGTGAAGAGTCTGAGAGATGAGTACGGCCTCCAGCTGACCGTGAAGTGCGTTCCGTCAGTGGACAACAGGGCTGACGCACTGACGAGAGTGCCGAAGAAGTGGCTGAACCAACAAAGCGATCCTGAGGTCTGCGGCGCTGCCTTCTCGGCGCCGGATGTGGTCAGGATCCATGAAACAAGCGGACACCCAGGCATCGGGAGAACGCTGCGCCTGTGTAGGGAGCACGACCCGGCTGTGAGCAGGCACCAGGTGCGCAGTGTCGTTAGCCAGTGCGAAAAGTGCCAGTCCATCGATCCAGCGCCCCAGCGGTGGACACATGG
Source organism: Amphibalanus amphitrite (assembly GCF_019059575.1). NCBI lineage: Eukaryota > Metazoa > Arthropoda > Thecostraca > Balanomorpha > Balanidae > Amphibalanus > Amphibalanus amphitrite. The sequence continues at coordinate 147,940 of NW_024881908.1, read as the reverse complement.
TTCGCTGAGCGTGACCAAATGCTGGGACAGGGTCAGCATGGACGTCTGTCACGTAAACGATCAGCTGTACCTGACTCTGATTGACTGCGGTCCGTCTCGGTACGCGATCTGGCGGCGGATAAAGCGACAGGACACCGACAGCATCATCACGGCTCTGGAGTCGGTATTCCTGGAGCGCGGCGCTCCGAGGGAGCTGCTGACGGACAACTTCACCTCATTCCGCAGTGCCGCATTCCACGAGTTCGTCAGCCGGTGGGGTGTCAGCGTCCGGTACCGAGCTGCCCATGCGCCGTTCGGCAATGGTGTCTCTGAGAGAAACCATAGGTCGGTCAAAACAATCGTAGCGCGCAAAGGCTGCTCAGTGGCGGAAGCAGTCTACCGCTATAATGTGATGCCGCGCAGTGTTGACCTGAACTCTAGTCCTGCCAACGTACTGTTCAACTACAAACTGAGAGTGCCGGACGTGGAGAGTGAGGAAAAGTGCGAAGAGAGTGAGTGTGCTATGTTCAGTGTAGGCGATAAGGTATGGATCAGAGACCCTAGTCGTCGGTGTGATGTGCCAAGTTCCATAGGAACAGTCACCCGACAAGTGTCGGCGCAGTGTGTGGAAGTAGACAATTTCCCCCGTCACGTGAGAGATCTGAGACTGGCTTTCGTTCCCAGTCCGGAGAGTGGCCAGACTGAGCCGCTGAACAATGACAATGACGACTCTGGCCCAATTATCTTGCGAGAGTGTGCGCACGAAAGCCACGGGGAAAATGTGCCCCCTGTGACGTACGCTGAAGTTCTACGCCGCGGCATGCGGGAGAGACGCCCTGCCGTTCTGACCCAGTACGATGATTTGTAGATCAGGGGGGAGTGTATTAGAATCTTGTGGCCGCAGTCGTGCCACTGCGGCGCCGCCGCCGCCCCGTCCAGGCTCGGGATGAGTTATATGGCATTGTGCGGGGCGGGGCCGGGAGGAAACGGCCGGCGGCACGCGCAGCGCAATTGTAAATTTAAGATATGTCATTTAAGGCACGTAGGCCGCCAAGCTGGCGCCTTCCGTCACCTCGTCGCTGCTGTGCAAGTTCGCACTCGTTTTGGGCGTGTTCTAGACGTTTCGTAACCTGTTGAATAAAAGGTGGGTCACGTACGACCCCCGGCCAGTCTGGGCCGGCGCGGGACGGAGGCAGCTGGCAATACAACGGCAATGTGGACATAAGGAGTTTACCACATTAATATTTCACTTTCCGTTAATATTTGGATAACACATAATGGTTTTATCAACTCGTTGTAAAGCGCTGGGGAGGTGGCCGGCGTTACCCCTATGCCGGGCTTACCCCAGAAAAATCAACACTTTTTTAAAACTCGATTTTCTCAACCTTATACATACTTATTCCACGAAACCGAATTTTTGGGAAAACACGGCCAATGAACTTAGCTAGCTAGCAGGATATCAACATTTTATACAGCACGTATGGTATGTAATAAAAATGCAAAAGAGCTTACTATGCCGGGCTTCCCCCGGCTTCCCCTATAAGTCAATGGGAGAAAATTGAAATGCGCCTCTTTTGGACGAAAGACATTATAAACACTCCCAAACACCGAATTACAAGTGGTTTAGACACACTTAACATGAAAATGGTGTCCGTGACCCTTGTTTATGCCCTGAGGTCATCTTAGGTCAGGAATGGTATCTAACAGTTTTTCGCAAATAACTTTTGATAGAGGCATGCTAGAGCGATGAAAACGCCTTAGATCTGTTCAGCTCGACGATACGGATCGACTGATATGCAACATGACCCTTTCCGGTCAGGTCATGACCTTGACCTGAGGTCAAATTTTCAAGTTGACCTTTCGAGGTCAAGTTATAGTTCATTCGATGCGCCTTGACGAGAGGAACACGATGCTGGTAAAAGTAAGCTCGTACAAGGCTTGGGTCAAAAGTTATTGCAGAAAAACTGTTTCCGAAAAAATCGGCTATTTTTGCAGTTTTTGCCCCCTGCAGGCAAAACCGTTGACGTTAGGTCAAATCTGAGGGAATTACTCAGAAAGGGCGTTAATAGGGCTATCGAATGCGCTTTTCCGCGGCGCTGCAGCTCTATTGGTTCCCGAGTTATGCGTTGGCTTCTCGGAAATTTTCGACATTCGACCTGGAAATCGGCAAAATTTTGACTCCAATGACCTCTGGTGACCTGACCTTTGACCTGACCAAAAAATTGACCGAAGTGATTTCGTCATTATTTTTGACGCTCTTTCGAACGCCGCCTTCCGCGTATCGCTACGTGGCCCAGGAGCCGAGTTACAAGGGGGGGGGGGGTGTTTGAACACCCCCCAGCAGGGCGTGGAAATCCAGGACCCCCAGCCGGGCGCGGGTTAAAGGTCCGGTCACCGGGTCACTTTGAATGACCCAACCTCAAGTCACTTTTTTGCAACTTTGTCACCGTGCCAGAGCTACAGCAGATGTCGGAGGCCTTTGAAAGTCGTAAGATGTTATAAGGTCATAAGTAGCTACAATTTGTATATCTCGGAATTTTGATGTCGATGACCTAAGGTCAGGTCAATTTCTCGACCTCCCCATTATAAGTCAATGGGGGAAAATCAACTCCCTGTTTTTACCACTAAAACGGGTCGGAATGGCCCCATAAACCATACATGACTTCATATACGATCAACCTTCACTACCTTGAGGTCTGTTTTGCTGTTGGGCAGCTGTAAGGTCATGTGACGTCATCAAAGGTCACCAAAGGTTTTTTGCCAATAACTCCGTACAGGAACAAGATACAGCCGCGCGGATGGTCTCATTGTGTTCAGCTCATTAAGGCACATCGAATGATATACATGATGATCTCGAGGTCACGTGACCTGAGGTCAACCTTTGACCTTGACCTTTCGAGGTCAACATATATATCATTCGATGCGGATTGACGAGAGGTTCTAAGTTGGCGCAGACCCCCGTCGGTGCGCGGGTTAATAATCTGTAGGCTGTCCTGCGAATCTTTGTCAAGCACTATATGTCTCTGTTGAGCAGGACCGTCCGTATGCGCATCCGTCTGTAGGCTACCCTCAACAGGACCCAACCCTGAAGGCCCGTCTTGAGGCTGGGCTCTCTTCGTCTGCGGGCTTGGCTGTAGCGGTTAGATTTCTCCTCGTAGATCCGTTGCTTTTAAGAAGCTTTCCTGCAGGTCCGTATGTAAATACTGGACATGCCCTTGAAGGTCGTCAGCAGACTGCCCTGCAGGTCCATACTCCATATGTCTGTAGGTAGACCGTCCACGCAGATCCGTCTGCGGGCTGTCTGCGGGTCCATATGTCAGTGGCGCGTCCCCGTAGATCCGCCTGCGGCTCCGGCCGTGTCGGGCGGGGCCGTCGGCTGACCGTGCGGCGCCGGTCAGCCGCCGTTGTCGCCGTCGTCGCGCCTGCGCTGGCCTCCATCGATCGCGACGCTCCGGCGCGGCCCGAGTCGGCATCGAACCAGGAGTTGGTGGAGCGCCCGCCGGCCAGGTGCCCGTCCGTCGAATCGATGTGTCGCCTGACGGCGCGGCGTGCGGCGACTGGACGGGCCGACGGCGGCTGTCAGTGGTGACTGGGTGTGGACCGGCGGCCGGCGGTGGCTCGGTGACCAGTGACAGCAGTGTGAGACCGTGCTGAGGGTGGCGCAGTGACCGGTCGACTCTGAGGGTCAGTGAGGCGGTGTCGAGTGGCGTGGGAAGCGGTCCGCACAGCGCCACGTCTCCGAGAAGCCGGACCATGACGGAGCCGCGTGCAGAGAGGATCCGCAGTCGGGACGGCCACGCGTCCGAGTTCTTCCAGTATGTGGGCCCGTACCGGCTGGAGAAGACGCTTGGGAAGGGTCAGACTGGTGAGTAACCGTCGGGAACGGCTGGGTACACCGCTGTCAGCTGGTCGGCGACCAAAGTTCCTTCAGTTTCCTCAAACGACAGAAGTCACCAATGCAGGCTTCCCGTGTCGTCCAAGCACGTGGTCGATTTCCAAAGTCGCACCCGCTCAATCACCTTCCTGCCACGTCCCTTCACCTCCTTGCCACCTCTCTTCGCTCCCTCCGCGCCCGGCGCCGCCGCGCCGCTCCCCGTGCCTCGCGCGGCGCTGCCCGCCCGGCGGAAGGAGGGAGGGGTGGAGTCGCGCGCGTCACGTTACCGTCGCAGTCGCGTCGGTATGTAGAAATGGCCGCGGACTGGAGACCAAGCCGCCATCGATCCGACGCGCAGTCCCTTTACTTAAAGGAGACGGAACTGCGAAGGGCTGCAGAGGACACTGCGACAAGGCACGACCGCGTGAAGCCATATAATTGTGTCCCCGTCTGTTGGGAGCGTAACATAACGCTACAATTACGTAACCAAGCATGGACAAATTGGCTTCATGGCTCTTACGCATGTTTCCGTTATGAAATCTTCCTAATCATGTTCATCGCCAATTTAGAACGCCACAATGCTTTTTGCATACAATTGTTGGATTCTTATCTAAATCTAAGTGTGTCCCACTGCAGTGAAATCGTGCCTGCCTAGTGCCTACCGGCTATCTGCCTACGCTCTGAGAAGCGTGTTGTAGGTACTTAGCATCCCAAAGCTAGCCTGGCTGAAGATCAGCTTTGATCAAAGGCTGAAGAGCAAGAGGTCGTTTGATCTAACATTAATTAAATGCACCACTATATATCAGGGCATCCAGCGAAACCCGCGAAGAAGATTGGATGGCTGATTCCATATTGCGATGAAATGAGCTTCAATCAGCCTTTATTCCACATATACAGCCTTTATTCTATATACAAGCACCCTCTGCAGTCTGCAGTGCTAAGCATTATCATGCTATGTTATGCTGTACATATTAATTATCCAAACTGTCAAAATATTTTTAATTGAAATTGATATCGCTCGTACCCATACACTTTGGGCGTGGCTCATTTTCCTTCGTGAAGGTCAATGGTGTTATGGTTTCCTGTAGCCATGCCCAATTAAAGGCACATGCACTTCATGCACTGACAGGTAAAAATGTCTCCATGCAATTATTTGTATGTAATGGCGTTTCTTTGTAATCGCTACGGTAAGTGGTACGGTACGGTAATCGGTAAGTGTTCGTAGTTCGGCGTTATGGTGCGATTAAGTAAGATCCGTTAGGTCATGTAACGCCATCAGTCACCACTGCACAAGATCGTCCGACTACCGGCGTGTCGTTTCGAGCGGTGATGTAGGTACAGTCCACAGCAGAAGTAATGTGCGGCTTCAGTCATGGGTATTGGGTATGTTTTGCTTCTGAAGCTTAGAAACGATTAGCTAGACTACAATGAAACTTTGAATGTAGCTTACATGTATGGTCTCCCTTGTAGCTGTTACTTTATCTATTGACGTCTTCTTTTCGATCACTCCGCATTAAAATATCGCCAGTCAATGCCATCCGTTGAGATTCGTAAAACCGCACATAACTTTAGCGGCGAGCTGTACGCTTTGGCTAAGCAGTGTGTGTCAACTGTATGTACCACATCTCAGACCACACCTCAGAAACTAACTACTTGTGATTTCCTCGTAGATCGGTTCGAGGTGCAGATCCACCTTTAATCCGTGAATACCCGAGCGTGGGTTCGTAATTTGCATCACCAATCCCATTAGGACTTATTTCCAACGCGGGGTTGTGATGATGGCCATTGGCGCTAATCGCTTGCATGGGTGAATATTGACCGATGTCCCTCCCCCGATATCGGGTTATCGGGCACAAAGACATCGTTGGCGACAGTGGGATAGACTGTTGTGTGGTCATTGATCACTGATCACTGATCACTGACCACTGATCACTGACCCCGGGCCCCGGGCCCCGGGTTCTTGCACCACTGCTCCAATGATTGAGTGCCGAAGTGAAAATAAGAACTCTCAGGTTCTAAACCATGAGGAAGGAAGCTTTCTTCTTTTTTTAGGTAATTCGTTGTTGATTTTTTCACATATTCATTCATTTAACTTTTGCCGCATCGGCTAACAGTGATGCATGTGCGACTGACGCTGCCTGCTACTCGATAGAAGGCGGAGTCTTTATCCATTTTAGGTAAGATGAATATCGTTCGTTCCATCTTACCTAAAAACCAATCCATTGAACCATTCCATCGTTCATCAATGGTCTGAGCATATGGTCTAAGGCTCAGCACTCTATCGTTGGAGGGGGAGGGGCGGACAGGGATGTGTCGGAGCGGCGGAACAGCAGCAACAGCTGTCGGCAGCGACACTCCTCCCAGAGGGCCATTAGCACGGACCGCAGTCCACGGTCCATGGCCCACTCTGCGCCGGACCGGGCAGGGCTCTGGTCTGCCTTTGATTTGAGGTCATGGATCTCTCCATCAATCTACTGCTAACGATTTTTAGGGTCAAAGACACCGGCGAATCTATCGACTCACTGCTAACGATTCTTGGAGCCAAGGTCACAGATGAATCCATCGACTCATTACCAACGATTCTTGGAGTCAAGGTCACAAATTTTCCACTGACTTGAGGCAACGTTCAGTTCCATCAAGTCATGGTTACCAAAATTCCCATCGACTTAGTTATAATTTTCTTATAGACTTTCTTCTACTGTCACCTGTCTCCAATTGACCCGCAGATATCGATTGGTGAGGTCAACGTCAAGTAGTTTCAACAGAGTTCAGAGTTCACGGCATAACCACTAACCAGTGATGCTGCTTATCTCGTTTATGGTTTTAATTAAGTGAAAAAGCCACGTCGCAAATTTAGCTGAGACCAAAGGATTGTATGTACCTACGCCTTAAAACATTTACGCTGTCTTTATTGAAGTTTCTTAAACTGGGTGCAGTAACCAAGAAATGCAATAAACCAAAACTTGTACCAAATCTCCCTTCAATCTTAGAAGGTTTCCACCGCGCACAGCGTCGGCTGGCAGACTATGGGAATTTCTCCATAGAAACAATGAGAAAGTTTCCCATCCGCATGCAATAGTGACTCCGCTTTCCGACTGCTCTGTGAGGATATCGTCTCGTAGTCAATGTGGTCCCGTATGAACTCGCAGCATTGGAAGTTGTCTGTTTCTGAAAATGGATGGGTGATGTAAAGGTTCCACAACTACTCGTATTTTTATGACTTGCACGCTCCCTTCCGGTACCGATGTGGTTCATTTTTAAAGCATCCCTCTCCCTCCCTCCCTCCCTTTTCTTTCCAGTTTTCCTTCCTCCCTCTTCCTTTCTTTCTTTCTCTCTCTCTCCCCCCCTCTCTCTCTCTCTCTCTCCTTGTCTTCTTTTCCACTTTTTCTTTATCTTTCCCTCTCTCTCTTTTTCGTTTCTTCTGTTATCGTTCCAACCCATTCGTTCATAAATCATATCTTAGCCAGTTTCGTACCTACTACCTAGTCCTACATAATTAGCTTTATTTTCCTATTTCGTTTACTTCTTTTGTCACTGCACACGTCGCCGCATTTTCTTCGTGGTCTTCTTCGCTTTAATCTTTTCGTCATTTCATCAAATTCATTTCTCTTTCCGGTACCTATCTATTTCCCTTCTCGCTCTCCATCCCGGCTCCCCGCCGTCTGGAGCTGCAGTTTCATCACCCCTTACCCCAGGCAGGACATTGCAGTCCCAGCAACTCGGATCAGTGAACCACATTGACAAACCTAGTCCAATTCGGAACTGTTCACGGTATACCTCAGTTACCGTCTGGTCGGCAATCAGTGGCGTATTGGCACCTTTAGACTCGCCCCGTCAGCCGTCGCCATCGGGACACGCGGCGCCGACGCGACCGACGGCTTATTGCAGACCGGGCACAAATATGCGCTCTACGGAGCGGAAAACGCAGCCGGCGGCAGTCGATCGAATGGACGAGACATATTGCATTCCTTGTCTGAGGAGGAACTCTGACTGCGTGGTGAGAGTTGAAACTGCACGTAGGTAAAAAATATCACCGGCTTATTGGCATAATTAGAATGTGATATGTATTACGCATTATGCTATTCTTATTTGTACTCTTTTGATGTGATTTACTTTTTCTTCTTCTTCTCTCTCTCTCCCTCTCTCTCTCTCCCTCCCTCCCTCCCTCTCTCTCTCTCTCTCTCTCTCTCTCTCTCTCTTTCTCTCTCTCTCTCTCTCTCTCTCTCTCTCTCTCTCTCTCTCTCTCTCTCTCTCTCTCTCTCTCTCTCTCTCAATTTTCCAGTGCTCGCGCTCCTTGGCAACCATGTCTTTTCAGACGTCGCGTTCTTGTCGCTGACAATGACGCCCAATGACAGTGTGCCTGTCGTAGACGATGCTTTGTGAGCCGTTAACATCGATTTTAGTACGCCTCACATTCCACCTCAAAGACAAAATGTCTGTGATGACGTGTCACGTCTTCAACGTGTGATGGAGCTGGCTTTTATACCTTTAGTTACTTTTGGCCAGTTGCAGAGATTTTATTTGGAACCATCATGATGGTAGAGCGATGAAAAATTGTAAGTTGCGTTTCTGGTCCTTTGGCTACTGTTCTCCTGGTCAATGACCTGTGGTTTCCTAGTTCCTCTGTCTTCTTGCCAGTGTCCCCTTCACTCCGGTCAGCAGTCTCCCATTCCTCTGGCCAATAGCCCCCTATCTACATATCTGGTCAGTAGTCCTTCGTCCCTCTGGTAGGTAAGTAGTCCTCCGTCCCCTTGGCCAATAGTCCCCTGGTCCTCTGCTCAGTGACTCTTGGTCAGTGTTCTCCTGGTCCGCTGGTCAGTGACCCCTTCGTCACTCTGGTCAGGGTCTGCAGCCGCCGGCCTCTGCGATCGATTACCGATCGGCGCGGATCACCGAGCCCGGCACATGGCCACCCCTTCCCTCGCCTACCGGGAAGAGGCCCTGTGGGACTTCGAACTGCACGCCGCCTGCTACGGTGGCAACCGACCTAGCTCCTGAAGAGTCACTCGACCCGATTATTGATCGGCTGACCTGCCGCGATGCGCTATTGGTGCTTTCATAGCCAACCGATCCGATATCTTGATCAATCGACAATCGACCTACTTTGCCTGTCCCATAGCTCAGTTGGTAGAGCGCTGGACTCCCGGTATACACATTGCTCCAACAGACGGTAAATAACTTTTGAAAATACCTATCTCCAATTTTAGTGTTTTCTGAACCAAAATTTTGCGAGGAATCCGATGGCATGGTCCCTGAAATCTGAAAAATTTCCATTTTGGAGATAGCACCTATTTTTTGAAAAGTAAATATTCGTCATGCACAAAAGTCAAATAAATTGAAAATATAATGAGTGAATATTTATACTAACACTAGAATGTATCGAACATGAATTAGTGATATATTTTAGCTGAGATGATACTATATCTGCTCATACATGTACATGAATTACTTACATTAACCCTCGTCGGCCGAGAAGGGGTGGGGCGGATGCCGCCTCATAGGGGTTTTTCGCGATAGCTCAAAACACGCTGAGGGAAAACAGCTGAAACTTGGCATACCTAATATTTTATTCAAGCTGGATCTTTTGACACCAACTGCGTTTTCAGGTCAGGTCAGGTCACTGACCTATGACGTCATAAATGAACCTCTGCACGGTCCTCAGAAGTTGCAACTTTGCAACGCCCTCAGTGCCAGAGGAACTTTCACAGGAAGATGAAACTTACAGGACGTAGTATCCTTTAGAGGTCTCACAAATTGTATATCTCAGATTTTTCCCAAATGTCACATGAGGTCAGTTCGGTCACGTGACCTCACCATAATAAGTCAATGGAGGGAAATATGAAAACTGTTATTTTGACGCCGGAAATTGTCTAAAAACTGTCCCAAGCACATGAAATCGTGGTTTCATGCACTCTTTGTAAGGTCCGATCATGAAACCACGATTTCATGTGCTTGGGATAGTTTTAGATCATTTCCGGCGCCAAAATAACAGTTTCAATATTTCCCCCATTGACTTATAATGGTGAGGTCACGTGACCGACCTGACCTCATGTGACATTTAGGTTAAATCCGAGATAAACAAGTTGTGAGACCTCAGAAGGATACTACGTCCTGTAACTTTCATCTTCCTTTGAAAGTTCCTCTGGCACTGAGGGCGTTGCAAAGTTGCAACATCTGAGGACTTCGCAGAGGTTTATTTATGACGTCATAGGTCAGTGACCTGACCTGACCTGAAAACGCAGTTGAGGTCAAAAGATCCAGTTTGAATAAAAGATTAGGTATACCAAGTTTCAGCTGTCTACCCTAAGCGAGTTTTAAGCTATCGCGAAAAGCCCTATGAGGCGGCACCCGCCCCACCCCTTCTCGGCCGACGAGGGTTAATGTATGTACTAGTTCATGTACATGTATGCGCAGATATAGTATCATCTCAGCTGAAATATATCTCTAATTCATGTTCGACACATTCTACTGTTGTTACAAAAATTAGCTCATTATGTTTTCAATTTATTTGACTATTATGCCTGACGAATATTTATTTTTCAAAAAATAGGTGCTATCTCCAAAATGGAAATTTTTCGGATCTCGGGGACCACACCATCGGATTCCTTGCAAAATTTTGGTCCAGAAAACACTAAAATTGGAGATAGGTATTTTCAAAAGTTATTTACCATCTTTTGGGGCAATGTGGGTAGTGAGAGCCCGGGTTCGAGTCGCTCCGGCGCTCGATATTTGAGACTCCTGACGGGGATGGTCTGCGGTTGGTGGGAGCAGCCGCAGCCAGCTGAAGTCAGTTGAGTGGGACAGGCCGTGTCCGGCTTTGAAGGGCACGTTAAACTTTGGCATCTAAATTCTCCCGTTACCCGGAATTGCGCGATCGGACGGTAGGGGTCGGGGTCTACGCAACAAGCTCTGCTTAGCGTAGGCTTTGGCTCTGTCAATCCGTCCATTCAAACGTTCGAGCTAAATTTATAAAAAAACTTCCTTGACAAACCACCGCTCTGTCCTGACCGTTCAATCTGTCATGTCATGTCGACCGGCGTGTTCTACTGCTGGCAACTGATCTGTTTCCTGGCCGACATCGCTGACCGACCGTCACGCTTTCCTGAAAGGCATCTGACTCCTAAGTGACATCTGGAGACCCATGACTGACCAGTGAACAGGCCATCTGGTGCTTCCCGGCTGTCCGCCTCGCGCATTCTCTTGCGAAGTCGATCCGGTGCTCCTTTACCATCCGATCTGCTGCTCCTAGCTTCTTGCCCGTCCGATCCGCTGCTTTCTGGATACTCTCTTGTCTATCAGATCTGTTGCTTCTTCACCGTCTGACCCGCTGCTCCTTGGCTGGGGGACCTGTAAGATACTGTCCTGACCGCCCGATCCGCTGCTCCGTGGCCGGCCGAGTGGCGTCTGATTGTCAATCAGCGTCGCCGACACGGCTCCGAGCGGCACCGATCAATAGCCGAGGTCGGTCCCGAGTGGCTCCGGCCACCCCGCCCCGCTCCGGAGTGGCTAGCGCACGGTGGAGGAGGGGGCTCCTACGGTGAGGGGAGGGGCGGGGCTCCCACGGTCAGACGGCGGCTCCCATGGCGGTAGACATACTCTCACGCTCAGACGCTCAGTGACATGTCCTTCCGGCACCGTAACAACTATCCTCTGTGTCTCAGACTCATTCAAATATAAAGCATTAATTTGCAGAGTTGTCTACAAAGGTGCAAAGTTTCAAAGGTAACAATAAAAAACAATGGTAGACTGCGGGCAGTGAACTGACAGGATACAATGTCGTCCACTGGTCCACGATTGGAATTCATTCGTGGACTAAAAGGTTGACAAAGACCCTCATATCTTATGAAACGCGTCACTGCTTTGCCCAGCGACAAGCTTTAGTGACACTTTAATCACTTTTACATCTCATTCATGGAAGACCATCACCAAGCACGACAAACTTTCACGGACAAACGGTAAAGCTCCATACCCAGAGACACGTTCCCTGTTGGTGAAACCTACTTCTTCACAAATCCATCCAAACTCGCTCGCTGTTTGACGGTCCCAGTCCCAGTAGTTCGGCGCGGTCTGTGTCGGAGATCCCACCAACTTCCAGCACTCCGAACCATGGACCATAGCGGACGACCTCTCCGCTCTGTGATTGAAGTGCGCACGCCGGACCGCGGCGGCACCGGTTGTAACGCCAGGGAAGGCTCGGCAAATGTGTCCCATGGCGTGGCCTAGCGTCGTGAGGCGCCGTAGTAGCGGTCTCGTGACCTGGGTTTACAGGGTGTGCGCTCACCTGAACAGCGACTTCGGTCCCCAGCGGGCGGCGCCGGGCTCGCACAAAGGTCACGTTCAGGCACTGCCGCGGTCGCTCACCGTGGGGTCATGGACGCGGGGCACTACGGACTGGGTAGAGGACGGACGAGCAGAGCGTTAGGCGGGAGAGAGTGTGTGTGAGAGAGGAAAGAATAGAAAGACAGAGAGAGAGAGAGAGAGAGAGGGAGAGAGGGAAAGAGAGAGGAGAGAGGAAAGTATAGAAAGACAGAGAGGGAGAGAGAAGGGGAAAGAGAGGGAGAGAGAGAGAGAGAGAGAGAGAGAGAGAGAGAGAGAGAGAGAGAGAGAGAGAGAGAGAGAGAGAACGCTCGATGTATTTGTTCTCGAACGTATGGACGTATCATCTGATCTGTTTGTTCCTCTGATGACATTCTGATACACACTATTGGCCACCACATAGCATGCACGCAATTATCACGACATGGGCAAACGAAAGGAAGAGGCTTAGCTGATATTTCAACATAACTGAGGGAAACAAAAATAAACGCTAATCTAAAGGTTGATGGAAGTAGGTAAACCAATAACTACAACGTCGGCATTTCATACTTATTATAGCACATCAAACAAAGCTTAGATTGACTTTCTGGGAAGTTTCCAGCTTTACGACACACACAAGACACGTGACTTGCTAGATGTTTGATTTCTACAGCCCCTGATCCTGATGTGAAATCCTCACCTGGAGTCCCCGTATTTGTCACCGCCGCGCCACGCCTCGCCGCTCGGGTTTTACCTCGTCTCCGTCCGGCGCGGTGTTTACCCAGTGAGCCGGCAGCTCCTCCGTATACGGCCTGGAAGCGTCCGCCGCCGGCAGCAGTGCCCCTGGGGGACCCAGAACCGAGCACCGGCACCCAATCTGAATTTCAACTCAGCCAGCACTAATAAATGTCGCGATAAACGAATAGTATGACGACGTCTATTTATTGTTATTGCTCCTGTCCGTGTCACAAATAAAACGGAGAGGGCTTTTCACTACTGGCTGTTTGTATCTTCCACTAACCTAACTTACAGCTTCTGTGTTTGAAATACAGCTGCCTGAAGTTACAGCTGCCTGAAGTTTTCATAGTGTACTTACATTTATAACCATAATTTTATCGGTCAAAACAAAAAAGTAATTGAATTACATATCCACACAGATATTTCCAATTGCACGTAAATAGTCAGCAATGTAATGGTTTACAGGCGCTGAATTCCTAAAGTCAAACAAAATGCAATGAATTTACTGCAGAGCTCTCTTGACATATGTAGCTACTGTCACAGTTATCATATCCGCTATGACATTTGCCGAAAAGTATTAGGTAGCTTCCAATTAATTCCTTTCGGAAGGAATATTCAATAGTAGCTTTGCACTTCGTAGTATTGAGGTAGCATACTTGGCTGCGAAATGTCAGCTCGTCAACTAACTGATAGAACCTCGCTAACTAAGGTACTCCGAAATCCCCATCCTTTGTTTTAGGCTCCGAACTCTGACACATTAGTCCGTATCAAGCTAATGGAGGGCCTGTTTTACTTCGTTGGAGTGTTTTCTTGACATTCTTTTCTTAAGTAGGCAGTATTTCCTATTTAAATAGCTTCCACCTATTTTCTTTTTACATTTCAATTTCATGGATTCAGTTAAAGGGACTATCCCACCTTTAACATGGGGTTTGAGTTGAGATAGCCAAGTTTGCGGCGAGGTTCAGAAACCACTATCTATCTAGGTTGCAACCCCCGCGGCCTCTTGGTGTTGAAGAAATTCGTTCCCTTCATTTGAAAATGGGCCTTGCGCAAGGCCCTATCTTCAACATGGAGCGACCGTTAGTGTGACGTCACCTCGTTTAGTCATTCTGATTTAAATGGGTTTGTTCGTTGAAAAATCGCTTAAAACTTGGTCTGGACTTTGTTGTGGTGCCTACAGAGTAAAAAGAATCAGCTTTATGACAGTAATGTGGCCTGGGGAAGGAGGTAATTTTGGGCTGTGACGTCACATGTTTGAAAGTTTGTGTTTGGAATATGGGAAGCCTAAGATGTTTAATGAAAAATAAATGCCAGAACCGTGTTCCTGGTCATCCAATCTATAAAGTCGGGCACAATTTAACTGGTTTTAACAACATTTTAGAAGGTGGGATAGTCCCTTTAATATACGGATTGATTGGCGGGTGGGTGGGGGTGGGGTTGTACCACGGAAATGTCTTTGTCCATGCTATGACGTGAGTGAATGTGTGAATGTTGTTAATGTCTAAATTAATAACCGCAGATACGGATTCTTAGCAATAATCGTCACGCAATTTGAGAATGTGGATCGATCATGATTGTTCAATACGATACAATATGATAGCCAGCTTACGTTTTCTAGCAGTGGAACATTAGTTATAAAGAATCAAAGCCGTGCAAGTGGTTAACAACGGCAGATATCTCCGTTTCCGTATACGAGTACATCGCCTTCATGCGGCGAACCATCACGCTATTTCCATTGTACCGTATTGTTCCTTTGACAATTACCCTGCGAGTTTAAGTTGCATTTTCCCTTCCCAGTGGAAGGGAAATGCTTTTGCCGTAAAGGCTTTTCTGTGACGACTACTCTGCTACCACTTTTCCCTTGCTATTCGCATTCAGCAGGGCAACGTGAAGCCGTGCAGAACGTCTCACTTTACCAGCTTTCTCGCAATTCTATATGCACTTTGTGTCTACGTTGCAGCTCTCACAGACCGTTGTTAGCGGACTCTGATTTCGGTCGGCTTGTGCGGTGTCATTTGGCATTTCTTTAATTGTTCTCTCACGGTTGGCGAGCGGCGAGCCGGTAAACTGTTCGAGCGAGAGCGGACAGCTCGTCGGGCTGGCGAAGAGGAAAGTCGTGCTACGCCAGTGCCGAGGCTGTAGTGACTGCCGAGTTCCCAGAGACGAGACCTGGAATATGTTTTAGGGCCTTGGCCTGGAACTTTTCAGTTATGCGTACTCCATCACCTAAATAGGTGGGTAGCTGATAAACAGGCGGCTAATTGACGAGGGTCACATGCATGAAAATAGCTGGCAAAAAAGAGAATCTTAACTTTTTTTGCCCGTTAGACAGCCTTGTCTCTAGCATTCCTCTCTGGCCTAATATCAAACTGATTCGTCGCCTGAAGCCTCTGCAGTCTGCAAGTGAGCAATCTGGATAAATGCACAATATTTCAACATCGCATGCCTGACTCCTGTTGAAACGTTGAGTGTCGACGGCAGTCCATGATGTTAATCTGTAGCCAACGTCCGGGGCCATTCTGGTAGGAACCGCTGCCAAAGTAGGTCAGACTGGCTGGCAGTCAATGCCGCGATATCGAGCTGAGGAGACCCTAGTCACGAGCCGCTTCAGCCATCTGGGAGCCACCCGCGCCCTCGCCAGCGTACTACGCCAGTGCTTCAAATAAGACTCGGGTAGTGAAACTTGCAATGGATGATGCAATATGCAGTCCACGGGACGAGCTATGATGACTTTCTCGGGTTTTGATTGCGTTCACATGTGTGCGTGAGACGTGCAGTGAATACTTACATGCAAAGTTTGTCGATGTTGATAGGTTGTCCTACTTCACAATTCACGTCAAATCCATCTGACCAAAGCAAAGGAAATCAGTGCACGAACCAAACTGCAGTGTCTGACCAGTCCACGCATGCCCTGTCCTATTGATTATTTCTCGCTGCACTTCTGCAGGGTCTGACAGAGGTCTGTGATTGTGTGGTTGTTACTGTATGATAAAGTGTTTCACAGGGATGTGTGTGTGCCCCAGTGCTGGTCACGCTGATGGTCCGCGCAGAGTGTCTGATCAGTGCCGCTTTATCCGCAGGTCTGGTGAAGCTCGGCGTACACTGTATGACAGGACGTAAGGTGGCTGTGAAAATAGTCAACAAGGAGAAACTCAGCGAGTCGGTACTTCAGAAGGTGAGAAATGAAGAGCTATACAAATCGTAGATATATGCACATGACCAAGCAACTTGGCATTTTTACTTGCATTTTTTTCTTGATAGTGCTACTTTCTTGTAAGTTACAATGTACAAAGTAACAATGTAACGTAGAAGTGCTTATGCAAACATATTTCCTTTATCTTCCGTGGCTCATTTATGAGCGATAGCCAACCGTCCGTCGCGCTGTCGTCATGCCGGCCTTGACATTATCGCGTACAGTTAAGTTCCAGAAGTAATCCTTCGTGTAGTTGGGCTTCCCCAGCCCCGACAGCTGCGTTAATGAGATTGCTTCAGTATGGTGGGGTGGTGCATCATATTCGAGTTACGTCATATACGAGCATCACGGCACGGTTGTAGTTAGTGGCTCGTACATGGTAGCCACTAACCACCCTTTCCGTGCGTGATGTCAACAGGGGAATACAGGCTGTTGGAGCGCGTTGACAGTCGAGCAGTGGGTTATCGTTTATCGTGTGTATGCTAGTGGCAACCCTGCAGACTGAGCACCTAGAGTAACCATCACCACCAGCCACAAATCATTCTCGGCCTAACTAGGGTAACAAGTATAGACCGGGTTATAGGCTGTCCGCTCTCAGGGTAAATTAAGAGACGGTGTCGATGGCTGAATGCGTTTTGTTGGAGCCTACCTCAGATGCTTCGCTGCTTTTACTGTACCTGAAAGAGTTTGTTTTTATCCTCAGGTGGAAAGAGAAATCGCCATTATGAAGCTGATCGATCATCCTCATGTGTTAGGATTATATGATGTGTATGATAACAAGAAATATCTGTAAGTATGCTGCTGCAAATGGAATGGGGCGCCAAGAAGGGTCAACTTTAGTGAGCGATACACATGATCATGCATCGCAACTAATGCATGCTTCGCTTTTTTACGTGTCATCCACATGTCTAACTTCAAACGTTATCACTTTTGATTGATTGCCCGCGCTTTGTTAAAAATATTCTGGATGACTTACATCCGCGAGTTCTTGTGGTAAAATTGAACGAAAAGCATCGCGAAGGTTCTTAAGCAAAGTCTACCTTAAGTGGATCGTCATGTCTGTAAAACATGCTCTCCTATCGGTGACATCTGACAATACTGCGTGGCTCTTGTTGCAGATATTTAGTGTTGGAACATGTGTCCGGAGGTGAACTGTTTGACTATCTCGTGAAGAAGGGCAGGCTGACGCCCAAGGAGGCGAGGCGATTCTTCCGGCAGATTATCTCCGCTCTGGATTTCTGCCACAGCCACTCAATATGGTAAGTGCCGTCTGTGCTTCATCCATTTCCTTAGGGAAGGCTTTCAGTTTATTCTCGGGTAGATGCCTCAGGGAGGATTAACCTTCTGTCAGCATCGGAGGCGCAGTCTGTGATCAATGCCGACAGTGTGGTTGGACATTTCCCAGCAACCCCGGAGCTGCACCCCATCGCGCTGATCAGCCGCGGTGGAAGTTAGCAGCCCACTCAGTGATGGTGGCACTGGCGACGGTCGAGAGACCAATGGAGCGTGTTCTCCACTGGAGTGATGCGAACAACAAATAGACCGGTGGCTACGATCGTAACAACTTTTGAGAATCTCAATGATGTCCTGGAGACAAAAAGCAAAGGTCTTTTTCAGAGGCGTTCGTTGCGTTCTGCAGCTCAAGTGATCTGTACTTCTATCGTTGGATGTAAGCAATGGTATGTTTGAGCATCGTTAGTAATATCATCGTGATGAAAAATGACCTTATGCTCATGATATAATATGATTAATGAATTGAAATATGACCCCAAAAAATCATTAATGATTTTTTGGTATTATTTCAATTCCACTTAATCATATTATATATAAGATAAAAAGCATAAGGTCATTTTTCCTCACGATAATCGTACTTCTATCGAGTTGTTTTTGCGGTTGACGACATTTGTATTTGAAATGGAAGGACTCTAAATGTAATATTTTTGTACTCTGGCTGGACTATTTATTTTGAACAGCTTTGAGTGGTATCATATCGTTTGCAGATACGTTCAGTGAACTCCATTACGTAGTGTTGAATGTGTTTTGTACTACTCAGCGCTTTCTATGTGTGATCATCATCCCATACCCTCGCCACATCCGCCACCAAAATCGGTACTCTCAGCACGATTAACCGTTTATTAATCGCACCACATGCGTCAGATACAATCCAAACTAATGAACAACCGCCATCACTCAAATACACAGCCCAATTTAGTCTGAACCCCGCCCTGTTCCGGCGGATGCCGGGTCTCGACTCCAGCCGTCTACAGCATCCAGGACTCGCGCTTCACCTTGATGCAGTCGTCGCCGTAGTTGGGCAGCGGGTCGCGCTGGCAGGTCTTGTCCACCATGTAGGCGGCCTGGAACTCGCGCGCGCTGAAGAACAGGCAGCGTTTCGGGCCGACCAGGTCCTGCGAGGACTCACCGTTCATGTCGCCGCAGAGGCCGCACACGCGGTTGCGGAGGAACATGGGCTCCAGCATCAGCTTGACGGCCGGGCCGACGATGCGGAGGCGCGCCTGGTACTGGGGCAGCTCCAGCTCCAGCAGCTCTCCAGTCCACTTCAGGATGCGCGCCTCGGGAATCTTGTCGGCGGTCTCGCTCTCGATGACGACCAGGTCGCCGATGGGCAGGCGACGAGTCTCCTGGTTGTCGACGCGCAGGTGGTAGTCGAGGCCAGTGGGCATCAGCTCGATGATGCGCGTGCTTGTGATGATGCGGACGGCGCGGCGAGAGCCCACCTGCTTGACGAGGATGGCCAGCTTGGTGACCTCGGAGCAGTCCTTGGCCATCAGGTGCCAGCACGAATCAACCATCTTCTCCGGCAGGGTTACGTTGTCGAAGGTCTTGATGAAGTGCTCGTCGATGACACACTTGTGCATGTTGATGCCCATCATCTTACGGTTGCGCATCTCCCAGCTATCCTCGTAGGCGTTGATGCCCTCCTTGATGTTCAGGAACGGCATGAACGGAATTGACAGACCGAAGTTGTTGTTGGTGTTGTACACACCGTTGGTCTTCCACGGGAACTCCATGGCATGGATCTTCTTGATCTTGAAAATCGTCTTGGCATCATCATACATGAGCTTCCAGCACTTCGAGAACGGGTTGAATTCAAGCTGAATGCTACGCTGGTTCATGTTGTGCAGCTTAGATGGCCACATGGTCTTAGGGAAGCTTGCCAGGCGGTTGAGGAAGTAGTTGCCGATGAGCTCCATCCAGGAGGGAGAGTTATAATCCATCTTCTTGGTGAGGCTCTCCTTACCTAGGAGTCCGACGGAGGTCAGCTCGTCTTTCAGGTGCGTGTTCATATCCACAGTGATCTTGGCTTGGTTCATACGGGACGCCTTGATCTTGGCCATCTCACAGACAGGTGCGTGCTCGAAGCCATTGTTCCTCATTTCGCGGCAATCACGAACAACACGGTTCTGGTTGGCAAACATCTTGTAGAGGTCAGTCTGACGGAGAAGACCGTTCACGGTTGCCACCCTGGTTATGGTGTCGTTGATGCCAACGTTGATGGTCATCTCCATGGGCGCGATCATGTTCGAGGCAAGCAGCTCGTTCAGGGTGCGACCAACGTGAGGCCAGGTGATGTGTCCGTTGACAATCAGCTCACGCTTGATGGGCACATCGTCGGTAGGCACCATCAGCAGGCGCGCGTCGACCTTGGTGTTGAGTCGGGAGGCATCCTTCACCAGCATCGTCTTGAGGGCCATACGCTTCTCCTTCATGCCCATGGCGCTGACCACAACAGTGTAGCCGAGGACGTTTCCGGTGTGGATGTCCTGCAGCACGCGGCGGGATCGCTTCATCACCTCACGACGAGCGTCCTTCTCGATAGCGGCATGCTTCTCATCGCGGTACTGCGCCTTGTCGGCCAGCCACTCGATGTGCTCTACAGGCTCAGCCTCCGGGTTGTTGACGGTATCCAGAGTGTGGTAGCGGGCAAAGTCATCCTTGGCCACAGAGATGATCATTTTCTGGGTGGTGGCAGTGGCGGTGTCGAGCGTGAGCTTCATCAGGTTCGGGCGGATGGTCGGCAGGACAGTGAACATGTTGCCAAGCTTGCTGGTTGCGCTGATCTTGCGGAAGAAACTCCAGATGTCACCGAAGTCGTCTTCACTCTTGACGGTCATGGTCATGTCGATGCCGAACATGGCCTTGCCGAGCCTCATCTCAGTGGTGGTCGGGGTCTTGACGTTGATGGGCTTGGTGTCCGAGTTTTGACGCATGGTTGTCGTCATCTTGGTCAGGTCCAGAGCAGATGTGAACGGATACGTTTCCATGCGAAGGAGATTGAGTTCGCTGGGCTTGTTGATGAACTTGGCGAACACCTCGACACGGTTGCTCTTGGTGTCCCACTCAGTGCTAGTGGTGAGGGGCAAGCTCATCATGATGTTGCGGCTGACTCCTGCGGAGAGGAACCGCATGGTAAGCGGGTTGACGGCACCAGCAAGAGAGAGCATCTTGACGTTGATGAACGGCTGCAGGTTCTTGGTATCGAGCTTGATCAGTCGGCTGCCATCAGCAGACTTCTTGCTCTCGAAGACGACATCACCACGGATGGAGAGGACAGCGGGGGCGGACCTGATGACCATCATTGGCACACCAACATCGGTCGGAAGTCCGATGACGTGATCCACCAGGTTCATGATCTTCTGGAAGTTCTTGACCTCGAACTTCTTGGTATCGGCGTCGCGCATTTGCTGCAGAGTGTTCTGGATGGCCTGCTGGTCGAAGGCGAACAGACGCTCCATGGAGCCCATGATGTTTGCCTGCAGCCAGACCATGAGAGGCTCGTTCTCACGCTTCACCATCTTCAGCAGGTTCTTGATCTCGGCCAGCTCTCCAATGGCGGCCTGCAGAGGCTCAGAGCCGCGGTTGAAACGGTTGATGTTGGTTGTGCTGTCCGGCGCCATCAGGAAGTCAATCACATTCTGCAGACCAACGAACTTGCTAAACATCTGAATCGGGAAGAAGGTCAGGCTGTTGTAGCTGCGCATGTGTCCGCGGTAGGTCAAAGAGGAAACGTCGAACGGCGACTTATTGATGACGGTGTCCATCTCGGCAGTGACCATGAGAAGATCAATCTGGCTTCTGACCAGGATGTTCTTGGTGAACAGGTCGGCGTGGAGCATCGGGCGGGCCAGCCGGAACACGGACCGGGCCTTCTCACGGATCTCCCACACCCACGGGACGTTAATGTCGGTCAAGTTGGCAGCCTGCTCCAGGAAGCTGGAGATGTAGTTGGTGATCTGCTGGTCGCTCTCGACCCAGGTGTGCATCGCCAGGGTCTGGTAGGTTGCCAGAGAAGGGTTCAGGGTGATCAGCACAGTGGTGGCCGCCATCCGGACCTCGTGGAACTCGTTGCGGTCAAAGGCGATGGGCTTGACAACCTCCTCCACAACAGTCGGATTGATTTCGCGGAACTTCATCATGGCATAGATGGCAGTCTCACGAACGTGCACGTTTTCATCCTTCTTCGTAGCGATCTCCACCAGAGTCGGCACCACAGCCGGGTGCTGCAGGGTGGCAAGTGCCTTCAGAACCACCATCTTCTCACGGATAGAAATATCCTCGGTCAGGCGTTTCTTGAAGAAGGGAATCCATTGCTGCTCAATCTGCTGAGTCTCGAGGCTACAGAACTTCTGGAACATGGTAACAGGGAAGGCGTTTGTGGTGGTGGCGCGGCGAATGCAAGCAATGTTGACCGTCTTGGCGAAGGCCAGCATGCTGTTTTGGCGGAGGTGCTCATCATTCTGCGCGATGCCGTTACTCAGCGTCTTGAACATCTCCTGGAGGATCTCGACAGTGGGGGTCTTGATGTGCATGGGGATGAACATAACGAGCGTAGCAGCCTCGGCACCGACAACTTGCTTGGTCTCGATCCACTTCTTCACCATCATGATGCAAGGGTTGGTGCCTCCCATCGCCACTGCCTCACGGAACAGCTTCTTCATGACATCCACGTTGCGGTCGGGGATGGTCGAGATCTTGCTGTAGATGTCTTCCAAGTCAGCCAGAGACATTATGTTCAGCAGCGAGTGGAGGACGTTGACCATGCCCGGGGTGTCACGGGTCGTCGGGTCAGGCACCTGATCGAAGCTGGAGTCGAGGCTGGCCAGGACATCGAGGACCTTCTTCTTCAGCTCGGTAGCGGGCACCTTCTCCAGCAGGCGGTGCAGGGGCACGACGGGGCGTGCCATGTTGAAGACCGGGGCGTCAGTCAGCGTCGGCTTAGCCAGGAACTCTTTCTCGGGAGTGATGGTGTCGCGGATGGACACGGCCCAGCTGATGAGCTTCAGCTCGCGTTTCTGTGGCGGGTCGGGGAACGGCGACGTCACCGGCCTGGTGGCCAACAGGATCAGCGTCTGGTTCGTGTCAGTGATGATCTGCTCCGTGGCCGCCTGGAACGGGTACATAGCGTGGATGCTCTCGGAGTTCACCGCCTCAATCTCGAAGGCCTTGCGGTTGCCACGGACCAGGTAGCGGACCATAGTGGTGGTGTTGGCCTGAGTGTTGAAGCAGTCGGTGACGTTCTCGCGGCAGGTGATGGGCGCCGGGCTCATGCTCTGGAACATGTTGCGACGCTTGCACTTGTCGTGGAAGATGTTCTTGGTGATGAGGAAGCGGGGCTTCTTCACCTCCTTGGGGACGCTCTGCTCGGTCCAGCTCCAGTCGCCCATCACGTTGACGCCGAAGGTCTTGATGGTCTCCAGCTGGGTCTGCGGCTCCAGGATGGGCGTCACCGTGTAGCCAGTGAGGCAGAGGCCGCCGATCGACTGCTCCTCGGCCTCAAAGTACAGCGGCTGTTTGACGTCCTCGAAGAACTTGCCGGTGGGGAACTCGGAGACGATCTCCTTGTCCATGGTCATCTGCCAGCGCTGCACGATCGCCTTCTTGATGTTGACCATGTTCTCGGGCTCGTTGCCGCCCACGATCAGGTCGACGATCTTGCCGTTCTGCAGCTTAACGATGAAGGGCTGCTCGAGGAGCTGCTTCACCTCGGTGACGGGCTGCCAGTGGAGCGGCACGCTCTCATGCCAAGACAGCTCCACCTGCTTGTTGCGCAGCTCGGCCATCTCGGTGTCGCGCAGTTTGAACTGGAGGACGTCGGCGGCCGGTGCCTGGACCAGCAGTGTGGCGCGCAGGCCCATGCCCGAGTACTGGGAGGAGATCTCCGGGATGCCCGTCATCACCTTCGCCACGAACCGGTACTCATACTGGTTGTTGGGCTTGAAGCCATAGTTGTTGGCGGCCGCCGCCGCTGCGGGAGAGACAAGAGAAGTCGGAGGTCAGTGATCGGACAATATTGAGTGATGTTTGACAGACAGAGGCACAAAAGTCACTGAATGATATACTTGAAGTGTGCTTTATTCCTATGCTTTGGTATCAGCTCATTCAAAGTTAAACTTTTTGTAGATAAGAGAAAGGCATTGAATGTTCCTCGTTTTCTCTTAACCCTGTGAGGTACAGACCCAAGTGCAAATCGCATTCAAATAGTCCGTAGACATTTATGGAAAAGCGTGAACGATGTTCTATGCAAAGGCCAGCATTGATAAAATAAGTTGCTCTGATACCATGGTTTAATGATCTTTTCTAAGAATTTATCAGATGTCATGCAAGTAATTGAGGTCTTAAACACCTTTGTTACTCTACTTTCAGCAGATTTACTTTTTAAAATTTTAATCAATGATGCCAGCGTTGTATTGCATATCGATGAAACTTCGAACTTTCCTTTTGTTGCTAATCGCAAGAAACACTTCGAACCTTGGATATACGTAAATCAAACCATACATTTTGTTGTTGAAATTACGGGCATGAACTTGGTTATTTACCTTTCAAAACAAAGTTATGTCATAAATAAACAATATTTTAAATTCGCCATAATAAGCGAGCAATATTGCAATTTATTTGTTTTTCTTCAATATACCCTACGTAATAGTGCAGTAAAGATTATATAAAGTTAAAGCCTGAAAGTATGTGAATGTAGCGCTTGGACATTTAAAGTGAAATAAGAGGGATTATCAAATATAAAAATGAAAATATCAGCACGATTATCAAAAACATGTACCACATCTTTGAAATATTTGCAAGCTAGTTAATAGAACATCTCGGAAGCGCTCGGAACAGTGACTTTTATGAAGTTCAAACAAAATACGATTGAACAAGCTCGACATTGAAAAAGCACTATAAAAAAAGCACTATGGTCCATTGCTTATAGTTATAGCAATGGACTAGGTATAGGAACCAGAAAACCTGAAGTTCTTTCTAGATGAATGAAAAGGTTTGCAACGCGATCAATTGATTTCAATCAAGCTTAAATTTCGGTAATTTCTATTTGCCGAGCGGCGAGCATGTGGACAGCAAATTTAGTTATAAAGTTGGAATGAAGATGATCAAATGTGACAATTCTTACGTTAACCAAACAAATCATGTAACGTTACCCTGAAGCCACATCAAAATACAGTTCATTTGGTTATGTCCCGTGTAATTAAATTGAATAAGGACTTTCAAGTCATAAATGCTGTTGGGCAGGAGATGCATGCTACTACTACTTTTGAATCATACAAATTTAGCTCAATCTCGTCAACGTTTGAGAATTAGGAATATCTTATCCCGATAACACAATCCACCCATTTTTACAGGACTAGACTTCATTGATAGTATCCGAGTCTTGATCTCTGAGCTCGTGCTACAAAAGCCATTCTCACCACGACTATCTGGTACACTTTTGATGCACATTAGGTGCAGATTCGGTGCAAATTTGGTCAAATTAGGTTCATTGAATTTCTTTGAAGTTATTAGTTAGCGTTGCGCCGTTGCTTGAATACTTGATTTTGACACTATCAGACATTATTTTCAGTAAAACACTGAAATAAATTCATGATATGAAGATATCTTTTGTAAAAGAGATTTGGTGCAAAGCTGGTCAGGTTAAGTGCGTTCGCCAGATAACTCGTCGTGAAAAATCTACCGAGATGAGCACAGAACGGTCGGGGACGGCGTCGGGGCAGCGCCGAAGACTGACTTACCGCAGAGCAGCAGCAGGAGGGAGGCTGAGGTCTTCATGACTGGAGCTGATGTGCCCCTCTGTCATGCCGGGAGGACCTGGCCGGCCGCTTATATACGGCCCCGAGGCGGGCGGCGGTGGCAAAAACGGCCCGTTTCGCTGTGTGTGTGTGTGTGTGTGTGTGTGAGTGCAGCGCACCCCTCGCCGGCCGGCCCGGCGACAGGGCGGCCCGGACCGGCCGCTAGAGCTGTTGCTGACCCGTTTTTGCCCCCGACCAGGCCCTCGAGCGGAGAGTTAGAGTCATCTCGGCCAGTTAGGCTGGCAGACAAAGCCCGGCTCATCTGCCTCACTGTGAAAGGGTTGTGGGCTGGCGTGGCAAAGTCAGTGTATGGCTTTATCCTTGGCAGCATTTGTAACCGAGCTGGAAATAAGATGCGGCAGGTGAAAGGAGTTGTTTATTATTTCCCATACATACGAAGGATACGGAGTCTGTTGTTTTACCCTTATCAATGGTCCAAATCTGATTTAGGAACCTGATAAACAAAGCATTTTAATTCATTTACTCTTGCCCGCGTCTTCTAATGAAAGAAAATGGATGAAATCAAGAAGATGACAAGCGCGAATAATTTTATTTTATTTTAGATATTTTACTGCGTAAGGACCGCGCTCTAAATGATCCATCATATCATGATAGTCGATAACCATTTCTGAACGAAAAATGTGTGCTTGAGTGTAAAGTCTTAACCGTTATTAATACGGTGTTTGGTATGAGCTTGGACTGATGGCTGAAGCTGGGATCTGAGATTATAGGTAGCACTGCAATAGCTGAGAAATCGTGCGGTCTTCACGAATGTAAATATCAGAACTAGTATGTTGCGTTTTGGTCTAGATTGGTTTCCCTTCCGTCAGTAGAAAACGTTACGCCGGCCGTCGCTGCCGATTTCTGCGACCCGCGCCTCCCCGTCCCCGTCCCCGTCGGCGTCGGCGCGCTATATTAGGGCATCCATCAGGGCTACTCGGCTGGGATGGGCAGTGTGACAGCTCTCCCTCCCCCTACGACAGAGGCTCGTGTCACCTCACCGACCGAGCACGTGGTCGGCGACACACAAAGACGGCAGGGAGGGGGTCTACGGGGTCAATGATACCCCGTCACACCCGAGGCAGGACTGTGTTCAACGGAGTGAGCGAACGCGGATGTAAGACCGACCCAGATGGAGATATTGCTACCCACGTCCATCCACCCACGCGACGGTAATGGTGCTCACATGAACTACTCGCGTATTTAAAGTGGTGCGGAAAGGCGCAATTTTCCGCCTGGAACTACATAGGTACAATATTGGAGCTGACAGACTTCCTTGTAGTTGTCGCTGGTCGACAAAGGCATGAATCTCCAAGGCCTATAAGCATTTCATATCAATAGGTGGTTGCAGGCGGCAGCACAAATCACTGAAGGTTCATTAGATGTTGGCACTGCTCAGATCCGTGATATATCTATAACCACTCTATACGGGAACTGACAGTACTTACGACCCAATGTTCTAGTCTCTAGGCACACCAGACCACCAGCAATGTGTCGGCGTAGACTGTGCACTGTGCGTGCTTCTTGTCTCATCTAAAACCCAAGTGGAACAATGTGCTAGTACGACTAGGCTGCTCGTGTTTGGGGCGTAGGCCCAGAATAGCACCGGCCTCACAGAATCCTGCTGAAAATCGATGGCGACGGCACGAACGAACCGACCTATATTGATTGACCTGGTTGACTGGCCGAATGGATAAACTGTCAGGATGGGAGGCACATTTAACTATGATCTTTTCTCTTTATTGCCCTTCATTTGTACTTTGGTGGTTGCCAAGCCTGAACAGGAACTGTGGAGCTGTAGCCTTTTATTTTTTATTTTAACCTGTGTACTGTGTAGTGTGTACTTTCCCTTCAGTGCGGTAGGTACAAAAACTTTGCTCTCAGCTGGTGTCAAACATGTTTGTTACCCTTTAATTACACCTGACTAATGCATCATGTTTCGGTATCTAATAGCTCAACATTACCTCTCGTTGAGCCGTCCCGATTTCAGCTAGCCACTGGGAAACCTTTCGCTTCCCGTCTCAGCGACCGTGAGCTCTTCTCCTCCTACTTCAGCCATGGAGAGCCCTGCTTTCTTCCCCCATTGCAGCTACCACGGACCTCTCAATCTCCCGTTGGAACTACCATGACTCCCTTTATCTCCCATTACAGCCGCTGTGATCCCCTCCCCATTTCAGTCACTGTGAACCCTTTTGACTGCTAATGCATCCGCCGTGAGCCTCCCCATTGTAGCCACGGTCAGAGGTCAAAAAAACTTATTTTGTGTCACCTACAAAATTTTTCAACCCCCTTTGTGACCCCTGCCCCCGGAGGCCGGATAAGTGTTGCACTAGGGCGGTAAAATTTGAAAAATCATAGGATTCATTAGGCCAATGTTAATGTTAGTGTCATCAATGTTAGTGTGGCCCTAAACCTGGATAATGTATTACCAGTAAAACGCCTTTTGGGCGAAGAACGAGCGAGCGAGATAGTGAGCCCTGCACGTGCAGAAGGGCGAGAGGGTACTTCCAACGGGCTTGTGCAAAGCGCCCTTCTAACCGGTCGCTAGCGGTGTACCAAATTTGAACGCAATCGGCCCAGCCGTTCCTGAGATCTGGAAGCGGCATTCTGCACGTGCGCACGTGCAAACGGGGTCCAAAATGACTTTTGCACGGCACCCTACTAACCGGTCCCCAACCGTGTACCAAATTTGAGCGCAATCGGCCCAGCCGTTCTCGAGATCTGGAAACGCCCCCTGCACGTGCGCACGTGCAGTAGCACCGTAACCGCAACACATGGGAATGCATTGTCTGGTGGGTGCCTACCTGTATGCCAAGTTTCAGCGAAATTGCCCCAGTAATTACCGAGTTACTGAAATGGGAACAAATTTGGCACCTCTTATTGTTGTATTTTGCACGTGCAGTGGGGTCACTCACATAGATGAAGAGTATCCGACCTTTGGTAGAAGGGATGCAGCTACCCTATAAAAATGACCGCAAGACAATCGCTCAAGCCGCTGCTGAGATATGGGCCTCTCAAAATCATTACTTTTGCAAAACTGCTTGAACACCCTTGACTTTTCACGTGGCACGTGCCACGGCGGTCACTGAGATGTATCAAAAGTAGTCAATTACGGGGTAGAAGGGATGGGGCTACCCAGCAAAAAAGACCGCAGGCCATTCGGTCCAGCGGTTGCTGAGATATAAGCCTCTCAAAAGCGTTACAGGCCGGGCCGGGCCGGGCCGGGCCGCTCATACTGAGATTTTTCCGTTATATTGAAAAGACTCACTTCGCTCGCTGCGCTCGCTCGCTCGTAATTTAACAGTGTCCCAAAATTTGTTGATTTGGGTGGGAAATACTGAGATTCAGATTCATTTGCCACTCTCACCATCAATTTCTAAGAGCAGTTAACTGTCAGCCAAGAACACCTTGCTACCTCAAAAGGCAGTTCAGGTGTGGTGGACTTGGACAGATGGGCAGTTGGACTGAGTTGTGTGGATACTTGGAGTTGGTTTATGATCATAGATACTCATGGATAAAAATAAATGCTTATGATCTTTTCTCACTCTTTTTGTATCAAATCTAACCAGCAGTTTCCAGTTTCCACCCTCTACCCCTTTTTGGTGGATAATATCCCCCTCTGACACCCCAGCCAAAACTCAACTTTGGGACACTGAATGCATGTGTAACTAATCTTGTGCAGATGCATTTAAGAATTGCTGACATTCTATTTTACATTTTTCCATAATACATTTAGATTGCTGTTCCATATGGTGAGATTTCACACCTGTTATGACATAACAAATAATAGGTGCCTATGTATAATACAATATACCTACCTATGCAACATGTTGCAAAAGGTTCCTTTTCTACATCAATGCCACTAATTTTATTAAACAAAAATTATAATCATTAGATTTTTTGGTACTAGTAGGTATACAATAAGCCAAAATAAAAAGGTGTAGGTGCTAGGTAGGTGGGTTGTATGCTTCAGAGCTTGTCGGTTGGCAGGTTTAAGGTAAGGAAGTTGTAACTTGTAGGTACAGGTAGGTAGAAGGTAGATAGGCTGTAGGCTGGTAGGTAATAGGTGAAAGGGTAGAAAGTAAGATTAGGTTAGGTAATGATGTTTTTCTTTCATTAAGACTTCTTAAACACTTTACGCAAGAGTAAAAGAGTAGAAGTCGGAATGAAGGAAAACAATTAAGCCTGAACCAAACTTACATACCTACCTTCTAACCTACAACCTACCTACAACATACCAACACAAAACAGAAAACCTACCAGCCTACAACCTCCCAGCTTACAACCTACATACCAACCTACAACATTTTTTTCGGAGTCCTTGGACTGATATGGTACTTTTACCAGCTAATGAAAATTGAAATTCCTGCTCTTCTAGGGCTGAACAAATTAAAATCAAAATGAAAGTTGTGTCAATATTAACACAAAACACCTACTCATTGACAGCTTTGGCAAGTGTTTCAAAATCAGGCAACAAATCCAAATAGCCTTGCTTTTGATACCCACAGGGCTAGCGTTGTTATATCCAACTTACAAGTACCCAAACCAGCAAAATTAGACAACCCAAGATTCCTTACTTCCAGTGTTATGTCCTGCCTTGCTTAAAACAGAAAAAATCATAACCACAATACAACTCAGCTTTCATCACGGCGCCAGTCCCTTTCTTGAAAGCATTCAAACTTGTTTGAAAATTGGACAAGCACTGAGCGCTACTCGCGAGAGTCCACTCCTGTTTTGCTACGTGTTCATGATCACAGTATGCCTCTCGCCGAAAAGGCCCGCTCAAAATCTTTGATGCGTTGGCTCCTGGGGCCTACAAAATCCACAGTGAAGGCTCCCTGGCGGCTGGGGCGTCAGCTCAGCGTTGTCCCCTCGTGTCACCAGCATCCGATTGGTTCGCTCAGGGTTATTCTCGCCGCGGATTGGCTGGTTAGTCTGTTCGCTAGCAGTGTGCGCAAACGCCGTCAACAAATGCGATGCAGTGTGTTAACCATTTTCGTGACTTTGTCACCAAATGTCTCTGGTGCCTGCCAGCTTCTGTCGCCTACAATGTAAGCGAGTAGGAAGTTTTTTTGACCTCTGGCCACGGTGAAGCCCTTTTACCTATTGTTTCAGCCACCGAGACCTAAAGCCGGAAAACCTGCTTCTTGATGAGAAGAACAACATTCGGGTGGCCGATTTCGGCATGGCCTCGCTGCAGCCGGACGGTCATACGCTGGAGACGAGCTGCGGGAGCCCGCACTACGCCTGTCCAGAGGTGATCCGGGTGAGTACAGAGGTCATCATGTGTACCGACATATCCGGAGGTCACCAAACGCCTGTCCAGAGGTCATCCGGGTAAGTACAGAGGTCACCAGCACTCCGTCTGTCCATAGGTCTTCCGGGTGAGTGCAGACTGTCCAGAGGTCATCCGAGGTCACACATAGGTGCAGAGGTTATCAGGGTAAGCAGAGATCATTGCGATTAGATCTTGACATCCAGAGGTCACCAGACTACTGTACAGAGGTCATCAGAGTGGGTACTGACGGGCTATCCTGCCCATCGGTTTCGCATTCCATACCGAATGCTAAAATGTAGATTGTAGGGCTATCGTCGAAGCTAACAAATTTAGATAAAATCAATCGGATTGGAATGCATAGAGCTTACTGGTGTCACATTAACCAATAATTTCGTGTAGGTGAGCACTGCCTCTCTTGGAAGCCTGTCAGGTCTGTAGCCACATATCTTTCCTGGCCATGACAGTAGTCTGGGCAATCTTCTAGCTATCATTTGGGAGCACATTTCACTGACGGCCGCGGCCCGGGTCGTCCATCGTGCCGCGGTCATCCTCAGTGTGTGCGCGCGTGTGATCGGCATTCAGGCGAGGTCCAACCCTCAGCCTGCGTCGGCTCAGCCTTGTCCAAACGACCGCTGGCAGCGGCGGCCGGCCGCGGCGCAGCGAAAATGGAAATGAGTCGGGCAAATGGTGCGTGATTTCTGAGACACAAGCACACACGCTGACTAATGTCCAGTGGCTGATTGTATGCCAACTAACGCCAACCATTTGTCTCAGTTAACCTGGAAGTGTGACAATTATGCATGATAAGTGTGTTATATGAATTATTAATAATCATTGCATGAATGAATAGCTCATATTTTCTTTGAGAACTTTGGATATTAAACAAAGTTCAAAGCTGGAACAGTCAATAGTACAAGATGCACTGGATGTGATGCGGAGCAGATGTTTCTAAAATCACAGGTGCACTTAGCGGGCTTCATAATGACATCGTGATGTGCTTTTTTCATCTGTAGGTCCGACATTAGTCGTTTACGGGCCTGAAACTATGGCACTTGCCACCTGGCACCTACTGCACTCGTGGCAAACAATCGTTGGGTACGGAGAGCGTGAAGATACTAGGTACTGAAGATGTATTCGGCTACTGTCGACTGTGCAGTATATCACATCTGATTCAGTCTGAGCTTGACCATATTGCATACTTTCAGTGCAGATGATTATATATTGGCACCTGTCATCCAATATGGTTGCAGCCCGTTGATGTGGTCCTCATGCAATCCACATTCCACATTCGCCAGGATGTTCATCTGATACGTCTGATGCAGGCATCCTTCTCTGCCTTTGATCTCATCATATCTCGCTCCAGCGACAGACATTTCACCTCCACATTGCACAGTGCTTCGATTCGACCCTCTTTGCCTGATATTGGCAAATACAATAATATTTTGAACTACTTTCAGTTTCAACCATATGAAATTAATTCACAGAGAACTGCGTCCTGTGATGAGTAAGTCTGTATGCTTACATTGCTTACTTACATAACCTGAACCTGAATGCTCACGCTGACATGAACTAAATTTATGACATATCATAATTTCATTTGATAACTCAACTGCTGATTTCACCAATCAACCCGTCTGACGCTGTTGAATCGGTCAGCGCAGCGTGGGTGAGTTTGACGTGCCGTGACCTTTAAATGTCCGCCACCGCCGCACCTTTGTTTGCCTTTAGTACACGGGGAGACAGTACATAGCACGCACATAACCCGTCCAGACCGGTCGGTCTGTCCGCGTAGAAACGTAGCGCCACGGCTGCAAAAACCTGGCAGACGGCGCCGGACGGCTGAAAAACTGACGGCAGGGAGTGGGCGGCGTCCAAGACAGAGAGTGGGCGGCGTTGCTGGTCGTCCCTCGGCACATCGTGACAGGACAGCTGGCGCAGAGAACCGACCCTTCGTGACGGCTGGTGACCCTCTCCAGAGCCGGGCTCGGGTCAGAGATCCTACACAGATGGAGCCACGCCACCCCGCGCGGAGCTTTTTGTGACATTGTTTTGATATTGTTTATCAGACGTTCACTATGTCAGGTTAAGATGATGTAAGTAGCACTGAGCGGTGATATGCCGTGAGGAGAATCCTCGTCGCGTAGCGCTGTTACATGGGCCGGAGCTGTTTTCACTGATGCTGTCAAGGTGACGTCGCGGGCGTTGAATTGGATATTAACTTTTTGTTGTGGTCTGGGTGACTTGTAACCAACTGGTTACGTGCTGCTTGTCCTGCCAACAGAGGTCATATCGGACCAAAGGACCCTAGTACAAGGTGAATGCACTGGTTCGCGGGGCGAGACTTTTATCCTGAGGCGAAGGCGTTTTGGTGAGGCCTCGGCATGCATGGAGGTCTTAATGTTTTTCTTTTTCTTTTGGGGTATATTACATCTGATAACAGTGTTCGTGGTTAGGTAATGGCAGCCTCGGTTGAACGCCCCTGAATCACCTTTAACTGAATATGTCATCAGTGCGTTTGTATATTGGTGGCTACCATTTTGTTTATTATTTTGAGTAGGATGTATTTTTGTGCATATTTTGTTTGTTAAATTACAGTTGCAGTGTAATTACACTTCCTATTTCCTTCAATAACGTTTTGTTGTTAAGCATTGTGAATTTATAAGTGTTCCAATCAGATAAGTTTTTAAGGTAGTGTGGGGTAATTTGAACATATTTTTACGTCTTCTCCGTTGTACTAAATTCCAGCTTAACCCTGGATGAAGAAAAACTGCTTCAGTAGCGCAACTGTCACTTGCTTTCACCATGCAAGCCTCATTTTTGGACGAGCCGAGCATGCCTTGAAAAGCATAGCCTCACTTCTCCACCAAGTCACGGTGTGTTCAAATGGCCCCACCGTGGGGTAATTTAAACATAATGCCTTTAACTGTCATAAAAACGATAGTCTCGCCAACGCCGATGTTGTTTGACCCATAAACAAATAGGCAAAACAATTCTCAACATACGTTCACTTGAAAAATCAACACAACAACAAAAATAACAGTTACAGAGTATCAATATCTGCACGCTGCACACCGGTCAGTTGACAGAATTCGCCTGTCTTCAATTAACAGAACGTCTATCATTTTTGTTCGATAAAAACTCTCCCATCCTTACTGCATCTGGTATAGTGGTGCCAATCGAAACCTGGACATTTGGAGTTCTGATTTTGTCCAATGTCCAATTCGAAATTGGTAGGACAAAGGTAGCAGACTGGACAACATTGGACGATGGCTTGCTACACTTCAGCGCTTTTTATAAAGTAATCGTGCATAGTATTGATTGGCGAATGGAAAGCTTGTTAACCCGCGCACCGACGGGGGTCTGCGCCAACTTCGCACCGACGGGGGGGGGGGGGCGGATGACCGCCCCCCCCCTGAGATCTCGAGAACGAAGCAAGATAGCGACAAGCGGTAAACGGCATCGGATACGCACGGCCAAGATCTACAATTTTTACAAAGGTCATTTTCAGGTCAGGTCAAAGATGACGTCACAGGGGCCGAAAAAATCAAAATGGCGGCGCTAGATATGGAGAGAGTTTTTCTCGAATAACTTTCGAATTAGTCAAGATAGGAACAAACTAAGGGCATCATCGTGATCCTCTCGTCAATCCGCATCGAATGATATATATGTTGACCTCGAAAGGTCAAGGTCAAAGGTTGACCTCAGGTCACGTGACCTCGAGGTCATCATGTATGTCATACGATGCGTCTTGACGAGCTGAACACAATGAGACCATCCACGCGTCTGTATCTTGTTCCTGTACGGAGTTATTGGCAAAAAACCTTTGGTGACCTTTGATGACGTCATATGACCTCACAGCTGCCCAACAGCAAAACAGACCTCAAGGTAGTGAAGGTTGATCGTATATGAAGTCATGTATGGTATATGGGGCCATTCCGACCCGTTTTAGTGGTAAAAACAGGGAGTTGATTTTTCCCCCATTGACTTATAATGGGGAGGTCGCGAAATTGACCTGACCTTAGGTCACCGATATCAAAATTCCGAGATATACAAATTGTAGCTACTTATGACCTAATAATATCCTGCGACTTTCAAAGGCCTCCGACATCTACTGTAGCTCTGGCACGGTGACAAAGTTGCAAAAAAGTGACTTGAGGTTGGGTCATTCAAAGTGACCTGGTGACCTGACCTTAAAAGGTAGGAGGTTCAAACTTGCACACCATGTGTAAAATTGATGAGGTTATAGTCATACCAAATTTTGCGGCGCTACGCGCCGCGGTTTTCCCGCTATTCGCGAAAAAACTCAGGGGGGGCGGATATCCGCCCCCCCCCGTCGGTGCGCGGGTTAAGCTCTCAATATAATGAACACTTTTCGGCTGGTAAAAGTACATTATAAACAGTTTAAATGACAGTTTTGAGTGTTTATTAATGCGTAATTTTCGGACATATTTGGACAAATGGCTGACTTTAACATTTTTGAACGGAAATCAACAAAAATGCCGGACATTAGACGGATATTAGACGTAAATTTTATAAAACTGGCATCACTTATCTGCTGCTGCTTTGGGTCGAAAATATTGGCAAAAAAAAAACTGGGAGCGTTGTTTTTTCCAAGCTATCCCTGTCTTCATTGAAATTCCCACACTATGTTCAAATTACCCCACGCTAAAAGTTATTTTGCCATATTTAAAAACAGGTTTCAAAAGCAAATTTCTTGGATTGAAGGCACTGATTAGGTCATTGTACGACAAAAGCCGTTGCGTATTAGGCGCTAGCAATGCAAGATTTTGCGCTGCAATGAAGTTGCAATGACGTATTGTTAGGCGTTTTTACTTGCGAAAATGATTTTTTACAGTGTGCGTCAGCATCTTCATTCCATGAAACTTTAAACCCCGTTCATATGATAGCCCTTTTAGTTTCGATAATTTCCCTCATTGGTCATATTGTGATGCCACTAATGGATTTTCCGTAATTTTGTGTTTTTCACACTATGTTCAAATTGCCCCACATGTTCAAATTACCCCACCCTACCCTATAATGTCTTCCATGAAGCCATGAGATTGAAACATTCATTCATTTCGACCAGATACAAAACATCAGTATATTTACATAGGTTCAAGTCTCTCTTGTCACTAAATTTTTCATTGTGCACAATAAGTATTTTACTTAGGTCCACAGCGACACAGTGCAATGTATCGTTTTGGGCGTTATGTTTTCACGATAAGGGAAGAAAAATAAAACGAACGAAATCATTACACACAAAACATGAGCCCTACCTATCTAATTTTTTAATATTAAGCGATGCTATTCAGAGGCCCATGGCATGGAATCTTAGGAAAATGTCTGATTTTTTTTGCTAATTATTTATTGTAAATGGCTTATTTCGGCGAATCCCTATCCCTTTTGACGATGGAAGCACAGAAATATACCTTTTTTGTGGGAAAAGTGAGCAGCATTAAGATGTTTATTAGACTGGTTAGACGCATAATATTCAGTTAAAAGTGTCCATGATTTTCACGATCCAGTCAAAATACTTTGTTTATCACGAGTGAACAATTGAGTGAAATAAGTGTGTAAGTTCTGAACATTTTTTTTTAAACACCAACTTTTTTCTTTCCGCAATGTTTACAATCCGCTTGCCATATCTTAAATGTTTTTTTCGTTCTCAATTATTATTTTTAAAAGACCTTTACTATATTCTCTCTTTTCCCTCTCGCTTCCTTCCTCCCTCTCCCTCTCTTCCTCTCTCTCTCTCTCTCTCTTTCTCTCTCTCTCTCTCTCTCTCTCTCTCTCTCTCTCTCTCTCTCTCTTTCTCTCTCTCGTACTTGCAATGACCAGATAAATCCCAGTCCTCCTCTGTTCGGCTGCCGGAGGCCGTTCCATCTCTGCCCGGACCAGCACCACCTCATCGTTTGCTCGCTGCTCGTTCTGCGCTCAGCTGGACGCGTTTTTCGGCGGTGCTCTGCGCGGTTTTTGCTCCCGCCAGCGGCGCTGGAGGTCGGTTTTTCTCCAGCGCCGGCTGACTGGCACCATCGCGATGGTGTCGTCGACCGAACTGGTTACTAGGCGGGCTCGGCTGGTGACTTTAGACACCAACAGTCACCAGTCTGGATAGAAGTCGGTAAATGCCGCTCCCGCCCGACCTTTGGGTGTGCGTCGTGCGAGGAGCGACCGTCAGCCAGACTGCGGTAGCGGCGGCGTCGGGGATTGGTTAGGCTGTGCCGCAGGGCGGCCGTGCTGTGCGGGCTAGTCTACCACGCCAGTCACCTGTCTACCCGAGCGAGCGGCGGTGGCTGGAAAACGGTGTTCCAGTGAGGTCCTAGCTTCCATCCTAAAGATGCTTCTAGAGAAGAGACTTTTCTTCTAGATGTGACATATAAGTGCATGTATGGCCTAAACTTTTGAATTCATTTTAAAAGAGATCAAAACGCAAGAAATTACCCAACGTTTCGCATTTATTGCTAAGTCATTGGTCTTAGAGTGCCATGGGTCTTAGGCACTCTAATACACATGACTAAGCGATAAATGCGAAACGTTGGGTAATTTCTGGCGTTTTTATCTCTTTTAAAATGAATTCAAAAGTTTAGGCCATACATGCACTTATACGTCACATCTGTCGTTTGATAATCCTCTTTTCTTCTAGAGTTTCCTCATTGGAGAATAGTGGATCACTTGTTTGTAATCCTTTGTGACGCGTAATGGAGTGTTTTAATCAGGGAGGACTTATATTCCAATGATATAAAACTCATAAGTTTACAGATCGTTTGGCTGCATTTTCTCGGACACTGTCATTATGTAACCAGCATTTCATGGAATGTTTCATTACGATGGCAACACACATGTTTTGGTGCTGAAACAGTCACCATGCTGAATATGTGATGTTGCAATACAAGTCGAGTGCCGATAAACAGATCCGATATAAGGTGAGTCAGGATCATAACAAGCGTGAGTGCGCTGGCGAGGTGTGTTGGCCGCTTGTTTACGGGAGGACCATGTTGACACCGGCCGCTGCCACGGTCTCCGAGCGACGTCCGCCCTCCCCCGGTCGCTGCGGCCTGTCTTCATTGCAGTAGCGGTGGGCAGCGCGAGGTCTGTCTCCGGTAGGGGTGGCCAGTGAGCAGCAGCACAGCTTCGGCGGGAGGGGAAGGGCCAGGGGCAGTGGGCAACAACAGGCCCTCTCTCCGGGGGGAGGGAGGGGGAGCAAGTTTTCTATCTCCGGTTGGTTGGTGGTTGGCAGGGTGGCCCCCTGTATCCGACTGGTGACCGGAATCGCTGATGACTACAGAGTAGCTTGCCAGTGCTACGATCGCACAACACTCGGCATGCACCGTGGTGATGGAGCAGCAGCATCTGCTCGGACACCGTAACGCCAGTGTCACGTGGTGTTGTTTTTGCTCAGAGACGGGCGATGTTTTGGTTCTCCATGCGCCGAGTGGTGGGTTCTGCTTTTAATCTAAAATTGCCAGCGATGCGAGCGGGGCTGCTCACTAATGAAGGTCTTCCTCCCCAACTATTTTCTTGAACAAAAAGTCTCAAATATCGTTGAAGCAAAATCTTAATGAACTAAAGCAATAGCGCCGTCGTTGCCGCAAGTTCCAAGCTTATCTCTAAGCCTGGAAACAAAGGCACCAACATTACGACGAAATCTACTCTCATACAGACCTTAACAGAACAATACATTGGCCACTAACGTCTTACGGGACGTGGTCGCCAGCCCTTCCACACAGCAGCGACGGAAACACAATCGCTGGCGGCGACACCGCCTGAATTATTCATGCCCGGCCGCCATCATTTTTCAGTCCGGAGTCGCGGCCGGAGCCGGACGGAAGCCGGCGAGCCGCCGCCCACTGCTGCTGTCCCGTGCCACAGCGGACTGCACCACGCGCGACCCTGACCGGGTACCTCAGACCAAACCTATTCTATCCGAGATGACTCTGCACGGCCGG
This sequence comes from Amphibalanus amphitrite, assembly GCF_019059575.1. Lineage (NCBI taxonomy): Eukaryota > Metazoa > Arthropoda > Thecostraca > Balanomorpha > Balanidae > Amphibalanus > Amphibalanus amphitrite. The sequence continues at coordinate 109,545 of NW_024881908.1, read as the reverse complement.
CAGTTAGAGCTGAGCCCAATAACGGCTCACTCGGCGACACGGCGCGGTTTGGACGGCACTCAGCCGCCGCCACATGCATACCCCGCCGCACTGTTATCGCCAATAATGCGGCAGGGTTTATTCATGAGCTGTTATGAAGGGTCTCCGCTGTGGCATGGCAGATGAGCAGCTGTCGAGCCATGGCCATCTCGACGACCGCCTGCGTCACTGCTGAGAATAGGGAGTGACATAGCTGGGCGACCGTTGGCAATGAACAACCATCCTTCCATGGCCCGTCCTGTGCAGCGTGACTCCGGGGAGTTCGTCAATAACGAGAAAGAGTATGAGAAAAGAATAGAAGAGGGAGGTAGGGAGAAAATAGAATAGAGAAAGAGAACTGAAAGGAGACGAGTGAGCCGGACAGAGGAAGGGGAGGACGGGCCCCGCGCGAAATGGCTCCCGAGGTGGCTATCGAGACGCCTTTCCACGCCTTCTGAAGGCTGTGCCGCGTTGACGAACGGAATCTAGTGAAAGGAGAGACGCCAAACTCAGACGCACTGCTTGTGACGCGTCATTAGGCACCGGTAGAGCCCCTAAGTGGCGCTATTAGATTGGGCGACTGGCTCGATATTTGATGGCGTCTGCCTTTTTGGTGCTGTGCTGCGGTTGCGTCGTGGTGTGTTATTTCACTTTTCATATCCCAACACCATTATTTTCTCTGCAGCTACAATGCATCCTCATGCGGCTGGAATAGTTATGCTTTACCACTCCGGGGAGTTTGTCGATAGCAAAAGAGTGAGAGAGAGAGAGAGAGAGAGAGAGAGAGAGAGAGAGAGAGAGAGAGAGAGAGAGAGAGAGAGAGAGAGAGATCGTTCCGCTGTTGCCTGTCGGTCTGTCTAATGCGAAATGATCCACCACGTGTTAAAGAGCCGTCAGTCAAGCTGACGTGCCACTGTGAGTCAAATGGCGGAGATAACTTTCCGGTTTGGCAAAATGACCGACTCCAGAAGGGCGGGACACCGTGCCACAGTCCAGGAGCGGCCGAGGCGGGCACAGCTTGTGGTCGGACCACGGCTGGTGGTTAAGTCACCAAAGACCGTGGACTGACGCAGGTGACTGATGACGTCATTTACGGCGACCACCGGATGTGGCGTGGTCTTTGAATCCGGCAGACCATTGGTCCGCGCCGGAAATTGGCTTTGTCTGGTGGCGCGGGTCGGTGGCCGCTTTGTGACCAGCTCTGCGCCAAATGGGGGCCGGATTGCTCCCCTGCGCCGGGCGCTTATGGCACGCCCGTATCTACTTAGGGCAGCGCTGGGCGCGGGTTGATTGCGCGGGGTCGGGATGGAGGTGCTGGGGAATGGGGGGGGGAGGGGGAGGCTGCTGCCGCCGCGCTGGCATGGCCGCCTCTGTGACGGGTCTACCTGCAGAGAGCTGAGGGGGAGACGCAGCCAATTTGTGGCTGGTGATGTGTCCCAGTGCTGACTAATTGTGGATGCATTCTTTGGCCGATTATTCGATTATATTTTTTTATCATTGTCTGAAGGTCTGACTCTGTCTGTAACATGACGAATTTTATTTAAATACGCATTGCCTATGTACATCTTAAGTGATATTTACATTTTCTGATCCATTCATTTGCAGCGGCCTATTTATAAGACAACATAAGCTATGTATTGAAGTCATAATTCATCGTTCCCGCACCTGGTGTAACTGATTTTCCCTCGTGACCTTCACAAATGGTGCCGACGTTCGACGCCCCACGAATAATAGATTATGGAAATTCGTGCGCTAATATCGATGCTACGCTCCCCGTTCCGTGCCTCAACGCAACCCTTACGACGTTCAGTTAGGTCTGCGGCTCTGCCGCTCACAGTTCAGTGCGTAGAATTCTGCTGCTTCCAATGAAAAAGCGACAAAGTATTCCAACTCACTTCACCATTTATGAGTCACCGGCTCTATAAGTAACTCTCAGCATTCAGTCTGAAACGTAGCCTTCTCCCCACCCTCAGACGAGTCTCAGCGTCTGCAGCTGGTCCGCTTCCCCCGCCGTGCCGCGCACAGCGTCTCGGCTTGGCTCCTGATGAGTCATCTCAAAGCTGACTGGGCTCCGAGGGGCCGACTCTCCCAAGAAAATCAATCGACCAGGAAACTCACTGCAGAGTTGCCAAGCGCGGCCGATGGTGTGGGATCTTGTGCCTCTTTGCGCTCTGTCTTGGCTAGACAGGTATCAGAAGAGGGATGCTACCAGCGATATGTTATTGATCGATACGTCCCCCTCGCCTGTCTTCGGAATAACACCACTGTTCTCCTCCCACGCTCTCCCTCCTCTCTCGGAAAGAGCGGCCGCGCGCGGCACTCCCGCCCGGGCACGTGCGGCTCGTTTCACGCGCCGCGCGGCCGCCGGTCGTCCGGTGACGCGGTGCGCTCCGCCGGCACCGGCACGTCGTCACATGACTGATGACGGCGCCGTCTCGGCCGGCACTCTGGTCGGCTCCGAGCGGCTCGATAAGGCCCGACTCGGCCGGTGCGTCCCCCGGGGCCGGCCGCCTTCGTCTTCACGGATGGTAAACAGCACCCCGCGTCGCCGCCGACGACGGTAGCGCCGGTAGCGACGGCGCCGCTCGCGTGTGCCTCTAATAACGACGACGTGAGCGGGGCTTCCCGATACTGTAGGTGATTGCGGAGTCGAGGCGACGCGCGACGACGACGGTGGTTGGGGTAACGAGAAGCGACCGACAAGACGGTGGCGGAGTGACTTAGTTGGCGGAACCCCTCTTTGTTGTGCTCCTCAGATAACAAACATGGCGGATGTGTCGGAGTACCGCGATAGCTGCCTCAATAATCAGTACGGAGCACCGCGCCAGGCCGCGTGATGTGTGCAGAGAGCGAATGATAATCCTCCTCTCCCCCCTCCCCCTCCTCGCCCTCGCCCCCTCCCTCACCCCCCACCCGAAGCGCGAGCGGCTCGATCGCAACCGAAATCCCACGACGATGACGGCAGCCCACAGGGCGTGCCGGCTGTCAGTGGCATTTCTCATCATTTGTTCAACGGAGAGAGATGGCCGATGTCCGACGTTCCGACGAATTTAATCTGGCCAGAAATAGTACAGCCTGCCCCCGGCTGAGCCATTCCAAGCGGGGCTGCGCATTTGGACGAAGGTGTCCCTCGCTGATCCATTCCATACACCCATGGAGGCCAGGGATGGGGGAGGTCTTCTTCCGGTTACCGTGGCGGATGTCCCCCACTTCCGGTAACAATGGCGGATATTTTTTACACTCCTTTGAGAGAAAAGGGCAATTGACTCTCCAATTCATGTTGGATACACCATTGATGCCTAGACTAGAAGTGAAAAAGTACTTGACAGAATGACCCTTCCATGTTGCCTGCTGGCTCCGCCACTGACACCAGAGCCTCTTAGTGGCGCCGCTCACAAGGTCAAAGTCTGCACGGGAACAGATCACGAGTCACCGCCCCTGGGCGGCGCGCCAGCCTCACCCAGATACCGCCGGGGCGGGGAGAGGCGCCCAGTGACGGCCCGAGCAGTGAGGGGTCTCTGTGTGCCAGAGAGGAAGTGGACAGAGTGAGAGACCGGTGCGCTGTGTCTGCAGTGGAGTGCCTGACTGGTCAGAAGATTGACACGGACTGTCAGGGAGACCCGGCGCTGTTAGTGACCATGGACGGCGCATCCGACGGGCCCGGGTCGGTCGAGACGAGTGGCGCCGCCCGCTCCGACCCGCGCCACGGCCCCGATAACAGTGCACCACACCGCGCCGACTCCAAGCCTGACGTCACCCAGCCGGCCGGCCGCGCCACCTCGCGGCTCAGCTGGCGTGACGTCATCGTCATCGCCAACGTCGTCACGGGCAACCTGCTGTTCAGCAGCGTGGCCTCTATGATCGTGCCGTTCTTCCCCACCGAGGCCGAGCGGCGGGACGTGCCCCAGACCTGGGTGGGCGCCGTGTTCTCGGCACACGCCGTAACCATGCTGGTGACGGCTCCGCTGGCCGGCCGAGCTGTCCCAGCGCTCGGCGTGGCGCGCGTGTTTCAGCTCGGACTGGCACTGACCGGCGTGGCTACTGTAGGGTTCGGCCTGGTTGACCGGATCGGCTCTCAGACGGGGTTTATTGCAGCGAGCACGGCGGCACGCGTAGCGGAGGCGCTCGGCACGGCAGCCGCGTACACAGCCGGCTGTACCATCATCGCCAACCAGTTCCCGCAGCGGGTGCACTTTTTGTTCGGACTCGGGGAGACCATGGTGGGCGTGGGGATGGCGGCCGGTCCGGCGCTGGGGGGCCTCCTGTACGCCGCCGGCGGCTACAGCACGCCGTTCTACGCGCTGGGCGGCGTCACGGTGGCTGCTGCTGTGCTGAGCTGGTGCTCGCTGCCAGCGCTAAGCGGCGCCCCCCATCAGCCAGCCGGCGGCGCCCAGCTGCTGCGCCTGCTGCGCTGTCCCGAGGCGGCTCTGAACGTGGCCACCGTCATCACCGTGTCTGCCGGCTACACGGCGCTGCGTCCCGGCCTGGCGCCGTTCGCCGCCGCCCGGCTCGGCGTCTCGGCCGAGCAGCTGAGTCTCTACTTCCTCCTAGCCGGCGGCATGTACACTCTAACCGGGCCTCTGGTCGGGAAGCTGTGTGACCGTCTGAGAAGCACCTACCCCCTGATGGCGGTGGCCCTGGCGCTGGCGGCCGTCGGCCTGGCGCTGTTCTGTCCGCCGGGTCTGTCGCCCAGCCGGCCGCTGCTCGTCACCGGTATGACGGTCCGAGAGCTGTTCCTCGGCGGCGCGCTCATCCCGACGTTTGGCAACCTCCTTCACGCAGCGCTGGCCGCCGGCCTGGCCGACACCGTGGCCACACAGGCGCTAGTGTCTGCCGTCTGGGCGGCATCGTTCTCCGTGGGCAGTGTCCTCGGCCCGCTGGCCGGTGGCCTGCTCACGGACGCCGCCGGCTTCTCAGCGGCAGTGGACGTGTTCAGCGCTCTGGTGCTGCTGATGGCACTGCCGGCGCTGGCGATGGCCTGCGCACAGGGCCGGCGGGCCATCAGTCTGAAGGAGACACCGGCAGACACTGAGGGGGAGAGGTCTGCAGTGGACGAGAGTGCAGAGCTGACAGATCGCACGCCGCTGGTGTAGTTACTGCATCGGTAACCTTCGTGGGAAAATATCAATGAGCCCTTCGTAGTGGCTGCTCTCATAATGTCTGAGTCATTGTAGCGCTTTCTGCATCTCCTGTTCTGTTGTCTGGCTGCGCCCGTAGACTGGCATACCTTGCCCTATATTCTCTGACCTGCAGCCCTCGGAATGGATCCCAGTGGGTTAAATCACGACTGGATGCTAATACATATAACTCATCTCTCGTCGTCTTGGCTGGCGGAGGCTGTCATTTTGTTCACTGTACACGGCTGAAGTGAACGCTTTTTCGATCTGTCGCGATTTCTTTGCAGGTTTTAATTGACATAAAACAAAACATTTGAATGGTAGTCCTTTGGACATAGGCTGCATATGCAAAAAAAAAACACCTCTAAGAGCAAGTGTTTGTTTTATTTGTCTAAACAAACATAACCAGTACCCACCTGCGTAGGGCCGATCAAACGCACCGTTTCCTGAACCTGCTTTCTTTCCACAGCGCCTGACAGTTGCGCTTGATACGAGCCTTCTTTCTGTTTTGTTAGTCTTTGTAGTTCTGGCATAGGTATGTGTTTGGGTCTACCAGCCTGTACCGTGCTGGATGGTTCCAGCCTCGTTTCTTTAGTCCGGCCAGTTCGAAACAACGTGTGGTAGGTATAGGTATATCATGATGGATGTGTTGTTAATGAAATAATGAATTGCCGTATAACGATATCGTGCAATAATAAAGTATCGTAGATAAATTTTCCGGTCAGGGACACGATACTTCCCGCCTGTCGCTGACAAAGCGCGTCTGACATCCGCCCTGCCGCCACCGACGCGGGCGGCCCGCTGCAATCAATACGCGGCCACCAAATCGGAAAACAGTCTGGGAGTCGACCGGTGTGTGGCCGGCGTGTGACCGTGATCTCTCCCCTCCCTCCCCTCCCCCCTGCCCTCCCGCTGACCGGTCCCGGCTCTGTAAACAAGTCCTCGGTCACGCCACAACCCGATCGCTGAGCGAGCGTGTATGTTTGTGTGTGTGGGGGGGGGGATGGAGGGAGTATGGCTGACGCCATCCATACTGGGTGAGGCAGTGTGGTTGTTATGGAGACTCTCCTGTCACCAAGGTCAGAGTCAAAGCACCGCGGAACACGACTTGTATAACTTATAAATGTTTTGTTTAGTGTAACTGCGCCTAACAGCAGCTTCAGAATTATCGAATTATTTTGAGCGATATAACGAATAAAGCAAAGCTTTCCCAATTATAAACGCATTACCTGCCTCTATGCCCGGCGACGACCAGAAGTGGTTGATCCTGACTTCTGCTCCCAGTATTAGACACCGCTCTATGTAGGAAGCTATGTCCACTCCCACCACCCGGCGTCTGCCTCTGCCGATTGGTGGCGGCGGCCCATTGCGGCTAATTGTTTGCCCGCTAAATGACACGTAGTGGCGGTATGGAGCTAATCGGTGTGGCAGTGACAGCGGCCAGACGGGCAGCCATCCGTGACGCCGGTGACAGGAGCCACAGCCGGCGACCTGACCTGGCTGGTGACACAGCACCTTGGATTGTCAACTGTTACGGTCACTGCCACTGTCACTGATTTGCATGTCCGCAGCTAAGCAGGGTTCTCAAACTATACCCACATAATTTCCGGTTCGTATCTTTCGATCAGTGAGATAATTTTCGCTTAGCTCAGGTGAGTATCGAAGTTTTCCCGATTCGGCATCGAAAGTCTGTTAAAAAATGCTGCATCTCACCATTGCTAATGACATGTGTTTCTAGAGGCTAGGTAGGATCTATGCTGGCAATGCAGCTCTACTTGTGCCATGTGTGTGTGCTCACTGCGAGAAACTCACGTCTTACAGTCGCTGTCTGTGACATCGAAAGATAGGAGATTCCGACCTCTCACTGTGATATCGCTCCTTGCTCCCACCGAGATGAGGAAGCTCACATTTCACTCTTCTTACCCCCACAGGGTAAAAAGTTTTCCTTCAATGACTTACTGTGTCTTCAACCCTCGTTCCCCACAGGGTGAAAACAAAGAAGCCCACCTCTCACTGTCACTCCTCCCTCCCACAGGGTGAAAAGTACGACGGCCGGCGGGCGGACGTGTGGTCGTGCGGCGTCATCCTCTACGCGCTGCTGGTCGGAGCGCTGCCCTTTGACGACGACAACCTGCGGCAATTGCTGGAGAAGGTGAAGCGCGGCACGTTCCACATCCCGCACTTTGTGCCGCCCGACTGTCAGAACCTGCTGCGGGGGATGATCGACGTCAACCCCGAGACCCGGCTGAAGGTGAGTGACAAGCCATGGTCGCCACGCTGTTTGTGGAAGGCTTGTGATGTCAATAGTTACATGCATACATAGTACATACATACATATTACATACATTCATGCACGCGACCAAGGTTCACGAGCCGGTGACGGTATCCTGTCGTATATGTAGGTTTTACTGGTCACCTGCCATCATAGTGAGTCGTAGATTATCTGTCGTAGGTCGACGGCCACCTACATTAGGTTGAAGATCATCTTTCGTAGGTCGTATAGGAAGGCAGTCCGGAACTTGGTAGTCTTCAAGGTAGCGAGAGCGACAGTTAAGAAGTAGTTTGTATTGTAATCATATAGCAACAAATGAACACATCAACAACTAATAAGCCATGCGCTGGACAGTTAGATGCTGGACAGTGCACATGGTTAGAACTTTAACCCTCGCCCGCACATGGGGGGGGGGGGGGGTGGTTGCCACCCCCCCCCCCCAGGTAGTCTTTCTGCTCTGCACTCAACATTGTTAGAGCTAGAAGGCTGATTTTTCGTATAACTGCTCCTCTATCCTTTATTGATGTCCACTGAAAATTTCAAGTTTCTGTGGTTTTTGGTTTCGGAGATATGACCTTGTTTTTCAGGTCATGTCATGACCCAAATGGCCAATTTTCAACATCTTGCGTTGGCTATGGGCCTTGTGAGCTTCTGACACCTTGATTTCGGCCTTTTTTGCCAGTCTTACCTCCCACCTATCATGGAACATGTTGTTCGACGATGTACAGATGTCAAGGTCAAGGTCAAGGTCAACCTAGGTCATCTAAGATAATTGCGTTTTAGGCAAGCAGAATTTACTTTTTTGTGAATTTTTTTGACTGCATTTTTGGTAAAAGCTTCTCTCTCAGATCATGATTTCATGTAATATGGACACATAAACAATCGGTGCACACATCAGTATACACACAGACACACACAGACATACAAACACATATAATTGGCCTTGACCTAACTTGACCTGAAATGACCTCAGCAGCAAAAATCTGGTCGGGTAGTGTGACAAAGAGGCTCTAGCTGGCTTGGCACCAGAAAAAGGCATCGTCATCGGTATATGATAAGCAGCGCACTTGATATCCAGCGGTGACCCAAAACAGCAACATTTTTTAGTTTGACCTGACCTGGAAGGTCAATGACTGACCTGAGAAGGTAAAACTGGGTATCATTAGATTCGTCTCTTCCCAAAGAATCTTTTTGGTCTTTACCGCTAAGCTCTATCTCCAACAGGAACGAAATGGCGCGGGGGGGGGGGGTGGCAACCCCCCCCCCCATGTGCGTTCTAGGATGGGAAAATGGCATGTGCGGGCGAGGGTTAAAGAAATAAGAGTATCCTGACAATCGAGACGTAATTATACGAGTAAGTTGGCACAAGATATAACTCACATAAATAGCTGAAGATCAAAGCCTCGAAGATGAAAGCGAAGTGATCGCGTAGTAACTATTCGAAAGGTAATCGAGTTTTCAATGAAAGGTCGGACAAATTTTCGATTAGGTCCCGAAGATGGGACTGCTTTTATTGGTTTATATAAACTACGAGGCCATTATGTAAACGCTCTCATTATTTGAACATAAGAATGCTGAAATGATAGCACTGGGACTTTCGTGTTTTGCACGAAGCCTGTTGTCTTTCGTCATAATATACTCTGAAGATTTATAAACCTAAGCTAGAGTATGTGAGATATAACAGCGCCGCTGAATATTTTTTCTGGATGTGTTAGGATCCTTGTCCAGTACCCATGCAAAAACATGATTGTGTCTGGCGGGCGGCTATGGTTATATGTAGTGCAGCAGTTGAGATACTGTGACGGCGAGCCCGGACAGGATACACTGATATGGGTTGTATTGCTTGCGAATACTTGACTTGCTGTTCCATAAAAGTTCAATTATTTTATGAAGCCTTAGATGACTTCATGATTATATTGCTATGAATATTTAAGTGCATTTCTTGAAATCGTAAGGAGGAACTTGGTAATCAGAGTCAGTAAAACAAATAATTTCGTGTCTCATTTCTTGGAGTAAATGCTTATTACGAGCAACTGATCATAAAACGTTTGAGTTTTCAACTCATCTATTTTCGCTTTCTAAAGCCTTTGGCGGAGTTTTCAGCGCTAACCTGACCTGACTCGGCATCCCGAAAACAAACATTAGCTGCGATCTTCAGCGAGTTTTTCCTCCGCGAGTCAGCTCTGAAGGCTGCGCGCCGCTGCAGTAATGGATTTAGCCTGGTTGGGCCGCCGCTGGCCGGCCAGAATCAATGCCACTGGGGGAAGCGGGGACCCGCCGGAGACCAGGCGTCACATCAATTAGTGGGCGGCGGTCGGCGCGCCACCGATTCAGTGCCGCATTAAACTGAATGAGCTCATTACTGGCGTGCGACGGCGAAGAGGCGTACGCGTCTGACTGGGCGGCCGGCCGGGCGGCGCTTGTCCGATTTCCGCCCTGTCGCGCTGCCCGTCTGAGCTGGTATTACAGCCGTCGTGGGACCGGAAGCCGTGGCTCTGCTCCGCTCAGTCGCTCAGCGGCTCAGCGGAGACAAAGTCGCCGCTGTAGGCTCTGTGCGGAACTGGTCCCTCGTGGGGCGTAATGCTTTCCTCAGTGACCGATGCTGAGAATCAAGTTCCAGGAAGCGTTTAATGCCCACAGCGATCACTGCGAACTCAAATCTGACTAGCTAGCTAAACCAACTGTGCCCTCGGGATCTGTATTCCCCGAAGTGCGACCGCGGACGTCCGCTGACTGACCGCGGTAATTGCTACATAGCTGGTCTATGTAGGGGAGAGTGGGGCAAAGCGGCCACCCTAACGTTTCTAACGATGCCGACGCTTGATTTTTAAACTTGGAAAGATTCTTTCTATACCAATGTGATCCCTATTAAATTGTCTTTTATTCCAACTGCGTTTCATTTCCAAAGGCGTTCACATATGGGAGATATTGACAAAACTTTAAACCTATAGCATATTGGCCACTTTGCCCCATCCCTGAGGCAAAGCGGCCACTGGCGACTTCTCAAGTCCCGATGTGAGAAACAGAATAGTTGCCTCATGCACGACTAGGGTATTTGATGGTGACAAGGTTTAAGGGAAGATGGATGTTTACTTTGTTATCCTCCCACCTATTGCTAACAAAGAAATAATTTTCTTGGAAAAACATTTAATTGCATAATTTGGTAACTCATGTAACCGAAAAGTGGCCAAGATGAATGCATGACGACACATTTGAATATAAATAATGTTTTTATCCAGATGGAAACAACTTATGGCCAATTGGGGGCTGGCCACTTTGCCCCGGCCGCTTTGCCCCGCGCATACCGTCCGAGACAAAAATATTCCAGCTCAGCTATTAGTGGGGTAAAAAGCATTAAAATTGGTAGAAGGCATGTACGATAACCACGCAATGCATGGACAAAAACGCTTATAAAAATTCCAAATGGTTATGGAATAAAATAACATTTAAAAATTGTAAACATAATTGGTAACCTGGCAAGAAATGCTTTTCCGTGTTTCACAGAACAATGGCGATGGGCCTGAAACCCCGGTCTGGCTCATTCGAACGACCGCAAAGAGAAGTATAATTGGAAATCATAAATTGGAACTGACGCCAGCTGTGGAGGGCTAAAACGATGGATGGCCGCTTTGCCCCGGGTGGCCGCTTTGCCCCACTCTCCCCTACTTCGGTTACATGAGTGGAATAATACTCAGAGTTGTGGTCAATGGCAGCTCGGGCGCAGATGATAGGTGCCAATTTCGGCTCATGTGGTGTGTTACCACGCCATGTAGATTAAAAACGTCAACGGGCGCGGCGACGTTTTGAAGTTGAAGTAGTAACTCATGCGCCCTTAGCTGTCACTGGTGCCCCGTGCCAGTATGCTGATTTCGTCACAATGCAATAATTAAATGCTGGTGTTAAAAGATCATGTAATTTGTTGCACAACTCTCCATGCCCAGCGGTTTGTGTAAGCAGGAAGTGAGCAGATGAACACGAAGCTAAATTTTCGTTCAATTTCACGGCGCACAACTCTCCTACAAATTGGATGGTATTCCGAAAATCCTCGATAGGCCTTCTAAAACGAATTGAAACGAATGACTTCTGTCCCTGGCGGCTGAAGCGTTGTAAATCGACGAAATTTGCGTTGCCTCCCATACAATCGAGACCTAAACTAGGTCATCAATCCAAGATTCAATCCTTTACAGATGAATACTGTTTTTCTTCTTTCTCGTTTGAAAACACTGTTCGAAAACACACAAAGAGCGATCACTGCCATTGCTTCAGAGAGGTGCTGATGTGTTTGACTGCACTCCTATCATTATTTCATTAAGGTGCACTCATAAAATGCCCTTTTGAGATGGCTGAGCTCGATGCTACATTTTTCGATAGACATAAAGGCCGCCAAAGAACCAGTGGCTCCGATTCTCCTTTGATAGTGTTGGTTGAAATGATATGATGATGTGGTAGGTTTACAATCGGTATGTCTACACGTAAGGACAGAATGGTGAGGCTCCTTTTTCGTCGGAATTGGAAAAGTCATGATATAATTACAAATATGGGTGTCTCGTCAAAGACAATAATGGTACAAGGATCCGCCTTTCCTTATTGACCGATGCATATTGACTTATGGAAAGTTAAGTGCCCTATGGATATAACATGTAATTCATAAATCATAAGTCACCGCTTGCTTAAGCTTGATAAAATGGTGTTTGTAAAGCTCTTGCACCAGTAACTGCTATGGTAGGGGAAGCCGGGGGAAGCCCGGCATAGTAAGCTCTTTTTCATTTCTATTACATACCATACGTGCTGTATAAAATGTTGATATCCTGTTAGCTAGCTAAGTTCATTGACCGTGTCTTCCCAAAAAATCGGTTTCGTGGAATAAGTATAAGGTTGAGAAAATCGAGTTTTAAAAAAGTGTTGATTTTTCTGGGGTAAGCCCGGCATAGGGGTAACGCCGGCCACCTCCCCAGCGCTTTACAACGAGTTGATGAAACCATTATGTGTCTTCCAAATATTAACGGAAATTGAAATATTAAGGTACTGATTAGCTCTGGACATCTTAGAGTTTATGTCACTACTGGCATTTTAGCTAGCGTCTACCACATATACAGTACAGGTCGATGAAAATCGTGATGTAAAATTGACAAAAAATGTGTGTTTCAAAATTCCTTAAAATTTATTTTTCTTTTTACCTTAATGCATCATATTGCATATCATTCGACTCGGCTGATGAAGAAGAACACAACGACACCATTTTTGAAGCTCTAGCTTCATTGTCTGTCGCGTTATCTGCAAAAACGTAGTTTGGCCCCAGTTGACCTTAAGCGACATGACTGGCTTTGTCTATGATAACATGTTTATTTTCGAAATTTATCTTTGATCTAGGTGTAAACCAAACCTGCTCAGTACCTATTATCTCATGGAAAACAGTGGTTTAGTGGCATTGCTCTCGGTTGGGGGTAAGCTTGGCTACTCACCCGGGGTTACCCCAATGTGCTAATTTTTATTTTAGAACAGCGATGTTCGTAAAAATGTCATACTTTAGCCAGCCTGCCTCGTCACCCCTCACTACAAACACTTAAACGGTCCTTACATAACATTCGTATAAATATTAGTACTGTATGGTATAACATTAACAGTGCAACATATCTCACTTTTTAGCTAAAACCCCTTAAAATATCATTTTTGCTCTATAATTTAAACAATATGCAATTTTTGTTAGCCTTAACTTTTTTGCTGGCGTTACCTTAGCTGCCACGCTGAAAGGACAAACAGTTGAGCATTTTATTGTGAATAATTCAGCCGGAAACGGGGTGGCCGGGCTTCCCCCGCGCCCGGGCTTCCCCCGGCTTCCCCTATAAGTGGCTGTGAAGCACAGGTCCCGGCCCATCGCGCCCGCTCCACAAATGGGTGTCGTTTCGTCGCGCTCGTCGGCACGGGTCCGAAAGTGTTCGCCGTGGTACTGGTGACAGACGACTTCAGCCGGCTATCGTCGGCGCCCCGCCTCAGTTAGTGTCAGACACAGTGATACCGCCTCCCGTGATGCTGATTGGCGGCGCCCTAAACCAACGACCCGCCGCGATGCGGACGGAACTGACCCACTTCCGGCTAGCAACGGTGTCGATCGAGGTGTCTCGGCGTCCTAGCTGCTCAGGTGCGACGTGATAAGGGAATGTGACCACCTATTTATGAAAGGTGATAATTTTTTTTAGGGATGGCATCAGTCACAGACACTCTGTTGGTGACAATCTTGCTCGAAGCCTGAGTGTGTCTTTTCATTTCAAGCAATTATATGTATGTTACAGTTAGTATGCGAAATCCGTTAGGTTGCAACGTAACTAGTTACGTTGCAAACTAACTGACCGTTCAGTTACTTTGCAAACTAACTAGTTAGGATGCAAACTACCTAGGTACGTTGCAACGGAACTAGTTATGATGCGAAATGGACTGCTCAGTGGCAATAATTGCACATCAATTCCAATGTTCAGTCGCGGGTTGCTAGCACAAAGTTCTGTGATCATCCCAAGGGTTGCGCTCAACGTTTCTATTGGTTTAATCCGCGCCGGGCCGGTGCTTGGCGCCAACTGCACCAGGCCAAGGGTATTTGAAAACCCCCTCTAACTTGGCCCCTGAGCCAGGTAGCGACTCGCGGTGACCGGGTATTTGAAAGAGCGTCAAAGATCATCAAGGAAGCACTCGGTCATTTCTCGGGTTTGTTCAAAGGCTAAATCTGAAAACAATGTTGAAATTGACAAAATTTGACCTTTGATGACATTCGTTGACTCGATTTTCGAACTGACCTCCTGAGAAATGGCCGAGTGCTTCTAGGATGATCTTTGACGCTCTTTCGGATGCCGCTCACCGCGAGTCGCTACCTGGCTCAGGGGGCAAGTTAGAGGGGGTTTTCAAATACTCTTGGCCTGGTGCAGTTGGCGCCAAGCACCGGCCCGGCGCGGATTAAACCAATAGAAACGTTGAGCGCAACCCTTGGGACAATCACAGAACTTTGTGCTAGCAACCCGCGACTGAACATTGGAATTGATGTACAATTATTGCCACTGAGCCGTCCATTTCGCACCATAACCAGTTCCGTTGCAACGTACCTAGGTAGTTTGCATCCTAACTAGTTAGTTTGCAAAGTAACTGAACGGTCAGTTAGTTTGCAACGTAACTAGTTAGGTTGCAAACTACCTGACCGGTCAGGTAGTTTGCAACGTAACTAGTTACGTTGCAACTTAACGGATTTCGCATACTAACTGTAACATGTAGACACAAAAAAACATCGATGCCTTTTTGTACAAAAACATTCAAATCGATGCAAACATGGTATTTTGTGGTTTAAGGGAAAAGAAAAGTGTTCAGGAAGCTCGATTTTTCGTGCCTTTTCACAACGCTTTGTGTCTACAATACGGACAGCTGCCCTATGTTTGGCAATTTGTCCTTTATGGTCGAGCGTGCGAGGAGTGGCACTTCTTTGTGCGATCGAGAGTGGCAGAAAGTCCAGTGGTCGGGAGGGCTATGCTATGGACATTGTTTATAACTTCTTGTGATAGCACTGGCGACATCTGGCTTTGAACACGTCCCAACACATGAGCTGTTCAAATCATACTTCTGTTGTTGACATGAAAAACTTTCATACAAGGTAAGCAGAGTCTTTGGTTAAGATAAATGTTTATAGTTTCCTGACATGGTTGCTTGACTCCAAGGTACATAACATAACATCTTTTGGTTGATGACTTTAAAAAATTCAAAATGTCTAAAATATTCATTGCTCTTTTCTCAGTGATTTTCATGTTAAGAATATTGCATCTTACGTGAGTTTTCGGACGCAGTAAAAGTTTCACGAGGCGGTGTTGATCAGTTGGAGCGGGACTGTTGTTTTGCCTCTCCCTCGCATTGATAGGCATCTGCGAAATCCCAGTTAAGCCTGCTGGCTCAGGAGGCGTCCAGGGGTATTGATCTGATGTCGGCGGCTTTAGCAGCGATGGAAATGACAACGTCAACAAATCGAGCAATTTCGATTCTTTAATCGACGGAGTTTTCGGAAAGGAAACGCATTTTTCGAAGTACTAGGAACAGTTACCAATTAAATGTCATTTACTTTCAGCTGAAAGTGTTTTTATATAAACATGTCTATTTTATTTTATAATCGAGCGCGTATCATCACATCGTTAAGTTTTCTTGATTGAATATTGATCTTTGATAAGCGCTGTGAAGCATCGTTCGCTGGATGTTTGTAATGTGTATGAATGGGGGCATGTCAGTGAGCAACAAAAATCTTCTTTATTTGCTGCTATATAAGTATTCTGAAAAATTCTAGTGATCAAAGTGTGTTGAACATTGGCAGCGCTCTGCCTTGCAACTCACCCGTCCAGCCCTGAGTCGCTTGTAATCCCCACCGATAGATGGCAGAGTGGTAGTTACGCCTGCAGGTAGGCTGTACCGCATAGCGCGCATTGGCGGGCTGCCGAACTGCGCGCTGGAAATTCACTCTGCAGCGTGAACCCAAGTCGTCGACGTCACGCACATTTAGGACATTGGTAGCTTACAGTTGGGTTGCAACACTTACTTGAACTTGTTACTGGCACTGACTCCTTGCACACCGTTATTGCTGCACCGTTGTAACGCCTCTGATGTGACTGTGTTCGCACCTGTCTGTTGCCAGCTGCGGGAGATCAACCGGCACCCGTGGGTGATAGCCGGCTCCAAGGGCGAGCTGGAGCTCGAGCCGCCGATGATGGAGGTGGTGCAGACGCACGTGATCCCCGGCTCGGAGCGGCTGGACACGGACGTACTGCGAGCCATGTCACACTTGGGCTGCTTCAAAGACAAGGAGGTGCTCGTCCAGAAGCTGCTCAGCCCCACGTGAGTGGCATGCGATTAAGAGATTTATCAGTTTGGTGTGACTGCTACGCGTGTCATGGGGTCGATTGCGTGCCGGACGGGTTTTCAGTATACCTACTACCAACAGGCTTGTTGGGGCTTGAAACCATGATTCTCTAAAAAGTACAGAAAAGGTCATTGAACGTCAATATTGCTGTGTGTATTGGCACGAAGTGATAAAGCTCAAGCGAGGATGGAGGATAAGACCAAGCTCAACTAGGATAAGACATCATAAGCCTTTTTTTACATATAGTACTGTGATTTTTTTAGAGACCCATTTACGAACAATGTCTTATCTCATATTGGTTTTGGTGGATGCCTACTGTAATGAACACCTGAAATGAATACGCCAGAAAGCTGAGTGTCAAGACATTTATACGAATGTGCCGTCTTCTTTGTTAATTCCTTTTCAAGGAAGAATTTGGGGCAGCTCGACGGCTTAAAAATCCTTTTACTTGGACAAAAGATGAAGCCTCTTTCCTTTTGGACGAGTCAACAGTGGCGAAATTTTCCGTTCTGAATGGTGCCGCCAGCTGTGCTGAATGTGGGCGGCCATTTTCTTTGTTGGGCACATTTGAAGAGAGCACTCTGGCGCTGCATTCAGAACGTCATCTAACCTGATCATCCCGCCAGTCTCTGAGGGCCGTCCGATTCGTGCCGAGCTGGTCACGAGATTCCCGTGCCACGCCCACGAACGGTGCCGGATTTAGCGGGCACGAATGGGGCGCAAATAGTGAGATAATGATTTGATAGAGCGGAGATAAAAGATTAACGAGCGTTTTTTCAAGGAAAAGTTTAGATGCGATAATTATTGTCTTGTTTAATGCTATGTTAACTCTTCTGTTTTTTTGTTACCACGGATGACACCAGGATAGGACGCCGAAGTTGTCCTAATTAATTCAATTGCTTAAATAAGAAGTGTGTCAACGTGAACTCAGCGTAGCGTGCTGAATAGGGGCACTTCTACCAGTTTGGGCTGGCTCAACTCGAGTGTCGTCAATGATATAACTTAGCTCCATTCTGTCGGCTCTCTGGGCGGCGCCCCGGTCTGCCGATGTATCTCAGACGTCGGCCGCGGGTTAATGAGCAAAGTTTGCCATTTAGCGCCACAGGGGCTCGATACAGCCTCAGGCTCTCCACCTACTCTCTCAGCTCGGCCCCTCTCTCTCCTCACTCTCTCACTACCGCTCTCTCCCTCTCGGCGGGTCTCGCGGGAAATGGCGCGGCTCGGTCCGGATATTGAGTCTGCGAGCTCCGCCCTTCTCGACGCACTGGCCCTTCCTGCCGCCCAGCGCTCCCCTTCCTGCCGCCCAGCGCTCCCCTTCCTGCCTCCCCAGCGCTCCCCTCCGGCCTCCCCAGCGCTCTCCCCGCCTCCCCAGCCCTCGTCCCTCCCTCTGCCTGCTCGGCCCCTCCTCCGACAACCGATCGGCAATCATACGGCGATGGCCGGTCAGAAAGATCGTCGACCCGACATCATCACGTCGCCATCGTTAGCTAGTTCTTCCCCTCCCCTGCGTCTCCATCCCGGCCACCCCTCTGGCCTCCCCAGCCGGTCGGTCCCGAGGAGATGTTCATGGAATATCAGGGGAAATGAGCAGCTTTCTGGGAAACTGCCAGCCGCAACGACACTTGCCACCTCTCATCGTTCAATTTCCACCCTCTTCAGGCGTCAGCATCGACCGCGACGTGGGGAGCATCTCTTCTGAACTTCTCTCGAGGAGAACACTAGATCAAAATTAACCACGCACGTATCGGCAACCTTTTCGCAATAAAGCAGGGGATGGCTGACGCGCTGTCTATGGGACAATTCAGGACAATTCTCTCCCGTATGCCAGATAAATAGAAGGACGGGACTGGCGGGACACTGTGTTCTGTATAAATACTGGTAGCGCCTCTCGAACGCTGTCCGTGTTATCACAAACTCGGCACCGCGGCGGCGGCCGGGTGTCGCGGAGTCGCAAAATCACCATGGCAGCGTAGGGAGAGTGTCTCTTTGTCCTCCTGGCACGGGGGAGAGGGCAGCTGAATCCTCTGGAAGTTGACCAAGTTCTGAGGCTGAGTGTCTTCAGAACGGAGGAAAAAGTCCCGCTGTTTCTTATTTAATTATATAATAGTGCCGTTGCGTGCGTTTTGATAGCATGCGTGTCGCTCGATACCCAACTTTTCACACAAATGTGAAAGTGGTCCACGCCTGCCCCATGAACAGAGAACTTAACAGATTCTTGCCATAAAACAGCTTTAGCAAATATACGCTGGAAATTCTTTCGCATTCCTGACTGTCTCACTGAGAAGTTGCATTGCGTATCCAAAGTTAAATTTGAGAAGTATCTTCAGTCCTGCGTACTGCAGTCTCGGGAACATATAAAAGTGTTCCGATGTCTGAATATTTGAAATTTTCCACTTTTCAGTAAATGTTCCAATAGCACCGTTCTACAACAGGACACATCTCAATACGAGCCTCAAAACTGAACTATGTACTCTGCACTGTTTTCAGAACACAACTCAGTGCCGACGTCCATTTTGTTAAATCACGGTGAAGGCAGCAGTCGACTATGTTCCTGTTGACATTGGGTGTATTGGACTAAATCCGGGCTCGAGTTTCACAACAGATAAATAGCAACTGATGGTTGGCTGAGCTGGTCAGATCCTGGAGACGAACCATCAGTGAACTGACTACTGAGGTGGATCAGTCGGTCGCGATTCCATTAGTGTTATTTCCGGGAGAAACATACCACACATCCCATCTGTGCAGTATGCTATACGAGAGGCTAAGCTACTCAAAGGTACTGCATAGCGCCGCTAAAAACATCGATGTTTCGGCTGTTCCTGCGTAGATGACTGAAAAAATTGGCGATGCCGGACTTACTTCCATTACTTTCATTGTGCTATATGTTTCGTCTGCACTCAACATTCGAGCCAGGAGCGTGATTTCTATTTGATAAATGGTCACTGACATTTCAAGTTCGCCGAAGCAGGGCTACTGTTGTTTCCGCTCCCAGTGCACTCATGCTTTGATTGGCGGCGGTACTGTAGCGAATGTTAAGGGAACCACTCCATCTCTCGTTGCAGCCACAACACCGAAAAGGTCATCTACTTCCTGTTGCTGGAGCGGAAACGGCGCAAGCCAGCCTATGAGGATGACGCAGAGGCCCTGATGAGAGCCAGGTGGGTGCGCGTCCGGTGGGATTCGCGACTACCCCCGTGCGGCTGCGGGAACAGAAATCAGACAACTTAAGTGTAGACGGGCTTATAACTGAGCCTATGCTCCAACTATTTCTCTCACCAATAGCCTGTAAAATAAGTAGGAACGGACGGGCTCGCCTAGTCCTTTTAAGCTGGCGTTTGCTCGGAGCGGACGTCAGCTTTGGTGGACTGGTCGGCCACTATCGCTCCGAACCAATCACAGACTGACACATTATAGTTTACCTATATACCTGCACTGAAGCCTGTCTTGCTGCTTCCTTCACGTGCCGTCTGAAGTTCGTGCGCCTATGTGAGGTGATACGCCAACTGCAATGACCTGACCTGACCCTGATTTATACCAACAGGTCTGAGTCGGCCGATCCGCCGCGGAAGAGAGTCGACTCGTACAAACTGAACGGCTCCACGCACCAGTATGAACAGCTGAGCGAGGGTTCGCCCGTCATACCTCGAAGACACTTCCACCAGTACGTACCGAGCGCATACAAACACTGCTACGCCTCCCAATTATCCATACCGGACTCACGCATTGCAATACTTTCATCATAGCATGTGCATTGAACTCACTGGTGTTTCGATACACTACATACGTCGATCACTTTCACGGCCTTACTTCTTATCAAGTGCAATACGGAGCCTATTTGATCTTTTTTTTTCCAATACTTTCCATTCTCCAACAGCGCCCGAAGCAGTCAAGTTCAGTGCTCATTTCTCGTCTCTCACCGAATAGCTAACCGGTTTGATTGGAGGGCTTTAAATGGCTGTAATTAATCATTTCTGGTAGACAGTTGCTTCGGACGGCAATGAAGTACCTTATGGTGAATCTAAGTTACATTGGCGAATGTTATTAAAACGTTAGTAAAACGGCTTAATAGCGTTGCAAATGTTTAAAAAAATGAAAATATGATTGCGCTTATGACTTTTAGAATGTAAACTCATTGATAAGCCACTTTTTGAGCAATTCATTTTGTCAGTTTTCCTTTGCCGAATCTCGTTAAATAATTTTTCGTAACTACATCTTGTAGATAAATGTAGAGCACAACCAAATTCATCGGAGTTATGCGAGTAGAAACGTGTATGAAACGTTTATGATATGCATGATTTTATGTGCGATACTGTGTTGCTCTTGTTATGTCGCCTGATTGCTTATTTTCTCATAATATGTACTGTTGTGTGTAACTTCACTGATGATGTCTTTGTTCAGAGACGAAACGTTTGATTTTACATGAAGAATATAACGATATGCCTTGTAATAAGGTTTCTACTGCTCCTGAAGCCAACAAAAGTCAGACTTTTTGACGCAATTAAACGAGATTATGCTAGTAGTTTTGACGACATTCATCTCGAACGTAGGCAGTGGTATTTCATTTGATGCTAGCTTATCCATTAGCTGATTGAGAGCCATATATGTCCTGTTTTTATTGTGCTTTCATTTACGATTGCTTTGTTATTGATGTTTGGCTGACATCATGCTCACTTATGGAGGATTGGGGTTGGCTTTATTTTCCATTATCCAGGATGCAGTTTTGAATCCATTTGGGTTATAGGCCCTGTTCTATGATTAGACAAGCCCTGGAACCACTCAATGATCTCTCTCCACCGGCTGTGTCTCTGGAGGCTGGTAAAGGGGTAATGAGAAAGGGTGAGGTGATCTACGGTGGCTCACATACAACTATACCCACCGGCACCTGACCGCACCATCCCCGCACCCGCAGACGGCGGCGGCCCAGCAGCTCTTCCGGCCTCAGTCCGCTGTCGTCATCGACGGTGACGCCGACCGTGTCGCCGCTGCCGTCGCCCAAGCTGCTGACGCGCCCGTCGCCGGGGCCGGCCTCGGACGACCTGGCCACGCCGCCGGCCTCGCCGTACGGCGCGCCCGCCTACTGGCGCTCGCGACTCAACACCATCAAGAACTCGCTGATGGGATCTCCGCGCTTCCACCGCCGCAAACTGCAAGGTGAGTCCGAGAGAGCGTCCCGTCGAGTCATCTTTATATCATTCAGTACCAATCAACTTAGGTTATTACAGAGAGATTTGAGGGCATTCAATGCCTAGACAGTTTTTTGTTTTGGCGAAAGAGATTGACATCAAAGGAAACCGATCTTCGATAAATCTGGTAAACGGGAAACCCATTGATTTGCGCCACAGCATCCAGAGCGTAGGAGCACATCTCCCTTGTCTTTTTCTTCCTCCTCGTCTCTTCTTTTTTGCTCTCAGCTCCAGACCCAATACATACTCTACCGTTGTACAAACATTTCTTTGCCGTGAGTCTGTCGCTGATTATAGGCTTAGTGGGCCTGTCTGCCTCATGTCCACAATACCCGGGCACACATGTGTAAATATTTACCTCCGTGTTACACCACCGGCGCGTGTAACATCTCCGCTCTCAGGAGGATGCTGGCCCTTATCATATCGGGCAATATTCGCCCGGCGTGCGCTGCGATGATGCTGTTGTGCCTCTAAACGGTCCCAACCTCGGCAAACGGTATGCAAAGATCACCCAGAGGGCTCATATGCAGTTTTACATCGCAGGCAATGAATAAAAAAGTTTCTTGGAATGGTTGAAATCTTGTGATCGTTCTGCCCTCATAGGGCAGGAGCGGTTGCAATCCGAGAAAGCCGACAGCTTTGGCTGAGCTAGGTAGTCTGTAAAACAGGTATGAAATTCATAGCGCGCTGCTGGTGTGATATGATACAACGATACCTGATAAAGCGATACCTTGGTGATACGGTGATACGGCAACCCATAGCAAGGCATATTGTAAGCCTGTAGCGAGTGAATCGACCCCTGCTGTCAGGCCGCACCTATGTAATATAAAGTGCATATTCTGAGCGACGCAAGTATGTCTATTGTCGTCTAGTTACGTTCATTTAGGGACGATACACGTTATTACACCAAACCGAAGTGATAACAATTCACCGCAAGGGCAAATTGCCCCGGCTTTCCTCTCGGCCAGTAATTGGATTTTCAACCCAACGCTAGATGACGTCGGCCGCATTCTGATTAAGGCGTCATGAGTGCCATAAGTCTCCACACCACCCAATGAACTCACATGCTCATTTCCTTCAGTAGACGGGACATATTTCACGAAATATTTGCTGGCGGCTGGAGCTGAGACCGGCGAACCACCTACCGACAGCCTTGCCCGTTTGAAGCCACGCTGGTTTGTGATGGTGGCGTTGAGCCTCTCGGGAATGAGTGGTGAGGACTGAGGCCGGACAGCAATGGCCCTCCATGGCGTCAGTTGAGAGCCTCGGCCGCCCGAATGGCGCCGAATGTGATGGACCGTATCTGGCAATAAGAAGGCTCACACACCGTCCACAGTTATATAGATGGTTATTGCGCAGAAGCATCGTAAATAGACACCTAACGCTCGGGCTTTACTTACTGAATGCCATGGACTAACTATGATAGATGGACCGTTCACGATGCAACAATGGTAACGGTAAGGTATGTAATGCCTGTTCTTTGACCCTTATAACATACTTAGCCGAAGCAATCAAATCATGTGCTCTATTCATCAAGCAAATTGTGACTGAGGCGAACACGAATGAGGCAGGTGCTGAAGTGATGACAATTTGGCTATGGAAAGCTTAAAACTTTAAACCGAACGGATATCCCAAGTCTTTTTATTTCCCCAAATTTCACCTGCGCTTTTGTGGTGGAATGTGTAGGATCATCGGAGCGAGGTCAGATATGTGGTTGACCAGCTCCTAGCTGGACGAGCTAAGGAAGAAGGCTAGTGATGCTGGTATTGGTTGGGTTTGGCGCCATGCGTCACTGCTTCTGTACGAGGGAGCGCGCGTCTCAAATGGGATGGTCCGGGAAGAGAGAAGCAGTCCCCTGTAGTTGATGTGGAGTGGCTGGCCGTGACGGGAGAGGTGAAAAGAGACAGAGACAGAGGCAGACAGAGACGTATACAGAGACAGACAAAGAAACAGAGAAGCTAACAGAGACAGAATAGGAAAGAGAAAGATAAAAAAGATAAAGAGCAGAGAGAGGGAGGGAGAGAGAGAGAGAGAGAGAGAGAGATAGAGAGAGAGAGAGAGAGAGAGAGAGAGAGAGAAAGAGAGAGAGAGAGAGAGAGAGAGAGAGAGAGAGAGAGAGAGAGAGAGAGAGAGAGAGAGAGAGAGAGAGAGAGAGAGAGAGAGAGAGAGAGAGAGAGAGAGAGAGAGAGAGAGAGAGAGAGAGAGAGAGAGAGAGAGAGAGAGAGAGAGAGAGAGAGAGAGAGAGAGAGAGAAGCGACCAGAGTTACACTAGTGTCGCTGAGATTCCGTCTCAGTTATGGCCTATGAGCTGGCCTGGGAAACGGCTCAATTCTTCATCCACTCAGAGTGACATGACAAAGACCGTCTGTTGTTGTGCCGCCCAGAGGGCATTAATATGACAGCCACAAGGGCTTATTAATCGCCGTTTCGGTTCGTTGAACATTTACGCTGTCGTAAACAGACAGAGGGAACTTGCTAGGAATGAATTTTGGTTAACCCGCGCACCGACGGGGGTCTGCGCCAACTTAGTACCGACGGGGGGGGGGGGGCGGATGACCGCCCCCCCCTGAGATCTCGAGAACAAAGCAAGATAGCGACAAGCGGTAAACGGCATCGGATACGCACGGTCAAGATCTACAATTTTCACTAAGGTCATTTTCAGGTCAGGTCAAAGATGACGTCACAGGGGTCGAAAAAGTCAAAATGGCGGCGCTAAATATGGAGAGAGTTTTTCTCGAATAACTTTCGAATTATTCAAGATAGGAACAAACTAAGGGCATCATCGTGATCCTCTCGTCAATCCGCATCGAATGATATATATGTTGACCTCGAAAGGTCAAGGTCAAAGGTTGACCTCAGGTCACGTGACCTCGAGGTCATCATGTATATCATTCGATGCGTCTTGACGAGCTGAACACAATGAGACCATCCACGCGTCTGTATCTTGTTCCTGTACGGAGTTATTGGCCAAAAACCTTTGGTGACCTTTGATGACGTCACATGACCTCACAGCTGCCCAACAGCAAAACAGACCTCAAGGTAGTGAAGGTTGATCGTATATGAAGTCATGTATGGTATATGGGGCCATTCCGACCCGTTTTAGTGGTAAAAACATGGAGTTGATTTTTCCCCCATGGACTTATAATGGGGAGGTCGCGAAATTGACCTGACCTTAGGTCACCGATATCAAAATTCCAAGATATACAAATTGTAGCTACTAATGACCTTATAACATCCTGCGACTTTCAAAGGCCTCCGACATCTACTGTAGCTCTGGCACGGTGACAAAGTTGCAAAAAAGTGACTTGAGGTTGGGTCATTCAAAGTGACCTGGTGACCTGACCTTGAAAGGTAGGAGGTTCAAACTTGCGCACCATGTGTAAAATTGATAAGGGAATAGTCATACCAAATTTCGCGGCGCTACGCGCCGCGGTTTTCCCGCTATTCGCGAAAAACCTCAGGGGGGGGGGCGGATATCCGCCCCCCCCCCGTCGGTGCGCGGGTTAATGTTCTGGTAAGCAGCATTCGGAGTGCTTTCGTGCCTGCTCTGTTACAATTCCCTGATCCCACATCTGCAAGATAAAATGCTGTTTTTCTTACTGCACTTACATCCTCAATCGCTCAGCGTTTTTATTGCATTGTGCTTACTGCTTTTAGCTAATAAATAGCGGTATTGGCTGCCTTTTTGTGTCTAATAACCTGGAGGCCGATGTCGGCCGGCACTGTTCGGAGACTCGCCGTCTTCTGTACGGCTCTCCGTACTGTCCTATCAGTGCCGTCGGACGCAGCATCCCATGTGTCGGTCGCAGGGGACAGGCCGGCAGACCGTTTGTCCTCCGATGGGGGGGGGGGGGGGGCGCTGTCCCGCCGCCGCTGCCGCTATTGATCCTGACCCACTCGGCTGGCCACCGCCCAAAACGGGCCGCCCTCCGCGGCGGCGGTCACGGCCGCCCCCGCCGCCGCCCCCGCCCGCCAGTCCTGCCGGGTCGTTCTGCGCCGCCCGCGCCCCCGCCGCCGCCGCCGCCGCCGCCCCTGCCCCCGCTCCCGCCAGCAGCGGCTGGTGCTGATGGCAGGGCGGAGCCCAGCCCCTATCTGACTCTGAACCGCGATGACAATCCGATGCTCACTTTTGTTCTGTCCGTTCTGGCGGAACCAGCTCTGGACAAACGAAGACAATAGTGGAGGAAACGTCGCCCCCACAGGCTTTCCGTTTCGGTGGACTGCACCGCCATTAGACCGGTGCCTCCCCCGCATAGGCGGCGGAACGGGGAGGGCACCGGGGCAACGTGCCCCACTTTGATTTTGGCATTTTAACATTAGCCCTATGGGCGTTGCATGGAAAGAATGGGACCAAAAGTTGGCAGTGCCCCCCCCCCTTAATTGAAGGTGTTCCGCCGCTACTGCTCCCCCGCCCCTGACCAAGTGACCCGCCTGGCTCCGCGCCGACCGGACGAAAATCGAGAGACGGTGCTCGAACACGATGGAATTTTGATGCAGATCTTATGCTGATGGACCCGGGCTGCCATCATTCATGGCCCAGCTGAAAGCCATGACTGATGAACCTTCAGACGAGTTTTTATGACTGCTGTCAGCAACTTCGGAATACCCGAGAATTGGCAATTCGTCTCGTTGGATTAAATGCTCCGGACATGCTTTACTGAATAGTGAACATCCATGTAGCTGTATGTAAAACATGTAAGCTAAGTGTTCACCATCAATAAGCTGCTGTGAGCTGTTGTGTTTTCTGGGGTGTCCACAGCAGAAAGCCTCTCTGTGAAATTGTAAGTGTTCTGGTGGCCTCGTTCCATCTTCATTTGTGTCTCCCGAGCGAACTGTTTTTGTCGAGCGGCCGCCGCCGTAAGTAGAACAGATCACGGCCTTACATCTCTGGCCGAGTGGGCCGCTGAATTCGGCGGCCGGTTTTCATCAGCAATGGCTAAGCTTTCGTCAGACCCGGCCAAAATAATTTCATCTGAGGCCAGTAATAAGTATCTGCGCGTCCACCGGCACGGCCATGGCAGAACCTCTGTGCTAGGTCGTCGTTGTCATTGGGGATGAATGGTGACACGGGTGTAGCCGCTGCCTCACTGAGAGTTGAGTGTCGCGATCGCGGTTATTTGTTTCGTCACCGACCAGCCTCCGTCTTTTCTGTAACACCACTAGCCCACACTGGTAATGCCACTAGCCCACCCTGGTAATGTGACGAGCCCACACTCGTAATATCACTAGCCCCGACCCTCGCAATGTCACCAGCCCACGCTGTTACTTACACTGTCGGATTTGCGCCGTCAGATTCGTGTGGGCGGCCGTCGGAACTGACGCCACATCTGGGTGGCTCCGAGTCGTGTTACCGAATGCACCGCCGGATCTGAATATGTTCGGACGACCGCGGCTGATGCGGGGACATATTAGATGCCATGTCTGGCAGATATCTGGAACTTTGTGTTACGTGATGCCGGAATCCGGCAGCATGTCCGACAATTTCCGTTTAGCCAGAATCATATTTGTGCAGTAGTTTTTAGGAAAGTTGTATTATTGTCATCACATCCTACCATATTAGTCTAAAGTGTCACATAGTTATTCCTCGAATCGAAATTAAGGGTGGCATTATTTTCGGATATGTTGCAGGACAACTAAAGATAAAACAGATGAATTATGCCAGAAAATAAACCAATTACAAAGGGTAGCTTCTGTGTGAGGATTTTCTTTTAGTAATGTATTTCAACCAATCATGATTTCAGTTTAATCGCATTAGACCCGTATAGTGCTGGCCATTTCCTTGGCCATTGTGTGACCATCCCACCAGTTCCATCTGATGAGACATGACAATCGGTCTGCCTATTTTGCGACCATCCCAGTACCGTCCGAAGAAACGCGGCACTCGGTCTGACCGTTGTCTGACCGTTTCAGTACCGTCCGAAGAAACGCGGCACTCGGTCTGACCGTTGTCTGACCGTTCCAGTACCGTCCGACGAGACGCGTCTGACCATTCCTCGACCGTTTCAGTACCATCTGATAAGACACGACACTCGGTCTGACCGTTGTCTGACCGTTCCAGTACCGTCCGACGAGACGCGTCTGACGCCCGAGTCGTCCCCGGAGCTGACCAAACGCTCGTGGTTCGGCACGCTGATGGGCTCGGAGCGCGACGAGAGCTACACAGTCATCATGCGCAACAAGCCGCTGGCCATCGTCAAGGCCGACCTCATCCACTCGTTCCTCTCGGTGAGTGACGACGAGGCCGATTTCATCCACTCGTTCCTCTCGACCTCATCCACTCGTTCCTCTCGGTGAGTGACGTTGAAGGGACCCTCCCACCTTCAAAAAAGTTTATGAATTGGCATGAAAGTGTTGTTGCTCGGTTCAGAAAGAGCGAAAACGAATATCTACCAAATTTCACCGAAAAATATTCACCGGTTTTCAAGATATTAGACTTTTACTTTTGTTTACTTTTTGGGATATCCGCTGTTCCTAGCGACTTTATTTGGAAGCAACTTTGGCAGCTGAAAGTGCGGCACTTGTTGCGCGCAAAGCAGCATATACCACCGCGTGCTACAAAACGTTTTAGTCAAACATTTAAAAATTGTTAGATATCTGCGCTGACGTCACACATTCAGAGGGGTATTCCTATGCATTAGCCCCTCTGAATCAAAATGCTGCAATTTTGGAATTCAATATTTCCGAGGCATTTCTCGATGTTGTGAGTGCCGAAACCGGTAATTGTGAGCCAGGGACCCCATTTTGGCTATCTCAACTCAAATCTAATGTTAAGGTGGGAGGGTCCCTTTAAGGCCGACCTCATCCACTCGTTCCTCTCGACCTCATCCACTCGTTCCTCAGGGTGAGCTACGGCGAGGCCACCCGTGCCGCGAGAGGCAAGGGCTGCTCTCTTTGGCGCGTGAGCATCCCTCTCCCAAACTCTACTGAACAGCTGGATAAATGTCTCATACACGCCTAATAAATTAAATGAGTAGGATATAACATGTATTGCGGCTTGCGGGCCGCGGCCATGGGTAGGACTAGTTTGCGCTCATACCGCTCATACCTACGATGCAGCACATACTTTTATGACAATTTTGTGCGTGTATTTGTTGCTCTCAGCGCTGTCAAAGTATTTCCCCGTTGGCGATCACCGGATAGGAGTACTCCAGTGTGCCCTCTCGCGTAGGGTGATGAAACGCACATACGTTTGAACGTATTCAGGTCACACGGCTGTGGTACGTCGCCACGGAGCAGTGAACACCCACACAGCTGAACCCTTTGATCAGGCTGCCGAGTCGCGCAGTTAATGCTGTCCTGTTGCGGTTATTATTTTGTGATAAAGTCTGGGTATTATTAGCAAATTCATTAAAGGCTAGTACAGACATGCGTCTGCTGGGACGGCATCAATGCATTTAACTGAGCAAAATGGTGCGTTTGTTGGTAATGAGATAGCTAGGACTTTGGATGGTCTACCATAGGAGATGTGTCCCAAAAAGCTACCAGGTGTGTACTGTATAGATAGGTTACTAATTAGGTCAACAAAGAAGGAGCCCTACGACCGTATTTGATACGACCGGATCCAGACCCAGGCCTACTGAATTCTGAATTCCGGATGTGTGATTTAGGCGTTGCCAGCTACACTGGTGCAATCATCCACCGGACACGTCAAATCAGCAATCGATGGGCGGTTCCAACGTGTCAGTGAGAGCGTCAGCTATGTGGGCGACGAGAGAGCATTTACCGTGTCTCATGCAATTGTTGACTCAAGCAAAGATAACAGTAGTTCTACTGTTATCTACGACTCAAGCTAGGAAAAAATGCTTCATTCAAATAGCCAGAGTCCAGACGTGAGCTGGCATTTCTCAATTCTATTTATTCCAGAGGATGAACTGGTTCGGTGTAATAAACCCATTTGATGTATGATGAAAGGCCGACCTTTTCATGCTTTCCGACGCTGGATGGCAGGATAAATTAATAATTATTTCTGCTTGCTATTTGGATGCAGGCCGTTTGTTCCAGGAAGAGCTGCCAGAATGCCAGATAATACTCCCTCGCATGTTTGCTTGCATAACGACATACTCGTATGATTTCTTGCTAAAGATCCACTAACTTTGTCACATCATATCTCTTTCCCCGGTCTGCTGCGATAAGTAGATAGTAGATACCATCAACGTACCCACTATGTGCTACGCTGCGCGCCGCTGGCGTTCATAAATAAGAAGCCAATCTAATACAGTCGGTTTCGGCGCCATTTATATCCATGTCGCGTCATTACGGTAATGCTGCTGCGCTGTATCGCTCCCGTGAGGTCAGATTGGACGGCCTCAGTACAGTCGGTTCGCAGGGAAGTGGTCGCTCGGACTGCGCTGGTGCGCTAGTATCGGTCCGTTCCGGGGGTCTCGGGTCGTTGGGACGGGGAGAGGCACTGCGTTGCTGTATGTAGGCGCCGATTGGCTTCGTGTTTCGTTGACGATGGAGAGGCGGCGGCGGTCCGTCGGTCGACTGATCTACTCGTGGCTACCTTCTCCGACCGCGGCGAGCCGTTCTGTTACGGTGCAACGGCAGTACTGAGCACGGCAAGTTGTAGAAAGGCGTAGTGCAGACTTTGATGGACTGATTGCGGTGCAGGCCGTGGGACAACCAGAAGAAACCAGAGCATCTGTCAGAGGCGCTTCCCTGTACCTACTTATCCCATTTCAGATGTGTCCAGAGTGCCGACTTTTCCCTTGTTAGTCCTGTACCTACTTACGGTTCAGATTTGTTCGTTGCGATCAGTTCAGTCCAGTTCGATCCCACTAATGTGAAGGGGTCATCCGGAGGTAGAGGGCGGCGCCCACCGGTCAGCGACTGGACGTTTGCCTGATGTAACCTGATGTAGATATATTTACTATACTACTACTATACTATACTATACTACTACTACTACTACTACTAGTAACCTGATGTGTACCGACTCTGGTGATGGCCATCCCATTCCACACTGTCGACATCAGTTAGGAGTGACAGTGACGGTCCTCCCGGAACTGGAAACAAGGCAGTCACGCAGCGCGCGCACCGGTGGATCTGGTCCGTCAGAGGGCTGGCTGAGACTGTATAGGGGCTGGGTGGATGGGCTGAGTGAGCAATGTGGGCCGCACGGGGCTGACGCAAGGCTCAATGGGTGGACAGATTAGACGAGCAGACAACTGACGGACAGATTAATAGACGGGCAGATCTACAGACAGACAGAGGGACGGACAGACAGACAGAGGGACAGACGGACAGACGAGCAGTCTGACAGACGGACAGTCAGACAACAGACAGAGAAACGAATTGTCACGCGGAGACACATGCTGACGAGCACACTCTCAGACAGAACGGATAGACCTACGCCGAAACCACCCATCAAGTAAGACGCTCCCAACTAAGCACCACGACACCGTCGCGGCGCTCCCGTCCCAGTCCTAACGAGAGCGCACACCCGAGCAGTCCCATCTGCACCCCAACTCGGACCGATCCCGGATCCCGGGTCTACCGGCGGTCATCCGGCGGCCGCCCGGAAGTGATGACGTCACTTCCGGAACACAGACTGGAGGCTGGGCCAATGGCGGATGGCGATGGGTCCAGGCGGTGGTGGCGTCAGCAGCATACAGCCAATCCGGGGTTCGATATACGTGAGGCTGCGGATGGGACTACATCTGAAGGCAGATGGTAGCGAGGAGACGTAAAATGGGCTAGCTTACATAAAAGAACGTAAGCAATGCTCAACTGGCTCATCGGTCGTCAGTCCCTTATAGGTGGGCTGAAATGACGGGAGTAGTGTCGAGACAAAACATGGTCTGAGCTCACATGGAGTTATCAAGGAGAGATGAGCCCCGGATGGAGATAAAACTATGACGTGCTGAGCAGTGCTGAATGCTGATCTAAAAGGAAGACCAATATCTCCATGTGCAACGTTTTGATGGACAGCGATGAATGGAAAATGTTGTGGAATATAAAAGTCTGACACCGACATCGCCGCAATTTGTCAGAGACAGGGTTCCAGTGTAACTGATGTCCATCAAACTCGAGATTGAGGCCGACAGAGCAATTTATCAACACAGCATCGTCTTCGAAAAGATAGGTATCTCAACACAGGAAGCACCAGTTTCAGCTTACAACAAATCAGCCCCGCTGGGGTTAGCCCTTGTCTGGTTGTTTTCCTATGGGTATCTTTTCTTTTTGCTATCAAAATATGTGAATAGATGGCTCCGTTATAAAATATCTTACTATTTGGTGTTCAGCCATTCAGCGATAAGCTGCCAATGCAGTATGATACTGATTAATAATTTCTAGGATTCGTCTGCAATGGATCGGATAAGAAGATATATTATCTATGAAAGTTTCATCGCTTCAAAACGTACATAACAGCGCGGTAACATATTCACATTTACATAGTTTAATCAGTCGCCTGATTCGCTGTTTTATTGATTCACCGGTCGCACAGCTCGCTGCTATATTTGGCAGACATCCGTTTCGCTGGTGAATTCCTGTCAGTGAAACGTGGTGCTCTGCGCTCATATAGATGGGCATGTAAGCAGTCCGACACCGACACACGATCTGTGTGCCAAACGGATCTGCCACAAACACCATCAGCTATGTCCCGGATTTGACGTGTTAGCCGGGTGAGATCCGTATGTCAAATAAATCTCTGATGGTAAAGAGCCCATTCAATCCTGTAGACTTAAGCATTCGTGTACATACAATAACCGAAGGTTTGTTGTCAATAGTTAAAACACTATTCTTTAGAATTGTGTTTTTCTATTGAAAAACAAATCTGAGTTGCCTGACAATTTGGCAAAGGCTGCCTGAGATCAGTATGCATACAGACAGGTGTGTCGACAAGGCTGCTGTATTCTTCTGTTCGTCCGGACTAGACCGCTGCCTCCCTTGGGATATTCTAATCAAGCTGTAGCGTTTTCCTCCGTTCATAAGAATCAGTTTAATAGCTCCTTCCGGACGCCGCAGACCAGACCGCTGCGTGGCGCTCTCCGAGCTCCCGGCATTCAAACCAAGCTGTCTTCTTTGGCCCTAACTAGGCATTCCTGAAGTGATGCCAAATCTCACCACAGGCGTCTGCGACACTTAATTAAACCGTAACTGTTTCCGATGACCCTCCAAGTACCTATTACGTAAGCTCTACTCAACTCTTCGTGCATTTTGCATTAAAGACGTCTGTGCAGATTGAAAGCTTGCCAGTTGTTTGAGGGAAACGAGTTCCCAGCGGCCTGTAAGACTTTCTCTCGGTGCTTGCGAACTTGTCAGTTACATGGCTGACTGGCTCTCCTTTCTGCTAAAGTTGGCAGACGATAGCCCATGGACTGTTCCAGGAGTTAACAGTGCAAACATTTTACTAGTGGTTGATCAGTGACCAGTGATAAGTGATATAGCTCGAATAGATAGGCTATTTACGATTAAGCCCATTTAACACTCTCCTGCTCGTCCCGGGCTTGTGCGGGTGAAGATTCACACGGTATGGGGCCCTTCCCTCTGCAGACTACGATCAAACCCCGTGCTCCGTGGCGAGCCGATCCAACTTAGAGGACTGCAGCCTCCAGTCAAACTTTACGAGCGAGACGCGCCCGATTCAGCGGAATTAGATCGATCTGGTTCGGCTAGTTTTCCTCAATAAAACACTGAGCGCGGATCGTCGACCTTTAACCGGGCCTAAGGGTGTCTCTTCAAGGCAAATCGCAGACACGTGCCGTCTGACGTTTGCCCCCGTGCCTCGCCACTGCACTGACCGGTCAGATATCTGACCTGGGACCCTTGCTGCCTGGACTGTGACCTGTAGTCTTTTGCCGAGAACCTGTACCGCCTGACTTTTGCCCTTAAACGTTAGACCATACGAGTTCCATGTCTGATCTGTGACCTACTCCGATCTATGACCGCTTTACTGTATGATCTTTGACTTACTCGATCTGACCCGTGGCAGGTTCCCTCTGACCTACGATCTTGTTACCTGTGAGCTCCACCGTCTGACCTGCCTCCCGTCTCTGCGTTCAGATCGCCGATCTTAGCCACAGCGTGACGTCTCCGATGTCGTTTCGAGTCGAGTACCGGCGCGGCGCGGCCGGACCGGCCGTCTTCCAGCGCCAGGTGCGGTTCCAGGTGGACATCACGCCCGTCACACAGGGTGACGACGAGTGCCTCTACGCCATCAACTTCTCACTCGTCTCCGGTGAGTGAGATAACGGAGTGAGATGCCTGTTGACGGTAAGATAACGTAATTCAGTTACCAGTCTGCGGTGAGATACTCAATTTGGATTGTCCCTTGTCCTCATTGAAAAGTCTGCTGACCATTCGTCTCCAGTGGTATGAAAAAGCGTACCTACCATTATGCTAAGCTACGATGAAATTTGATATAGAGTATCGCTGGTATGTCATATTCTTTTTTCATTCTCCCGCTGGAATCCACACCATAGAGGAGGTGGTGTCACGAGTTGTTTCAATTTAATGCAGCTGGTGGCATAATCATTCTAAATTAAATTCGTTTTCCTCCCACCCCTTTAATCAGATTACTGCAGCGTGTGACGAGAAACCGTTCTGAGCTGCAGTTCCACCTCTCCTCTGGACGGGGCGGATTGGATTTCCATCTAAAACAGTGCCAACTTCATTATACAAAATCTCTGACTGGATTGTGTGTATTACTCCGGCCGTGGCAAGTGCAATGCGGATTGTGGAATGCGGGTGCTGCTCCGCAAAGTGATAGCTGATCATGCATGAGTGAGGTCATGTTACCGAATGACAGCGACGAAGGGATCAGCATTTAGCTGGTCTAAGAAAGACACGCCCTCCGTCAGGACCCTCGTAACGTTGTTTAGACCCGTACCGATGATCTATTTCGTCTGATCTCTTCCGCCATGTCCGCCCAACAGGTAACATCCGCCGGTTCCGCCGGATCTGCGAGCACATCCACTGTCAGGTGTGCTCCCGCCGACCTCCGCCGTCACCCAGGGTGGGCCGGAAGTTCACGGCCGACTTGTCGGAGAGCTCCTCGGCCGGCTCCGACTCGTCAGAGCGGCTGCAGACGGTCGTACCGCCCCGACAGGTAAGAGAGCGAGCTGGGAGGTCAGGGGTGCGTATAGGGGAACTGGGAGGTCGGGGGTAAATATAGGGGGACTGCGAGGTCAGTGGTGTATTCATATAACAGGGACATCAGAGCCAGAGAAAACGGATATGTAAGAGTCCGGTCCGGGAGGTCAGGGTTGCATTCAGAGCAGGTCAGAGCAGGAGCACCAGGGCCAGAGAAAACGTGTAGGTAAGAGACCAGATTAACCTCGGCTAGACTCTCATGGCCCCACTGACCTCCGCTAAGCCTACTGACCTTGTCTGACCTCGCTGACCTCTGGTGATTACGAACGAGTTTGTACCTCTCTCTGAGGACTCAACTGACCTTTTCTTACCTCTGCTGACCTTTTTGCTGATCATAGATGACCTCTGCTGCAGACTATCGACTCGTTCTGACCTCGCAGACGTCTGCTTACACTGCTGACCGGTGCTGATCTCTGATAACCTCTGCTGAATCCTGGTGAACTTTGTTGACCTTTGGTGACCTCGATCGACAGGTGGACGCGGAGTCTGAGGTAGACAACATCCTCGACATGAAAACTCCGACCAACGAGACGGCCGACCCGCCGCTCATTTCGGAGCAGGAGCCGCCGGCGGCCCCAGAGCCACCCCGCTCCGACAGCGGCTCGCCAGCAGCCAGCGACGACTCGGCCACAGCCACTGCAACAGTGACACCTAGCGACTCGGAACCGAACTCGAGCTGCGCCGTGTCGGCGCTATGATCTCCGCGGCGCTAGTGTGCCGCCGCCAGTGAGGGGGACAAGGGTCTGAGGGGTGAACAGAGGCCGGCTGTTGTCGAAATGACCGGCCAGGGACCGTGCAATGAGTGAGGGCGGAGCGGCGCAGGGCGGCCGGTCTGACCTGACCTGACCCGACCCGCTGGTGGCCCGGGCGGTGGGTCTCGCCGGCCGGCCGTCGAGCCGCCTCCCGCCCCTGGAGATCGCGACATTCCCAGTGTAGTTGGCGCCAAACAGTGTTGCCGGGTATATAGGTAAATCTCTATATATTCGGGGTCGGCTGGTAGCCCGGCGGTGGCGCGGCCGCCCGGCAGCGACCGCTGTCTCTGTGTCCGTCTTGTTGCTTGTGTATGCGGAGTGTGTTGTCGGTGGAGCCAGTCCAGTATTCTGCTAGCGACCCGCTGTCTGCCGGCCGCGGTGGCCGTCCGTCCGAAACCAGCGCGCCGCGCTCGTCGACGCAGGGTCCGCCCGTCCCATCGGGCGCATTCAGTATTCCGGCTGGGGTCCGCACGGCCCGCCGAAATCCGGTCGTGCTTCACCATTGCCGTAATTCTGCTGTGTATGTGCTGCTGTGTCCCTGGATTAGATCTCATAAACATCAACATCAAAACATCGATCTTTGTTGGCGTGTTCGACTGTTTGCTGCTTTATCTTTGTTTACATTTTTATTTGATGGCTCTATCTTCTGAACTCCACTGTAACTGTTGTCAACAGCTTTTACTTTATAGACGAATGATCCATGCTCTCGTCTTGCATTCATCTATATCTCGTACCTTTCTAAAGCTGAGATAGACGTCTTCTCTAGTCACTAAGCCCGTTTTCACGTCCCTTCGATTTTCCTCAAAGAAGCTGCTCTCTTCTTTGTGTCGTCAATCGTTACAGAAGGGCCTGAATTTCAAGGTCTGAGATAAAACAGAGCACATTATTTTCATCGGGTGATTGCGGTCGTTGGCTGGATGCGTAATGCGTAATCTTGAGAAAGGAGTACGGCGGGAAGGGTCCGAAAGACAGAAAAAAGTTTAGCTCCAGCCGAGGCGGCCAAACGTTGCTCGATCTTACCTGCCAGTCTGGCGTCTGCTTCAGTATTACTGATCTACCATCATCTTGGGATTGACCGATATGCTTGAGACGCGTGTCTTGTGATAATCTTTTCTGTCTCGATGTGGTTCAATGTCCTTTTCTGTACTGTACCGTACACTGTTTCTATATACTCATCTTTCAGAGATTGTAGCTTTCCGAGCTAGAGTGGTGACTGGCGAACATGTGCAAACTGCTGCGCTGGAGAAAACAGAACAGGTAGTCATGACAACTCGCCTTCAAACGCAGCTAATCTCTTGAACGTGACGTCCAGACTCCCTAGCTGTCCGACGCTCTCTCTGATTATGTCCTCTCTCTAAGAACTCTTCACAACCGTTTGACCAACTCTGTCAACTCCCGGGCGCTGTCAAGCGCGTCTTTATCAATTCGTTGACGCAATCTCACGCTCCGCGCAAGCTGCTTTCCCTCTGGGCTCTGACCTGGCCAACCTATCGCCTCTCAACAGCTCATGAATTCAGAAAAAAAGCCAACGCCCAACTGTCCTCAATTTTGCTCTTGTAGTTTTGCTCCAGCGTCATCATCTTTTTTTGCTCAATCCTCTGAGCTCAATTGGAGCATAAAAATAACTTTTTTCTTGGTTATTCCGTGGCCGGGAAAGTCTGATACTATACCAAAACATTGCGATGACTTCCAAATAACACGATCAAAAATAATACTCGTTTTGTTATTTGTTTTGTCCTGATACATGTGTACCCACACTGTCAACATGTTGAACTGTTGTCTGCTGCTCATCTGTTATGTTGTGTTACTGAGCCGAACAGTTTGATTATCCCAGCGCCATGAGATCTCAACAGTGCATGAATCCGTTTCTGATTTGTTGTTTCGGGCGAGCGATTCGTTCGCCCTTGTGTGCGACCGTGTACTATTTTGTAAGTGATGCGGCGTTGGCGGAGACCGGATCGAGGTGGAAATAGACAACTGCAGCAGAACGATGTGTCTGAGGTCTTCCGGCGCGCCGCCGCGGCGTTGGTCGTCCATTGAAGACGGATTAGGGAGTGACAGGGTGACGTGGGGCGTAGCCATGGGTCATGGCCCTCCTAAGTAAAGCCCTGCACACTAAAAGAACGTTTAATTTCAAACGGCAAATCCGAGATAACCTAGTATTTCTAATTCATGTCAAATAGCCGTCTGTATCATCTCAGCTCGTCTTTTCAATATTTTAAAAAAGGTATGCACAACCTTTAGCCAAAATTGTAGGTACCTACGGCCCTCCAGCAAAAGAGTGGTTGGTTAGCCTATGTGCTTTTGGTGTAATAACTTTGAATGACAGAGACACACCTGTAATATGACTCAATGAAAATGAGAAGAGGGTTCGTGCACACACTTCGGCAATGGTTTTCAACAGCTATTAGACGTATTCATCAATGCAGATCGCTTATTGTGATGTTGGCAACCAACCACTTAATACCTGGAGGGCCGTACTTATTCAGATAAAATATTCATTATTCACGATTTAAAAGATTAATAGGTGATATAACCCTCGCCCGTATTGGTGTTTTTCCAGCCGAGAACGTATCAGGGTTGGACCCCCCCCCCCCCTGCCGTTTGGCGCCTGATCGAGCTAGAGCTTCGCGGAAAAAAACGAGCGTGTTGCCCGTAACGAGAGGAAGCCGATGATACCCACTTTTAAGGATCTAGGTCATTGGTTGACCTTCCAGGTCAGGTCAATGACCCAAAAGTCGGGAAAATCGGGACCTGTTAAAACGTCGTGACGTTTGGCTGCTATAGGGGTTTTCGGGGTCCTGATCTTATGATATTATGATATTATGTTAGTTTTGATCACAGATGATGTCTTCATGCATTTAGGCCAGGTCGGGTCAGGTCAGGTCAGGTCAACCAGTAGGGGTCCTGCCAGGTATTCGTAGTAGGTGTCAACCGCCTTTGACAGCTTCGTAACATGTTACGAAGGCATCAAAACTACTTTGTAAATGTTCAAATAGTTGCCAAATTCGAATTCAACTCCAAAAACTAGCCTAGAAACATGTAAAATTCGAAAAAGTGAACCGAAGCCATTAAATGACCTGACCTGACCTTCAGATAACCTTGACACTCAACGTAATGCATGTGACCAACATCATATCACATGTTTGAACGCTTGAAACCACGAAAAGACTGCAAATGCGCAGCTAATGCGAGCCGACATACGCCGAATCGCGATTCCGGCCTAACATGGCCTCAAGAAATAGGTCACAGGTCAAAGGTCATTTTGGTCAGGGTCATGGAATTTTCAGAGTAGTTGTAAAATTGATTAACTCGATGGTACCGAAACTTTCGTCGCGATTGGCCGTGTTTTACGCGAGTTATTCGCGAAAAAACGAGGGGGGTCCGTTCGACCCCTCTATACGGTTGAGGAATAACCCCTCCTGAGCATGGTTCTGCAGCTGAATGTCTACTTCGGCATCACCTTATTACAAACTTATCTGTAGTGTCGGCTTATGTGAATGTCGCCAATTATATTCCTGCATATAACGTAAAAGGTACATCCTATATCGTAGCAATGCCTTCCAAAAACGTGTGTCCAACTGATTTATCCAGACCAAGAAAACATCCGGGAACGGTTGCACCGCAGTTACATTGTACATAACACCCCATGTCCCTGTCGAGGTGAACATCGCACTAATAACTTACCGATGTGCTGGGACTACTGGGATTACCCGTCCAACGCCATTTCGCTCATTCACAATCGAGCGCTGCCATATGTCAAACGTCTCTGTCAATGTCACTGCCAGGATATGATAGCGGGGACCCATGGCTGTCGGCCGAATATCGTCGATCACACGAGGTGACTGTCGTGGTCAGATGTCTGATCAGAATCCGGACTTCTGTGAAAGCTGCCCAGATGACAACACTATGGACCTGCGATGTGAGTGAGGGTGTGTCAGAGTGTCAGTGTCAGGGTGTCAGAGTGTCAGTGTCAGTGTCAGCGTCACAGACAGCGGCACCTGTCACCGGCGGGGGCGTCTGTCAGTCAGTCTCTCAGGGCGACTGTCAGTCTGTTGCCCGACACCCCTCTGACCGGATCTGTGGCTGTGCTCCGCCGGCCCTCTGTGCAGCGATGGTCTACTCCCGGCTCATGAGGCTGCTGCAGCTGCTGCTGCTTCTGATGGTGACGGTCATCGCTGCTCCTCCGGCGAACCGGGCAGCACAGGCCGCATCACCGACGGATCAGGCCACGGCCGCAGGTAAGTACAGGTAGAAATAAACGATTAATTATCAGGGGAGAGGGCCCAGCCCCTTGAGGGATATTAACCCGCGCGGGGCTGGGGGGTAAATTTTACCCCCCCTCGCGAATTTTTGCAATATCTCAAAAACGGCAGCGCGCAGCGCCGCCAAACTTTCAGTACCTTTTCTTACATCAATTTGACACGTTCCCTGAAAATTTGAGCGAACTCCGTCGGAAAATTTTAGAGAAATTGACGTTTTAGTGACGTCATGTTCGCCATTTTTGCCTCAAAAACGGCAAAAGTTCAAACGCCGCTAACATCTTCATTTTTAAAGGAATCAAGACGTAACAAAAAAGGATATACGTAATTCTACTTTGCCTATCAAATAGCTATCTCCGTTTTTTGAAAATTTTGGATTTTGGCCAATTTTTTTTTCTAAAAAAACTGACTTTTTTGGGAAAATAATTATAAAATCCAAAATTTTGAGTGTATCGAAAAACCGGAATATATGTCAGAGAAGTGGTCTATGTGCACCTACATTACAAGTTTTAGAAGAATCGGTTCAAAAATGTGGGAGTTATTCAAAATTTTATGACGTCACGACACACAAATTTTTTGAAAAGTGACTTTTTTGGAAGTTCTAGACCTCGTACGGAAATAAAAATAGCACCATTCGATTCGCCGTGAAAAAAACTGCATCAGGTAGACACCTTTTTAGGCCTTAACAACCAACTTCAAAATTTGACCTCACTTGACCTGACCTTGACCTGACCTCGACCTGAAATTCATCCAGAGGTGGTCCATATTACTTATTGAGTGTACCTATTGAATTATATGAGTAAAATGACCCATAAGACATGTGTCGCACATGCCCTTTTCTATATTTTGTTTTTGGTGACCTGACCTGACCTGACCTGACCTTGACCTTGACCTCTGAATGATATTGTATGCAACGAATATTGTCTTGGTAGCCTAAGAACAGGTTTTGGGCGATCAGTCTCAGTCCATGACTCCATTCTTCGGCAACTACGGTGCAAGGCCGATACTGTAGGAACTTGTAATTTGTACCCTTGACCTGACCTTGACCTTGACCTCAAACTTAAAATTAAGTACATGTTTTTAGTTGTTCGTGATGAGATCTTTCGATTGGCGTTTGAATTTTCCAAATCGGACCATTAGTTCGGGAGATAACAGGGGGTAAAATTTACACCCCCCAGCCCCGCGCGTTCGGCTGGAGACCCCAGCCCTGCGCGGGTTAAAGGAAAAAGTTCACTTTCCCGAAATAAGTTTTTTTTGCAATGGATTAATGATTTTTTATGCACAAAATGATCAGCAAAGAATATAAAACATTTTTATAAAAGATATTACTTTCTATATCTTAATATAGGAAGAACTATATTCTATACAAAATATTGTTTGACGCGGAAGCTCATTACGCGTTGACCACACATACATCGAAAAGTCTGGAGGGGGCGGGGGGGGGGGCTAAAAAACACCACCAGGGCGCGGGTTAAACCTCGCCCGCACACATGCCATTTTCCCATCCTAGAACGCACATGGGGGGGGGGTTGCCACCTCCCCCCCCTGCGCCATTTCGTTCCTGTTGGAGATAGAGCTTCGCGGTAAAGACCAAAAGGATTCTTTGGGAAAAGACGAATCCAATGATACCCAGTTTTACCTTCTCAGGTCAGCCATTGACCTTCCAGGTCAGGTCAAACTAAAAAATGTTGCTGTTTTGGGTCACCGCTGGATATCAAGTGCGCTGCTTACCATATACCGATGACGATGCCGTTTTCTGGTGCCAAGCCAGCTACAACCTCTTTGTCACACTACCCGACCAGATTTTTGCTGCTGAGGTCATTTCAGGTCAAGTTAGGTCAAGGTCAATTATATGTGTTTGTATGTCTGTGTGTGTCTGTGTGTACATTGATGTGTGCACCGATTGGTTTTGTGTCCATATTACATGAAATCATGATCACTTTTACCAAAAATGCAGTCAAAAAAACTTCACAAAAAGTAAATTCCGCTTGCCTAAAACGCAATTATCTTAGATGACCTAGGTTGACCTTGACCCTGACCTTGACACCTGTACATCGTCGAACAGCATGTTCCATGATAGGTGGGAGGTAAGAGTGGCAAACAGGCCGAAATCAAGGTGTCAAAAGCTCACAAGGCCCATAGCCAGCGCAAGATGTTGAGAATTGGCCATTTGGGTCATGACATGACCTGAAAAACAAGGTCATATCTCCGGAACCAAAAACCACAGAAACTTGAAATTTTTAGTGGACATCAAGAAAAAATAGAGGAGCAACTATCTATACGAAAAATCAGCCTTCTAGCTCTAAAACTGTTGAGTGCAGAGCAGAAAAACTACCTGGGGGGGGGGGGGATGGCACCCCCCTCTATGTGAGGGCGAGGGTTAAACCGATGATATAAAAATCCATGATATGAAGATATTTTCTGTAAAAATTGGGTTATTTTTGATCAAGCTTGGTTCATAAGCTAGATAACCCGTCGTGAAAGCGGCTTAGCCGTTTTCACGACGGGCTATCTGGCGACTGCACCTAATTTGACGAAATCTGCACCATTTTTTAACAACAAATATCTTCGTAACATGAATTTAGTTCAGTGTTTTTAATAAAAAAAAATGCCTGATAATTTGAAAAAATGAGGTATTTAAACATCTGTACAACCCAAACTATAGTTTTTTTTAACCCTCGCCGGCACATGCCATTTTGCGTCCTTCGACGGCACAAGGGGGGGGGGGGTTGGTACGACCCCCTCCCCTCGCGTTTGGCCCCTGATCGAGCTAGAGCTTCGTGGAAAAAAACGAGCGTGTTGCCCGTCACGAGAGGAAGCCGATGATACCCAATTTTAAGGTCCTAGGTCATCGGGTGACCTTCCAGTTCAGGTCAATGACCCGAAAACCGGGAAATCGGGACCTGTTAGAAAGTCGTAAAGTGTGGCTGCTATGTAGTTTTCCGCGGTGCTGATCACGAATATCGTGTTAATTTTGATCAGCGATGATGTCTTGAAACATTTAGACCAGGTCGGGTCAGGTCAGGTCAGGTCAATCGGTAGGGGTTGTGACGGGTATTCGTAATACGTGTCAACAGCATCTGACAGCTTCATAACATGTTACGAAGGCACCAAAACTACTTCGGAAATGTTCAAATGGTTGCTAAATTCGAATTCAGCTCCAAAAACTAGCCTAGAAACATGTAAAACTCGAAAAAGTGAGCCGAGGTCACCCGAGGTCACCAAAGATCAATGACCTGACCTGACCTTCAGGTGACCTTGACACCCACCCTAATGTATGGGAGCAACATCAAATCACATGTTTGATTTTTGAACGTTTGAAACCACGAAAAGCTTGCAAACGCGCGGCTAATGCGAGCCGACATACGCCGAATCGCGATTCCGGCCAAACATGGTCTCGGAAAAGAGGTCACAGGTCAAAGGTCATTTGGGTCAGGGTCATGCAATTTTTAGGGTAGGTGTAAAAATGATCAATGCGAGGGTACTGAAAGTTTCGTCGCGATCGGCCGCTTTTTACGCGAGTTATTTGCGAAAACCCTTAGGGGGGGGGAGGTTGCAACCCCTCTGTGCCGGCGAGGGTTAAGTTTGCCCCTCACTGTAAACGTCTTTTTGAACACAGCACGATAATTGCTACCTGAATTACTGATAAAATTGGTTGGCGCACATTGATTTGACCAGATTTCACAGACGATCAATTTCATCAAAATTATTTACCTTCACAGACTCGTAGCTCGTAATTGCCATACAGCCCCACAGGGATAGACGACTTCTCAGGAATTATGTCTGAACTAATAAAGAAATTGCACGGCGCTTAACATAACGTTAACCCTCGCCGGCCGAGGGGGGGGGGGGCGGGTGCCGCCCCCCCCCCCATAGGGTTTTTTCGCGATAGCTCCGAACGCGCTGGCGATAGAGAGCTGAAACTTTACATACCTGACCTTTGATCCAAGCCGGATCTTTTGACACCAACCGCATTTTTGGGTCAGGTCAGGTCACTGACCTATGACGTCATAAGTGAACCTCTGCACGGTCTTCAGATGTCGCAACTTCGCAACGCCCTCACTGCCAGAGGAGATGTCACAAGGAAATGAAACTTGCAGGATCTAGTATCCATTATGAGTCCCACAACTTGTATATCTCAGATTTTTCCTAAAGGTCATATGAGGTCAGGTCATTTTCGTGACCTCACCATTATAAGTCAATGGGGAAAAATGAAAACTGCTATTCTGGCGCCGGTAACGATCTCCAACTATCTCAAGCACACAGAATCGTGATTTGATGCACTCCTTGCAAGGTCAGATGCGTCACTTTTGCAATGTTGACCTTGCGTGACGTCATTTATGACGTCATCAAGGTCATATTAGTTTTTCGTCAATAACTCTTGATCAAATTGAGCTAGCGAGTCGCGAAAGCCACCAATGGACTCAGGAAGGCCTGCCGAATCGAATGATATGCAACATGACCTCTTTCGACCAACTTCATGACCTGGGGGTGCTGACCTGACCTTGACCTGAGGTCAACACCCCAAGTTGACCTGACCCGGACAAAAAGTATATCATTTGACGCGCCTGAGCGAGGCGAACACATTGCTGCCAAAATCGGCGCTCTGCGGCCGTTTTTTGCGAAGTTATTCACCAAAAACTGAACCGTACCTTGGGGCACTTGACCTGACCTCAGAGGTCACCGGTTGACCTAGGACCTTAAAATCGGATACCAATCTCTGCGTCTCGTAACGGCGCACACGCTCTTTTTTCCGCGACGCGCTAGCTCCACCAGGGGCGAAACGGCGAGGGGGGGGGGGTCGTACCCGCCCCCCCCCCCACCCTCGGCCGGCGCGTATGTACAGGGTCTTTCATAATGAATGTTACTTTTGAAAGAGCTATTTCTCAGAACATATATGTTCCTCATGAAATCTGTACCATCACATGAAACAGAAACACATTAGCGTTTTTACACACACAACTTTCATTTTAATGCTCCTCAGGAATTTTCCGCTGTATCGCTCTTAATTAAGGCACAGGTTTCGGCCCTCTGACGAAGGTGTCGCACCCCGCACCTCACAACGTCTGGGTCCAGGCTTCCAGCAAACCTTTCCACTGTGGTTCGCAGTGGATGGCTGCAGGAGGGTTTTGTCTCAGATCTGCCAATGCGACTCCCAAAACCAGTAGTCCAGCGGGGAGATTTCAGGGCTCCGTGGTGGCCATAGT
This sequence comes from Amphibalanus amphitrite, assembly GCF_019059575.1. Lineage (NCBI taxonomy): Eukaryota > Metazoa > Arthropoda > Thecostraca > Balanomorpha > Balanidae > Amphibalanus > Amphibalanus amphitrite. The sequence goes on along the minus strand of NW_024881908.1, from coordinate 64,764 downwards.
CGCTCGGTGAGGCGGCTGATAACGCGCTCTTCGAAATTCTCGATCAGCCACTGGCGCAACTGCTGCCGTGGTGTGCACTGTGGCGCCATCCTGCTGGAACCACAGGCCGTCTCTTTGAACCTTGTCCCTGACCTGAGGCAGAAGCATTCCTTGAGCAGCCTGAGGTAAGCCACCCCGTTCAGTGTTGACCCAGGGAAGAGCCAATGGATGAAGACTTGTCCGTCGACCGTAATCCGTAATGCGTTTTAGTGGTGTCGACTTACTCTGCTTTTCCGTGAAGGAAAATTGGCGTTGTGAATTTTTTATTTTTGGGACAAAACCCTAATCAATTTGCAACAATACGCATATACAATTCACGCGGAAGTGATAAATTAAGAGCTCCTAACTAAATGTTAAAAAGTAACATTCATTATGAAAGACCCTGTAGAAAACCAATAGGTCCGGCGAGGGTTAAATCGTCGGTGTTCAAAACATATTTTGAAAATATTATTCATATCTACAATACAATGTGTGCTAACCAGTTTTCTCAGTAATTCAGCTAGCAATTCTCGTGCTGTGTTCAAAGAGACGTTTACAGTGAGGGGCAAACTTAAAAAAAAAAAACTATAATGACTTTTACGAAACACAGCGAATCTAATCTGACCAAATCAGGTGCATTCGCCGCATAGCTCGTCGTGAAAACGGCTAATATCTACTAGAGAATGTCAATCGGATAGTGATACCGACTTTTTGGTATACCGATACCAAACCGTATCGGTTTGGTATCGGTATTATATATTTCAATCCTAATATTTTCGGTATTTTGTTGCTATTATGAATCCTCACTTATGTATAAGAGGCTGTGAATTTGGTAAAAAGTTTGTATTTTCCTGGTATTCCGAAGTTGGTTTGGTTTCGGTATTTGTCGATGGTTTTAGTTGCTATTTGGTTTGGTATCGGTATCCTGATTTTCTGTAACTGACATCACTATACCTACCATGCATATCAAGATCTTTAGAACCCTATACTTCATTTATGAAAGAATGTGACCTTCATCGCGAAGCCCTTTCACATTTTTCATTAACAGTGACGTGATCGTTCCAGCGGCCGGAGATTCTACCAGACACGCACCACCGCCAGACAAGGATTTGGTAGTTTCCATTGTTGGTGGAACCATATCAAAACCAAAGAAATGGCATTGGATTGTAAGTTTGCACACACAACAGGGAATAAATCGCTCGTGAACTATATCGGAGGAAGCAAATAACCTTTGACCTCTCAATTGAGTACTCGCTATGACTTTGTTTCCATCTATTCAGAGACGAATCCCAACCCAGCGCAAAACCTCCGGGGGTGGGAATAGAGGTGGGGGGTACAAAAGGCAAGCTCTTGCTCCTGTGTTCTTATTATGAACACGCCTACACACAACTTGCTCTGCTGTTGCCCAGGCTATATTGGCCATTTTGTTTCCATTTAACTGTTTGTTTTACCACAGTAGGTATTCATTAAATGACATCGTTGGTGGTGATATATTTCAGGTGCTTTTGCTGATTCGTCAGAGATTCGTATGGAAAGAGGCCAAGTGTGGAGGCTCCCTTATCAGCCCTCGGCACGTGCTGACCGCAGCCCACTGCGTCGACCGGTTCAAAAAGTAAGCTACTCCTTCAAATGCTACTGAAGAAAATGCATGCATTGTGTGCAATGTATAAGAACGAAAAAGCGAAGACGTCTGTGGGGCATTCGAGAGATCAGGCCCAACAATTATCATATAAAAACTGAAGATAAATAAACTGAAGATGAACTATCCAAAACCTTTACTTTGCTGCATTTTTCATTTTATGCGTCACTGTGACATTAAAGTAAGAGTGCAGTCTGACTCTGACGCCTCACTTTTACGTCAATTATGAAGCTAGAAAATCGTTGCTTTGTAAAAATATAACAATATTTTCAAAAGTATACCTATCGACAAAATGCATACTTTTATATTACTCCGATGAAAAATTGATGCTCAGTCACTAGTGTTGACACTTTTAGACATTTTAAATATAAGTGTTATCTACTTTTTATATAGTGCATGCGGGACCCTCCTTCAGTGTGTCTAACTGCTATTTCATCTAAGCTGTGTGTGTCTGTGTGTGACTATGCAGTGAGGACATGTCGGTGCGACTGGGCGAGTTTGACACAACCACCTTTTTGGACTGTCAGAGCCAGGAGTATGATGTGGTCCGGGTCACACTCCATCCAAATCACAAGGTGATGTGTGTTTATGGCGGTCTTACCGATACATTCTCTAAGACATTGTTAGATGTTGTTTGTGTGTTGTTGGATGGGTGCAGGTACTAACGTGCTCTCGATTGCAATAAAAAGTGATGAATGTTTTTCATTGATGTATCGCTTAATTCAAATATCTAAGGTTGATTCAACTAACCAGCGCAACATTTTTTTTTTTTAGGACGGGAGGGGCTCACTCTTGGCGTATGTTTAATGCGTAAGAGACCTATGCGAAGGACTGGATTTGCCGATAGATCTCACCTAAAAATTAATATACACGATGAAAAACCTTACCATCATCTTAGTTAGGGTATTCTAAAAGGACGAAGAACAAGAGACTTCTTGCATAGCACATAGGTCTAGTGTCTAAAATGTTCCTGACCACGATGCGCCGATGATGTTTATCTGATCATGAGCCTCAATACCGCGCTAATATTTGTCAATTGACTAAAAAGTATGAAATTAGCTTACACGAATTATACCGTTCTTTTTCCACAGGTGCTCACTTTCAACAACGACATCGCCATTTTGACGATCTCACAGCCGGCAAAATTGTCTGATTGTGTTCGTCCGATTCAGCTTCCGATATCTCTGAGCGGGGACTTGGCCGGGCATCACGTCAGCGTGGCCGGCTGGGGCAGTTCTAGCTTCTATGGTAATTGCGGCGGCACGATGGAAAAACTGTAGTGACGGGGACTGGGGAGGCTGTACATAGTAACGGAGCTGGAGAAGCTGTAGTGAGAGGGCTGGACAAGCTGTAGTGACAGGGCTGGTTAATCTTCAGTGACAACGCTGCAAGAAGCTATAATGACGGTGCTGGAAAGCTATGTTGGCTGTGGACTGTGGACTGTGGAGGCTGTAGTGACAAGACATGGGGAAAGCTGTAGTGACAGGGTTGGTTACTGGTCAGTCTAATGGCAGGGCTGGGAAGCTTTAGTGAAAGGGCTGGTAAGTCTAATGACAGGCATGGTAAAGCTGTAATGACATGACTGGGGTATTGCTGCGGTGACAGGGCTGAGAGTGAGGAGGTTATAGTGACAGAGCTGGGGCAGCTTCATTAATGACAATAACAAGGCTTTGAAAGCACTCTTAGTCTAATGTATAATAGCTACAGTGACATTTAGCTGGTGCAGTGGCAATGGTCAGGGGCGCGGGAACTACTTTCCGACTGGGGGGGGGGGGGGGGGGGCACACCATAATAGAGATTAACCTAGGGTACCCCCAAATCTAGTTTTCTCACCGGTTTTAGGCCACTTATTTTTCACCCCTCGGCTTTTTCAACAAAAAAGAAAACATTTGCAAAAAAAGTGTGGTATTCCGTCTAAAAGCTGTGGGGGCACCGCCCCCACGGCCCCAGAGTTGGGGGGGCAGGCTGCCCCCACTGCCCCCCCCGGCTCCCGCGCCTATGGCAATGGTTGTGATTGCAATGCAAAATGATCTCATCACCGCCATTTTCTTTCAGGGGGGCGCAAGAGTCACGTGCTTTTGGAGGCCACCATTCCCACTGTTTCGGAAGACGCCTGTCGGAAAATATACGAGGCTAACATCGATCCAGATATGTTGTCTACCTACTTCCCTGGAGGATTTCTGAAGTCCACAAAGCTGTGTGCTGGCACTGAACAGGGAGACATGGACGTCTGCTCGGTAAGGATCCACTATCTTCTCTGCTGGCCTTCCCCTCCCCTCACTGAAAAATACCGCACGCGAGTGGTTGTTATGCATCTTGTCCGATAAAAGAAAGAGGTCTCTTAGTAGAAGTGTTCGATGGAAGCTAAGTTAGAATCATTCATTAGATATCAATTTTTAAATTTTCCATTCCAATTAAGTAGGTATTCGCTATCTCAAGCCCACACTTTGCGCTCTTGCTCTTTCTTGCGCATAAGGATTCATCACTGTTTGTATCTCCTATAGTTAGCCTTACGAAAGAGCAGATTGACCAGATCAGCCTGACCCCTCCCTTATTATCTCTGCAGGGTGACTCAGGCGGCCCCATGGTGCTGCAGCAGAAGGACGGCAGCTTTGTGTTGGTGGGCGTCGTCTCGCTCGGCTTATATGACTGTGGCGTGCCCGGGATACCCAGTATCTACTCTCGGGTCAGCGCCTACCTGCAGTGGATTGCCGGCGTCATACGGGGCTCCAGCAGAGCCGCAGAGCTGATCAGAGCGCTGCTCACCAAATCACAGGTGCCAACAGCTGGCAGCCCGGCCCAGAGGTATACGCCGGGAAATAACGCAATCCAATTGCCGCTGCAAAGGGCAAAGTCGGGGGATTTTCGAAGCCACGCCCAATCGGCTCGAAAACAGACTGCCGCGAAGGGTGCAGGATCAAAAGATCGAACAAGCGAATTCCGCGCCTATGTAGAGTATATTCTTGGAAAAACTGGCAACTTGCCCCACAGATCACGAGTAATATCAAGACATGGAGAAGCGGCGAGTGCGACCCGCGAATCAATTAGAGGCGCAGCATATCAATCGCCCAAGGATCATACTTATGGGAAAACAGACACCTTACAGGGATCCCGGGCCAAATCGCAAGGCGAACAGACAGTCGCTGCGGCCTCCTCATCAATAGGAGACGGCCATGGAAAAACAGGCATAACGTCCCAAGGATCCCTGGTCAAATCGCAAGGTGATACTGTTGGTGCGGCCTCTGGATCAATTGGAGACGGTTATCTATCTTCTAAAGGACATATCAATGGAAAAAGAAGCATACCGTTCCAAGGATCCCGGGTCAAATCGCAAGGTGAGACTGTTGGTACGGCCTCTGGATCAATTGGAGACGGTTATCGATCTTCTAAAGGACATATCAATGGAAAAAGAAGCATACCGTTCCAAGGATCCCGGGTCAAATCGCAAGGTGAGACTGTTGGTGCGGCCTCTGGATCAATAGGAGACGGCTTCCGATCTTCTAAGAGACATGCTAATGGAAAAATAGACGCAACAGCAGAAGGGTCCCGGCTCAAATCCCATAGAGAGGGAGCAGTCGGCGCGGCCGGTGCATCCCTAGAAACTGGTCATCTTTCTCCTAAAGATCCTGTCAATGGGATAACGTCACACGAATCGCAGGCGAAAGTGAGCAGTGGACAGGCAGGCGGTATAGCGGTAGCAGATGAAGCAGACATTCATCGATCACTTACGACGAGCTCGCAAGCTCAGCAAAAGCGATCAGGAGCCCTGGGTGCCGATCACTCCCTCGAGACAAAACACGCCAGCCGTAAGCTGTATTCACCACGTGAGGCATTGGCTGGGTCGTCGGTTATACGGGATCAAAGAATAGGACTTGTCGACAACAGGGATGTTGCTCTCGCTGAACAAGTGGGGATCGGATGGCAACAAGGTATTGCGACAAAGGAGCCTGGCAGCGTGTCACTTCGACAGAAAATTGAGACATCTATTGATGATCCTAAAGTTCAAGATAGAGAAGCCACAGTCTCTGGTCTGGCAACGGATGGCAATGCTGGTACGAGGGTGGGTGCTACTGAGCTGGATAAATCTAGCTCTGTAAAAACCTCGGTTGGTCAAGCATCCCAGAACAAACCTGCTTCAATATTACAACATAAAGTCGGTTCAACTTCACAGACCAGGGATGGTCCAAAGTTCCAGCCCAAAACAACTCCAACAGCTCAGCCTGCAGTCATTCCAACATCTCCACCCACACGCTATCCCTCACCACCGCCCTCACCCAGTCCAACAAAGCCGGCAGAGCAGAAAACCTGGCAAGAGCTGTTGAAGGACGTCATGAAAGAATAGCGTAGTAACCAGCGCTGATGCATTTTGGTTTCGGTAACCTAGAGCATACCTGACATCCTTCTCAATGCACACACAAATGGAAAGTCTTTGTTTGGAGTGAGGTGAGTGCACCTCCAACAAGCGATATGGACTGGAAAGGGCTGTTCAAAATATACGAATACAGTTTGGTTAGGTATATTCTATTGTATTGTGCTAAATAAATGTCCATACCCTGTGGTGTTATGTGGAGACCATCATGCCAAAATACATTCTACTCCGTCGAGTAAGACGTCAAAGGACGGTGCGCTAGCATTTTTTTTTTTTTGTAGTGACCATCCCATCTACGGTCGTCAAGTTAGATGTAAGTGAATCCTAATCTATAATCTAAGATTCGGAATCAGGTGAGCCCCTACGATTTGGACCAAACTTGGTCAGTGGATAGTACGTAACGTCCTGATTACGATGCACCCAAAATCTAAGCTCGGCCCGCCATATTTACGAAGTTACGGATGTTTGAATTTCAAGGTCATTCGGGAGAGCCCCTACGATTTCCGTCAAAATTTGTGTACGGACACTCTAGATGCTCCTCATTACGAATATCACAAAAGTTAAGCTCGGCCCGCCATATTTACGAAGTTACGGAGGTTTGAATTTCAAGGTCATTTGGGTGAGCCCCTGCGATTTCCGTCAAAATTGGTATACGGACATATTACATCCTCTTCATTACAAATATCATAAAAGTTAAGCTCGGCCCGCCATATTTTTGAAGTTACGGAGTCACAAAGTTACGGAATTTCAAGGTCATTCGGAGAGCCCCTCCGATTTTCGTCAAAATTTGTATGCGGACACATTATATGCTCCTCATGACGAATATCGTAAAAGCTAAGCTCGGCCCGCACTATTTCAAAAGTTACTGACGTTTGAAACTCACTGAAATTCAAACATCTCTAACTTTTGAAATAGTGCGGGCCGAGCTTAGCTTTTACGATATTCGTAATGAGGAGCATGTAATGTGTCCGCATACAAATTTTGACGAAAATCGGAGGGGCTCTCCGAATGACCTTGAAATTCCGTAACTTTGTGACCTCGTAACTTGAAAAATATGGCGGGCCGAGCTTAACTTTTATGATATTTGTAATGAGGAGGATGTAATATGTCCGTATAACAATTTTGACGGAAATCGCAGGGGCTCACCCAAATGACCTTGAAATTCAAACCTCCGTAACTTCGTAAATGTGGCGGGCCGAGCTTAAATTTTGTGATATTCGTAATGAGGAGCATCTAGAGTGTCCGTACACAAATTTTGACGGAAATCGCAGGGGCTCTCCCGAATGACCTTGAAATTCAAACATCCGTAACTTCGTAAATATGGCGGGCCGAGCTTAGATTTTGGGTGCATCGTAATCAGGACGTTACGTACTATCCACTGACCAAGTTTGGTCCAAATCGTAGGGGCTCACTTGATTCCGAATCTTAGATTATAGATTAGGATTCACTTACATCTAACTTGACGACCGTATCCCATCTTAAGCGACGTAATCGAAACCCGCGTCGTTATCGGCCGTTTCAAGAATAAAAGATTGAATATTGTCAATGTTGACGGTAATGAAAGCACATATCTAAGTTACTGGATAACCAAAGTGATCACGTTAGACATGCTTCTGTTGTTTTAAAACCAAACCAATAGTTGTAAAAGCTTGCATTCCTTTTATTTGTTAATTCGAGCAAGCGAATGTGGCAATGTCCTTCGGCACTCGGCATCGTGTCGCGTTGGCATGCCTGTTGTCTCATAACAGAGCAAGAAAATACAAACCACATGTTTGTAAGTGTTTTTATTTTAGTGTATGTTTTATGTGTGAAACATGCATTGACTACGTTTCCATGGCAAAAGATAAGCCGATTTTGAAAAAAATGGATTTGCTCCATCATAGCACTTAGGCATAATGTAAAAATGTAAATATAGGATTAGGTGCTAGCTAAAACCAAATATACGCTCATTTTTTTGCATAAGGTAAATATAGTTCGTTTTTTTCAAAAGGACGCTGGCTCAAAGTGCAATATCGATACTCTCACGTGAGTTTTGGCAGCTTCAGTGTCTGGCCAAGAATTTCTTACCGAAAAAATAATCGATTTCAAATTGCGCACGGTAAGTAGCTGGAAATTGTTTCTTAAAAATAAACATACTATGATGACGTCACTGGTGACAGCAGGCACCCAAATGTCCGTGCAATGGGACAAGTGTCAACGAATTTGGGTGAAACTTAGTTTTTCACTGTTGCCGAGCTTATAATCGAGTAAGCGGTTCCGTCCATGATAGTTGTAAGTTACATTGCAACACATGTTCGACAGTATGACGTCACCACTGTTCTCATATATGGTTCCAAAACGCACATATGGAAATTATCGGGAAGAAATCACATGTTAAAATTAGTCGACGTTCGATTTTCTCAGGTTCAGTTTTTGCTCGTTTTGGCGGCTAAAACACGTGCTTGTTCGAAAAACATACTTGGAGCCGCGTGTTTCTTTTTTTCCAACCAAAGGAAGGCGCTATACCCGAAGATGCTTCTTGGTAAACAAACCAAACAAAAACAAACATAACCTAACCTCACCTGACCTAACCTACAACCTACAAACCTACAACCTACAACCTAACCTACAACCTAACCTACAGACCTACAACCTACAAACCTACAACCTACAAACCTACAACCTAACCTACAACGCGCCAAAAAGTTCGGCGGGGATCGAACCCTAGTTATTAGATCACGAGGCGAGTGTGCTCACCACTACACCACGCAACCAGCTGGCCGGTGAGAGGTGTAAGTCACTTTTCAATGACGCAATGGGATATTCTCCGTATAGCGCCTTCCTTTGGGTGGAAAAAAGAATTACGCCTTGGCAGACTTGTAAGCGATTCAACTCTGATTGAATCGATTCTTATGAATCGCTTGAAAATGCCGACTCACTGTGATTGAGTCGGTTGAATCACCGCTTGTCACCATATGAGTTGTGATTGAATCGGTCACACATGGCAACTACAAGTGATTGAGTCGGCAACTCATGTATTCAAGTTGATTGAATCAACAAAATGATTCAATCAGCATGTACTGGAAATTGAAGCTATGACCATATTTAGTACTACATTATGTAGAAATATACCTATGTGGCATTTGCATCATAGACACACACAATGCACTGCAATATTTTTAGGTATTTTGTCAGTATTATAAATGCGCACCGCTATCATAATTGAAAAAAACATAGAAATTTTGTTTAAAGTTTTTGATCAAACTGTAAACACAAAATTATACATATATGTCAATGCATGAAGATGAAAAAATGCATGTTTTTTTCCATTGCCCTAAAATCAGTATAGTAATCAAGTTAACAATAGCAGTAAGCAGGCGCACATTGCTCAACACACATGTTTAAGATATCATGTTAATCTTTATATTTTCAATACCCTGTTTCATCAGGACATTTGTGAGCAGGCAAAGCATATTGATGAATACACAATGCATTTTCACATTATAATTTGGTAACCTTAGTTACTGATTTGATTTTGGGCTAAGGGTCACAAATTGCTTGATCTAACCCATGGTCTTCTAACCAGGGATGCGGAGCCGGAGCCGGAGCCGGAGCCGGAGCCGCCGGAGCCGGCATATTTTGCCCGGAGCCGGAGCCGGAGCCAGAGCCGTGAAACAATATAGCCCGGAGCTGGAGCCGGAGCCGGAGCCGTCAAAAAAGGGGGCGACTCCGGCTCCTTTTCTTAAGAGGAAACGATTATTTACCAAGTTCGGTTTGACAGTACAAGGCGTAAAACAATGTGGTATTCAAAATAGCCTTGTTATAGGTACAAATACAGAAGCAACGTGTACCAATCCCATCACCTTTCTTCCACCCGTATTTAATTGATCGCATAGGGGATGCACTGAGTAGAAGCCGGAGCCGGAGCCGCCGGAGCCGGATCATTTTACTCGGAGCCGGAGCCAGAGCCGGAGCCGCCATGACATTTCACCCGGAGCCGGAGCCGGAGCCGGAGCCGATTTTTTTCTCCGGAGCCGGAGCCGGAGCCGGAGCCGTCTGAAATTTCCACGGCTCCGCATCCCTGCTTCTAACTCACCTTACATTTCCCAGCAGAATCAGCGTTTACCTATCAACATAAATAATTGGAATACCTTGGCTTACGAGCATTAATGGATCTGTCACATACTGCCGTGGCTCTCATTTACACAAAAGTAAAGATACAATGGCGAAAAGTAGATACATACCCTACTGTACCCTACTAGGTATTAAAAACTCAACCACCTTCACTTCACCTCCACTATCACCCAAAAACTATTGTTTTCATAGCTGAGCAAACAATCTTGATCCGTTTGATGTTCTTCGCCTTCTAATTTTGAGGACCGCTAACAGTTTTGCATTCGATGCTAAATTTGGATTTGAGATTTGCCAGACTGCTCGCAATATTTGCCCCATGCAAACCACGCAGAATATGCTTTTATGTCGCAGCTGCGTCAATATACGCTGCAACTACCTAGTACTGGGTTCGATAATTTTTTCTTTAATAGATTGGACAGAATAAAAAACTGTTTTACACTTACACGCATACATAAATATGCTTAATTGAATCTAAAAATATAAACTATGCATTTTATATAGGTCTGCTGCTGAATAAAAGATGGCTGCCCACTTAGCGCATGCGTGTAAAGTCCTAGCTACACTATGCGTTTTCTGCGTGTTTTTTTGCGAGTTTGCGTGTTTTGCGTATATTATATAAAACTTAATAAAGCCTTTATGATAATTAAAAGTTTTTATAAAAAATATAACAAAAACGTAATATCGTTTCTTTCTAGAACCATATTACGCAAATCATGCAAACTCGCAAAAGCAAAAAACGCACGCAAAAAACGCATAGTGTAGCCAGGCCATTACTAAGCTCCGCCTCGTATGAAGTTTGGTGTCGTGGGGGGCTTGGAATTGTTTTTTGTCCTTGAAGATATGGATGGTTGAGGTAGTTTTATCATGAGAACATTCAAATTTATATTACGTAACTATTGAATAGCTTCGTAAGTGTCCATAATCCGTAGTCTTGATACCTAGTAACGAAAACCTGTAGCGCGCCGAAAATGTCTAGTCCTGTGTAATACTTTACCGGCTTTACCACTGCTTCATAAAGTATCAATCAATATTTTTTGATATGGCTGATCACCAGCTATTTTAGTTTGGGTATCACAGTTGATTTGCAAATTTTGGTCCTTTTCGAAGATGCTGATAATAATATGTTGTAGTGTAGTGTTCTGTGAAATTTTGCATACCTATGTTTCCTTTTGCAAGCGTCAGGCAGATGAATAAATTTATAAGTCCTCTGGTAGCTTCATTTGTAACAGAACTTGTGTATTCTGTACTTAAATTATCATCTTTACACCATATTTATATCAATACCTACAATTTTGTTGAGTTCAGTATAGACTTAGTACTTTTCTATGTTTTTTGGTATTCTCCCAGTGTATTTGATTGGTATCAGTTTGGTATCAGTTTCCAAAAATTTCTTAAATTGATATCACATATGTATATATTATATATAACATGTTGATTGAATCGCGTTGAGCTGAATCATGAGTTGAGTCATTCCCTGAATCACTGATAATGGGATGAGTCGCGATTGAGTTGAATCACAAGGTCCATGAGTCGTGATTGAATCGCTTGGAAAATCAGACTGTTTGATTGAGTTATGATTGAATCGGTCATTTCATCAAGTGAGTCGTGATTGAATTGATTGAATTTTTTTGAATCGCTTACAAGTCTGCGCCTTGGAGCCAGCGTCCTTTTGAAAAAAAACGAACTATAGTTTCCGAGAAAAACGCACGTGAAATTTCGCTAAATCGATTTAGACGTGTCATGGAAACGTAGTGATTATCACTGCGCGTTCTTGCGTTACCAAATTTATTACTTTCCTTCTTTTCTACTCAACCCGCGTCGCTAATTACCCTTCGCGACTCGTCTTTCTCTGTCCCACTGCATCTGCTCCCCCCCCCCCCCCTGCGGTGACCTCTCGCCGTCCCTGCGCGCCCGTCTATCGGCCGGGGCTGGCACACCTACCTCAGTGCGTGCCGTCTACCGGTGCCGGGCGGACGTGACTCTCCCCCTCCGTCGACACCGACACCGACGACGACGGCGACGACGAGGAGGCGGCGACGACGTGCCAGGTACGGTCCCGCCGGCGGCCGTGAGGGCCGAGCCGGGTTGAGAGCGGAGAGGGGCTTGTAGATGAGGGATGAGCGAGGGTGGCGATGAGAGGAAGTCAGGTATATACGTACTCTCAGGGTGACTGCGGAAAGGGTATAAGTGGATGAAGGGACGAGCCAGGGGCAGAGCCGAGAGGGCAGCGTCTCTGTCGATAAGGGCCGAGGCAGGGTGAGAAGGAAGAGGGCGTCGGCCGGTGAGGTACGAGCCAGGGTGAGAGGGAAGAGGGTGCCGATGAGGGACGAGTCTGGGTGAGGGCAGAGAGCAGCTCCTCCAGGGCAGATGGGTGCGCTCACTGTTCGGCCTCCGTCGCTCTGCCTTCTCCCCTCGGCACCGATGATAAAGTACGGCCATCGACTAGACACAGACGGTGCCTGACTTTTGGTACGGCCATATCCACGATTAGCAGGACCATTAGCCCGCGCCCTGGTGGGGTCTGTTTATAACGCGACCTGGTGGGGGGGGGGCTATTTTTTGCCCCCCCCCTCGTATCTCCGAAACTACTGGACGGATCCAAAAATTCAAACGGCGTTCGAAAGGCCTGTCAAATTTGTCGAGGGAAACCAAATTTCATTGACCTCGGGGTCACCGATGACGTCACAGGTCAGGTCAAAGATGAAATGTTTCACCGTTCACGGGTCTTCTAGGGAATGCGCTATAACACCGAGAAAAACGCATTTTGTCGGGAATCAGCGATAGGGCGTCAGTTGCCTAGTAGATATGTTGCTGTTAGAGGTCACTGGTCATACCAGGTCAGGTCACAGGTCAGGTCACCAAAGGTCACCAAGGGTCACCACATGAACCCAACTTTACTAAGGTTATGCGATGCATGTTTTATGGCCAGTTTTTCATTTCCAACTCAATGGTGTTGGTTATAAGACCATCAGGTACGGTTTAGGTCACTTTCTGGTGGAGGTCAGGTCAAGGTCAGGTCAAAAAAGGTCAAATTTCAAAGTTGATATTTTTGCATAAAATGTGTATTGATTCGATGCAGCTCGTCACGGGGAGTCTAATGGTGGTCTTTGTTTTGCGCTACGAGGTCTAGAATTGCTGAAAATTGAGTTTGAAAATTTGACGTCATCAATTTTGAACATTTTTTCGCTATAACTTGGCCAAAAAAAGAGGTATCGATCTCAAATTTGGTATGTAGATAGAAGGCGGTAAGGACTATCACATATATTCCGGTTTTTCCGAAATTCAGAAAACTTTTTGGATTTTTTGGCTATTATATTCAAAAAATCTATTTTTTGATTTTTGGGGGTCAAAATCCAAAAATTTAAAAAATCCGAGATAGCAGTTTTGTAGCCCTGTTCATTCTACAGCTTTTCTGTCTGTATCATTTTTCTGTATTTGCAAAGCTATAGGCCTGACAGCTCTTCCCGCGAAACCCTTTTTTGGGTCGAAAACGGCAGAACATGACGTCACTCTGACGTCATTTCCGGCCAACCTATCATAGCCTTTGGAAAAATTTTTGGTCACAATGTGTAAAATTGATGTCCGGGAGGGTACTGAAAGTTTGGTGACGATCGGCGCAGTGGTTCTGGAGATATATCGAAAAGTCTGGAGGGGGGGGCAAAAAATAGCCCCCCACCAGGTCGCGGGTTAGCAGGTTCATTCAGCGTGCTTTTTATATATTTTATTTGTCAGCACACGCATTGAAATGGAACGCATAATTTCGTTACTAAATATGCCCATCAGACGTTAGGAGACTAAGAAGAGCTGATCATCTTTCCCCTTTGTTTATAGGCACATCCCCCCCCCAAAAGGCATCAAAAAACGGCCGGCAAAACAATATAAGCCTTATGTCCAAGAAAATCATTTGAAGTATGTCCAGCCCACAGATGCACATTATTCGCTCGGATTTAGCAGGGCTGGTAAAAATGGTTTTGGTGGCTCTGACCAAATTTTCGGCCATGAAAAGTGGCTCCTAACACGCGTAACAGAAGAGGCTTAAAAGTGCGGTGAACAACGTCCTTTTTCAGGAACACCTTAAACATCATCAGTAACTATTTTAGTTTTACTTATAGCTCACTGATGTATCCTGATTTTAGGACATCGCCTGGTGTCAAACACAGCAAAAGAATGTAGGTAGGTATATAATTTCTTCTACTTTTGTTTAAGCTGGTTGGTGACAGAAATGTAAGGCACAAATGCATGTAAGGCAATGAATGTTGTTGACAAAAAATATAATACTGACTCACCAACAGAGGAAATTTCATCATCTCACCCACTAGCATAGATCTTCCGCAGGCTGGTCATTGTCTGCATCATCTGAGATACACATGATTGACGATGTCCTAGGCTGAGAACTGAAACACAAAGGCACTATAAGTGAAATTCTTATATTAATTTTAGTTACAAAATGCCTGAAATATAAATAAGGATTGCTTATATAAGCATATTTTGAGTATGACGTAACAAAAAGAAAAACATGCAGAAGAGGAACATATCTTAATCTTCAAAATTTAATTTGATTTTGTAACAAATATGCTAACCATTACTGGGTTGGTTGGCAAATAAATGAGTATCTTTAGCCACTTGAGTTAGGCATCCGTATGCATCTTCAAAATAAAAACAAGCGCCATATTTATGTTTAGCTCCACAGCTTGACCAGCTTAAAATATTGAGGTAGGTGGTCTATGATATTGCTATGAGATGTACTATACAGAAAAGGAGCAACTTCAAATCCAAACGAACAACAACCAACATACCATGAAATGTACAGTTTGCCCGTGCCGCAACCAGCCGCAACCCTGCATGCCCTGCATTGATAAAAATGAAAAGGCCACTTGAATATCATTATTTGTGTTCTAAACTAGTCGGTAATACAGTGAACCGCCAATGGTAGAAGGCTCTGTGGCTCCCCGTTCCCTCAACACTAGGTCCTCATCAACTAGTGATGTCAATTACGGAAAATCGGAATACCGATACCAAACCAAATACCAACCAAAACCACGGAAAAATACCGAAACCAAACCAACTTGGGAAAATGAGGGAAATACCAACTTTTTACCGATTTCGTAGCCTCTTATATATTAGTGAGGGTTTATGATACCAACAAAATACCAAACACATTATGATTGAAATACCAAATACCAAGTTGGTATCGGTTTGGTATCGGTATACCAAAAAGTTGGTATCCGATTGACATCTCTATCATCAACTGATAAAAGTTACGGAGCCCTATTCTCCGTAGTGTTAAAGCTGGAAATCGACTGATGGCTCTTCGACTGATGAATGCTGACGCTGTTCGCGGTAAGAATTTACAGCTATTCTGAATAGGCTACCAGCTTTGTATTTTGTAGACAAACATTGCGCATAAGACCTCATTGGGAAATTGAATGCTGCTACTAATTTAATATTTGTGCTCAGGCATCTTGTATTTAAAGGTTTGTCGTAGAAATAAAAGGAAAATATGAAACAAAACTTAACAGTTATCCTGCACATGCATACTTGCGTTGAAACGCTTATTTCTGGCTCCCTAAATAGCTTGTACAGCTATTGTTCTGGCTCCGATATTATCAGCAAATCGGCGCTTTTTACCAGCCCTGGGATTTAGTTAGGGCTGCTGGTTTAAATGAGCAATTTCAAATGAAACGTTTGATACCGGAACTATTTTCAAAAATGATATTTAACCTCAGCTAACTTTGCTATTTTATGCAATTTAATCCAAAACACCGACTTTGATAAAATGATTTTAAAAGATTGTTAAAAATATCTGCTTTTTTGAAAAATTATTTCTCTGAAAATTAAATAATGACGATATAGAACAGGTATTTTTGCTGTTTAAAAGCAGACATTGGTGCGTCACTTATTCGTTCATTTTCCGTGCATCCTGCTAAAACGTTACGGCGCTAGTTCAATATGTCTAGTTTTAACGACACAGATGAAAAGTCGTGATTATGATACCCGGCAGGCTTACCGCCCCGCATGGCCCAGGCACGCAGCCCGTGACGTGTCTCACGAACGCACCAATTAAAGTCAATCCCGGCGTCCGGCGTCCTCAGATTCCCTCATTCTTCTTCAGAACAACTTTCAAACGATTGGACTTAGGAGTCTCTCCTCATAAACGACCGACATTTCGACTTTTCGGGACAGCTCCGTGTGCCTGCTAAGTTCTCGATCAGGCTCCTAAAACAAGACTCCGGATGACAGCTGGTATGGGCCTGGCGAGGTGACACACGAACGGTGGGCACAGCGGTCGGTGGGCACAGCAGAGAGGGCCGTAATGACGCGTCAGGGGGCAGATCAATCTTGGGCAGATCCCTTTGACGGCTCAGCGCTTCAGTTTCCACTACGGGAGATGTCCGAGCCAATGGGAAGGCTGTGTGGCTTGTGGTGCCTCTTCATCTTTGTGTGACTGACAACAGGGCTCCATGCCGTGAGACGTCAGGGTGCCGCACAAGGTAAGGTAACGTCAGGACGTCGTCCCATGAAACCAGTAACGTCAGGGTGACGTTTCGTGTGATGTCAGGGCGTCACTTCGTGTGACGTCCGCTGGCGTCTTCCAAAATCTTGCCCCGACACCTTGGCACCGACAATCGACATGCGTCCTGCCAGCCATGCGATGATGCTATGTTCTTTGTAGACTCGACAATATGCAAAGGTTATGCGCTGATGCATTATGCTGATTTATAAATACCATTAGCCACACTAGCTCCGTAATGCAATACCCGTCTGCCCGCCTTTCGTTTGGCGTAATCCGGGTCGCACATATTTGCAATGTGATCAGGGCAGATTTCGCGGTTTTTGCTGTATGTCACTGACGTCACTTCGTTAGTTAATCACCAGATGGCTTAATAGTGAGGTCTAAATCACTTACCGCGGGTGCTAGGTGTCAGAAATGCGTGCAACTAAAGACAATTATTACTAGGACCACCCATACATTGTTATGTAAGTGTATGCTGAAATAGGGCTCTGGTTTACGTTGCCCCTTTTATTTAACCCTCGCCGGACCTATTGGTTTTCTATATACGCGCCGGCCGGGGGGGGGGGGCAGGGGAGGGCGGGTACGAACCCCCTCGCCGTTTCTCCCCTAATTATAGAGCTAGAGCGTCGAGGAAAACCGAGCGTGTGCGCCGTTACGAGAAGCAGAGATTGATACCCCATTTCAAGGTCCTAGGTCAACCGGTGACCTCTGAGGTCAGGTCAAGTGCCCCAAGGTACGGTTCAGTTTTTGGTGAATAACTTCGCAAAAAACGGCCGCAGCGCTGCGATTTTGGCAGCATCGTGTTCGCCTCGCTCAGGCGCGTCGAATGATATACTTGTTGTTCGGGTCAGGTCTACTTGGGGTGTTGAGTTGACCTCGGGTCACAGTCAGGTCAGCGCCCCAGGTCACGAAATTGGTCGCAGGAGGTCATGTCGCATATCATTCGATTCGACAGGTCTTCTTGAGGTCATTGGTAGCTTTCCTGACTCGTTAGCTGTATTTGAGCGGGATTTATTGACGAAAAACTGAAAGACCCTAATGACGTCATAGATGGCTCACGCAAGGTCAACATTGCAAAAGTGACGCATCAAACCTTGCAAGGAGTGCATGAAATCACAATTCGATGTGCTTGAGATAGTTGGAGACCGTTCCCGTCGCCAGAATAGCAGCTCTCATTTTTCCAACATTGACTTATAATGGTGATGTCACGAAAATGACGTTTATGACCTTTAGGAAAAATCTGAGATACACAACCTGTGACTTGTGAGACTCCTTATGGATGCTAGGTCCTGCAAGTTTCATTTCCCAGTTGAAAGCTCCTCTGGCAGTGAGGGCGTTGCAAAGTTGCGACATCAGAAAACCGTGCAGAGGTTCACTTATGACGTCATAGGTCAGTGACCTGACCTGACCCGAAAATGCGGTTGACGTCGGAAGATCCGGCGTGAATCAAAGGTTAGGTATGCTAAGTTTCAGCTCTTTATCGGCAGCTTGTTCGGAGCTATCGCGAAAAAAAAACCTATGGGGGGGTCCGTCCTCCTCGCCCGGCGAGGGTTAAAAGAACTAACCAATTTTGCATAAACTTTCGACTGTCGCTGTCAAAATAAAATGCACATTTCGCTTTCATCTATAGCTTACTGTACTGCTTATTATTCATTATGCAGCTGTCGGATAATTATTTTATTAAATGTGTGTTCATCTCAGCCAAACGTGATCCCGTCTAGAAACATCAATAATAATGATAATAATAATAAGACGCTTTTGGTCGTATTACCCATTTTTTTTGTACCACCAATGCTGATACGCGACTTGTGACCACATAAACAATCACTTATCTGGAATAACGCTAATATTTGTGATCCAGTTTCCAAGTTAAAGTAAGTTTTTTTTCCTATTTCCGCTGTAGCACATGTCAAGTACATATCAGGACTCAGGTAGAACTGTATTTGTCAGATTGCGTCAGACTTCGCCGGGCTATCACACTTTGGCCTTTGATAGACTCCACGGTCGGAGTGTTATCCTATTAAAAATTTTGGGAGACGTCCATAATGATTTTCTCTCGCCCATCGTCGCTTTGACACTAAGACGGTGTTGGTCCAAGACCTGGCTAGTCCTAAGACCTAAGACTAGGCAGTTTCTTCCCCGCCTGATGGAGAACAGAGGTCTTAGAAACCTAATTACCGCTAGACCAGGGTCTAATCATCCTGAGCTCTGATCACGATATGACGTCCTATCGATCTGACGTGGCCTTTGACAGACATCTGGGGGCTGTCACCCACATACCGAATGATCAACTGTACGACTTTCGTACTATGTTTAGTTCTTCTTAGCTTCGGTATTCAGTGAGCTTCATTGCGACATCATCGATCGTTTATTGGTGAATGTGACGTCATTGATTTTGGGCGTTGAACCGGGAGGAGGCGGTGACCTGATTGAATATTGACCTGAGAGCTAACTCCGTTGGAGGGTGAACGAATATGCGGTTGGTCGAAGTAGGCAGAAAGCCGCTGTCGCATGGATGCACGAGCTTAATACTGAGGGTGCAGGCTCTTCACAGCACCGAGTTTATAGCGACCAGACTACACGTATGCCATTTATGCGATTTGATATCTATATGTATGTACATATTTGGATTTGTTTGGTTGAGTTTCAGGTCCATACCATTACGCCAAATTGTTGTTAACCCTCGCCGGCCGAGGGGGTGGGGGGCAGGTGCCGCCCCCATAGTTTTTTTTTGCGATAGCTCCGAACACGCTGGCGATAGAGAGCTGAAACTTAACATACCTGACCTTTGATTCAACCCGGATCTTTTGACACCAACCGCATTTTCGGGTTAGGTCAGGTCACTGACCTATGACGTCAGAAGTGAACCTCTGCACGGTCTCCAGATGTCACATATTCGCAACGCCCTCACTGCCAAAGGAGCTTTCACAGAGAAATGAAACTTGCAGGATCTAGTATACATTACGAGTCTCACAACTTTTATTTCTCGGATTTTTCCTAAAGTTCATATGAGGTCAGTTCATTTTCGTGACCTTAACATTAGGTATAAGTCAATGGGGAAAAATGAAAACTGCTATTCTGGCGCCGAGAACGATCTCCAACTATCTCGAGTGCACACAGAATCGTGATTTTCGGTGACTCCGATTCCGGCTCGGGTTTCTAAAATCGACTCCGACTCCGACTCCGACTCCGGTCACAACTGTCGACTCCGACCGACTCCGACTCCGACTCCGGCTCCGACTCCGCAGCCCTGCCTGAAAGCTTGCGACCAGTATACGCAAGCTTGCCTTACAATATAAAACCATTATCATCCACCATTGTAGGAGTAAGATAAACTTCCGGTCCAGGCTCCTTGCTCCGGGCAGTCACTGTCAGTAATACACGCGTCTAATCCCTCTCTATAACGCTCCCTTTTCTGTGTGTTTTCAGTGATGAGGACGTGACGTCATCGGCGGCCGGGGCGTGACGTCACCACTGGGCGGCGGCCGCGGGGCATGTGGGTCGGTCCGGTATGCGTCTGCCGCTCGGGGGCCGTCTGACGCTGCCGCCGCTGGTCCTGGTGCTGGTGCTGGTGGTGGTGGTGCTGAGGTCGGACTGTGCTGCTGGTGCGGGCCGCGGCAGGCGGCAACTCACTGTGCTTGGTCTGTTCGACATGGACGCGGCCCGGTGCCGGCGGGCGTGCGGCCGGGCGCCTCATGAGGGTCACTCGGACCTGGCGGCCGTGCAGCTGGCGGTGCAGCATGTCAACCGGCGGCGACTGGTGCCCGGCTATCGGCTGCGGCTCATCACCAACAACACCCAGGTATTGTTCGTAGCGGGTCACCAACAACTCACGGGTATATCTATTCTCCATGCAGTGGTCACGAGCAGCTCACGGGTCTCCAGTAATGTCCCCATAACTCACCAGCACACGCAGGCATTTTCTGGCAGGTCATCAATAACGTACGGGTTGTGTCCCCAGGAGGTTACCCGGTACAGCTGCGGCAGCTATAGTTCATCACACTCGGGTGCTGAACATTTACCAGAACACAGAAGTGCTATTCGCACAGACCACCAACATGCTACCACCAGTCGGTTTTTACAGGTGATCAATAGACTGATTAATCTCCGGTTTCCGGTTAGTCCCACATAATCAGCGCCATTGCTAGGTCAAAGGCGAATTCCTAGAAATCCGCAAATACCTCACTCCGGGTCTGGAACGAGTCCGAGACAAATCAGTGTGTAGGGGGCGGGGAAGGAGAGTGGACCGCGACCTTTGAAGCGGAACCCCGGGGATGCCACGCCGAGCTAATCTCTCAATCAATCTAACTTCTGTGCCGCTGTGACTCCTGACATTTATGTAGTGGCACTGGCTACCACAGACTTTGGTGTTACATTCGGGTAATTGCCGGTCAGAGTTTGGATCTCAGACATTAGTGGCTATGACTGATTGAGGAACAGCGCAACCTGCATTGGTTGTCAGCTTGCCCATGTAACACTATCGTGAAGGCGAAGGCAACTAACGATGATCTTTTGTGTGTTTGAATGACAGTTTGTAATGACGGTGCGTAATGATGTGTTATGATGGGTTACAATGACATTATTCTAGAAACATCTATATCAATGCCCGTCGCTCAACGCTCGCGACCACCAACCACGGCAAAGTGTCACTACTCGCCCGTTTCCTCCCGCCTCACATCTCTACCGCCGCCGCCCACCGCTGCACTGGCCCACCGCTCTGGCCCTCCACCCGCCGCCCACCGCCCACTGGCCTCCGCCCACCGCCGCGCCGCCCACCACCTCCCATCTCTACCGCTGCCTGTCCCTCCGCCCACCGCCGCGCCGCCCACCACCTCCCATCTCTACCGCTGCCTGTCCCTCCGCCCACCGCCGCCCCGGCCGCCGTGGCCGCCGCGATCCACAGGAAATGGAGGTGATTAGCTGGAATACAGCAGCTAATGGGAGGCGGCTGGTGACAGCGGCGGCCGTCGGCCACGGCCGTGTCCCCACTCACACCGCCCGCTGGCCGGGCGGGGCCGTCGCGGCGGGGGAGATGGGTCGGGGTCGTCGCGGCAGGGGGAGACGGGTCGGGGCCGTCGCGGCGGGGGAGACGGGTCGGGGTCGTCGCGGGTCGGGGCAATCCCTGCGGGGAGACGGGGTTGGCGTTTCCTGCTGGGAATACAAGAGGAGGAGATGGTTCAGAGAAAAGGAAAGGATGATAAAAAACACGGTTTGAAAGCGTTTAGGGGTGCCGCTAGATATTCGAGAATGCCGGTAGCCAGATGGAAACTCGAGGATGTCAGTGGCACAGAGAGACGCGAGTCCCTCCGATAGGTACCGGATAAGATACAGAGTCTGCAGAGAGACCTCGCCACCTGCCCCACATAGACCCAAAGTAGGTAATTGTGGTTGAGCTGTGATAGCTGGTAGCCAATCGACAGCGACATGAATGTCACGCGAATAAGATGCTCCGTCCGGTACTGCAGACTGAATGTGTCTATCTATCTGAGAGATGTCCTAGCCCGCGCCCCGTAGGGCTACCGGCGGACCCTACCACCCGTAGGGGGGGGGGGGGGGGCCGTTTCGGCCCCCCCCTAAGATCTCGGAAAGTTACCGGCCGATTTTCAAAATTCAAACGGCGTTCGATAGCCCCACCCGGGAACTACCTTGTGACCAAATTTCATTGACCTAGGTCAAACCGATGACGTCACAGGTCAGGTCAAAGGTCAGATTTTCACCGTTCACAGGTGTAACAAATGTAAAAAGTAAATAAACAATTTCTTCTTCTGTGATAGTCTGTTTGGGGACCTCTTGTTTCAGCCGTATAACCAACACGGTTTTTCTTTTCTTCAAGTTTGTATTGCAAATTTGACGACAGAATCCAAAAGTAATAAACAGTCGGCCGAGACTTTGAATAACGATACGTCAGGCCGCTACGGCGGTTGGCTTTCGAATGAACCTTTCACAGCTACTGCTCGGCGTTCGGCGTCGGCCGCTATATTCAAACGTCATACACACACGTCATACATATAGATGTACGTCATATCATAGCACCAATCAGAAGCGGGCGAGGACAGGCGTCGCAGGTGAGGAGTGAGGACCATATAAGGGTATTGTAAGTGGGCGAGGGGGCTGGGCAGTAAGTAGGTACAGAGGGAGGTGGAGGACGGGGTAGGAACGAATTTCGTTACAACAGGCATTTCAAGAAATGTGTTGTGAAATCGAGTTAATTGGTAATTTATTGAAAACCATCGATGGTACATTGTTCGTCAAACACATACTTTGCTATCTGAGGTCACTGATACCAGGTCAGGTCACAGCGAGGTCAGGTCACCGGGGTCACAATATGAAAGTGTCGTGTGATACATGTTTTATGGTCCATTTTACATGACAAATGCGATTATGTGGGCTAGGCAGCCTTTGGGGCCAGCCTAGGTCACGTTTTGGTGAAGGTCAGGTCAAGGTCAGGTCAAATAAGGTCAAATTTCAAAGTTGATATTTTTGCATAAAATGGGTATCGATTCGATGCAGCTCGTCACGGGGAGTCTAATGGTGGTCTTTGTTTTGCTCTACGAGGTCTAGAACTGCCAAAAATTGAGTTTGAAAATTTGACGTCATCAATTTTGAACAGTTTTTTCGCTATAACTTGGCCAAAAAACGAGGTATCGATCTGAAATTCGGTATGTAGATAGAAGACGGTAGGTACTATCACATATATTCCGGTTTTTTTGAAACTCAAAAAACTTTTTGGATTTTTTGGCTAGTATATCCAAAAAAATGTTTTTTTGATTTTTGGGGTTCAAAACTCAAAAATTTCAAAAATCCGAGATAGCAGTTTTGTAGCCCTGTCAATTCTACACCTTTTATGTCTTGATCACTTTTCTGTATCTTCAAAGCTGTAGGCCTGACAGGTCTTCTCGCGAAGGTCTTTTTTCGGTCGAAAATGACAGAACATGACGTCATTCTGACGTCATTTGTGGCCAACCTATCATAGCCTCTGGAAAATTTTGGTCACAATGTGTAAAATTGATGCCCGGAGGGGTCCTGAAAGTTTGGTGGCGATATCTGAAGCGGTTTAGGAGATATCGACCGAAAAGGACAGGGGGGGCCGTTTCGGCCCCCCCCCCTACGGGGCGCGGGCTAGATGTATTATGCTCTCGTTCTGTGTTGTTCAAGAAAATGACATTCACCGTCGGTAGTCTGCCGCCCTTCCGTGATCCTGACCGCAGGGATATGTGTTGCGCCGCAGTGCAGCGCCGGAGTTGGGGTGGACGCCTTCTTCCACGCTCTATACACGCGGAAGTCGAGCCGAACGATAGCACTGATCGGCACCGGCTGCTCGGAGGTGACCGAGCACCTGGCGCAGATTGTCCCCTACTGGAACATACTGCAGGTGAGATGAACAGACACATAACAAGTCAGAATAGAACAGGACAGGACAGGTCACCGAGCACATGGCACAGGTCGCCCCCTTCTGGAACATACTATCTGTAAAATGAACCGGAACAGAACAGGTCAGGATAGGACATAACAGAACAAAACAGAACAGAACAGAACAGGATATGACAGGGCACCGATGGTCGTGCTCTAGTCACTAGTGGAACATACTGCCGGTGAGCCAAATGGACTACATACCACAACAGGTCCGAACAGAACAGAACACCTGGCACAGATCGTGCCCTGCTGAACCATGGTACAGGCGAGTGTAACAGAATAAAACCCGAGGCGCACAGTGCTGAACCAAACCAAATGATTAACCAGTGGGCGAAAAACATACACGCTACGGATTGGGTTATCGTAAAAAGTGGTTTGGACCCACGAGCACTAACCGCATTATGCCAGTTTGCATTATTTCTCAATTCGTGACCGTCGGTTATTATTTCACTCGGCCATTCGATGGCCCTGTATCACGTAAACAGGCAATATCTCATAATTGCATGCCCTTACCCTCACTCATTTTCGCGTGTTCAATGATTATGTCTACTTATCTCAATGAGTTTCAATTATGACCGTAATAAATGTTGTGTCGGCTCACAACGTATGATGTAGTTAATTTAGGAAAACAATGACCGTTTAACATAATATAAATCTAATTTCGCATACTTTGCTCAATATAATACGTTATTGTCATCAACCTCACCTCACGTTTCTGATTGTTTTTGTCTCCGGTAGATGTCGTTTGGGTCGTTCTCGCCCGTCCTCAGCGACCGCACGACATTTCCGCTGTTCTTCCGTACCTCGCCGCCCGAGTCGGCGCACAACCTGGCGCGGCTGGCGTTTGTTGCGCACCACCGCTGGGACGCCGTGGCGACCGTCAGCGAGAACCTCAACGTGCACACACTGGTGAGAACCCTGGCTGTGAGGATCTCAACGTGCACACACTGGTGAGAGCTATAGGAGCAGTGAGAACCTCAACTTGCACACACTGGTGAGAACCCTGGCTGTGAGGATCTCAACGTTCACACACTGGTGAAAACCCTGGCTGTGAGGATCTCAACGTTCACACACTGGTGAGAACCCTGGCTGTGAGGATCTCAACGTACACACACTTGTGAGAATCCTGGCTGTGAGGATCTCAACGTACACACACTTGTGAGAACCCTGGCTGTGAGGATCTCAACGTGCACACACTTGTGAGAAATATAGCAGTAAGAACCTCAACGTACACACGCTTGCGAGAACCCTAACGTGCGCAACTCTTCACTTTGGGGCTCAGTCGTATTTGTACATACCGGCTCCAACAGAGAGTAGTATCCGACCACCTGTGACGTCAGCGGGCAGTCAGGAGACGTTAACATTTGTGTGCAGCTTGATGAATGGACGTTGCAATACAAAGTTGAGCGAGGAATCTCTGGCGGTAACATTGTTATCATATCATGCTGAGCGATAATAAGTTATATCCCATTACGGCATTCTTTAACACATTCTTATCGTATCTGTATCAACAGGCGATGAACGAGCTGGTAACGGAGCTGGAGGCGAACAACGTCACGCTGCTGGCCACGGTCACACTGGACGCCAACGACTACCGGGAGCAGCTGAACTCGCTAAAGGTAACATTGACCTGACCTGACCTGACCTGACCTGGCGTGGCCTGACCTCAGCTGACCGACCTGACCTGACCTGGGTTAGCTAGGCCTGGCTGTTATACCTAATTGACGAACGTGTTTGGATTCAAATGGCGTCCTTTTTTCACGAATTTATGGCTGTTGAAGACATTTACAAGACACAAGGCATTTATCGTGTATCTATGGGCATGCAATATATGCATTGATGATTCTCAAATATCCTGCAATTGAAGCCTAAAGGAGCCAAGCCAATGAAGAGGCCGAATCTCACTGAAATATCGTGAGAAGCTCTTTCTCTTTCGCCTCGTCCCCGTGGGCTATCTGTCGATCGTTAATGCTTTAATTTAGATTGCCTACTCTCGACGGAGACCGTTGAATATGAAACGAGGGTCGACCGGCGCGACCCCCGAGGCACGGCACGGGAACTGGTTGGACGACGGGGTCGAGCGAAGAGCCTACCTGGAGAAATATCGCTCGCCACCTACATAGCTACCGCAGCATAAGAGGGTATGCCGGACTCTGAGGGTCTGTCCTTTCCCTGCAGGGCCATGGCTTCCTCGGCTGCCGGAAGATGAACCAAATACCGTTTACTCTCTGCTGGCACCAGCTGCTATTCCGTCTGCCGCGACCCGTACTGTTGATATAAGCTTATAACGAATGCCGCGACCTTGATCTTTCTCCGATATTTGTTTTCAATGGCGGCACTCTTTCTCCGGCACTCCCGCTCTCCTCTGTCTCTCTCGTTTTCCCTCTCGTCACCGCTCTTTCCGTCTCCTGTGCCACTCCACGATCGCTCGGTTGCGGAAACACGCTGAGTCTGCAGCTCTCGTATCCAACTGCGGGAGGTCTCTGCAGAATTTTTCCTCAGCTACTCTCTCTCTCTCTCTCTCTCTCTCTCTCTCTCTCTCTCTCTCTCTCTCTCTCTCTCTCTCTCTCTCTCTCTCTCTCTCTTTCCCTCCTATTTCTCTTCCTCTATCTTCCTCAGTCCCTCTGTCCCTCCGTCTATCTTCCTCCCTCTCTTCCTTGCTCTCTCTCACTTCACCCTATCTCTCTCTTACTCTTCCTTCCGCTTTCCATCTGACTGAATTATTGCCAAGAAGACCACGCGCTAAAATTTTCGTCAGTCATTGAGATTTTCATCAATCATCTGTCAGTAAGTCATCGGTTGAAATATCAGTCAACATTTCATTTTAAAATGTTATGATAACGCATTTACTTAACCTTCCAGGCGGTGGGGGGGCATTTTTTTTGCCCCCCCCCTTTAGTTTTTTTTTTCGATATATCTCGAGAACCGCTGCGCCGATCGTCACCAAACTTCCAGTACCCTCCCGGGAGCAGCTAGCGCACATGGTGACCAAAAATTTTCCAAAGGCTATGATAGGTTGGCCGCCAATGACGTCAGAGTGACGTCATTTTTGCCATTTTCGACCCAAAAAAAGGTTTCGCGGGAAGAGCTGTCAGGCCTACAGCTATAGAGATACAGAAAAATGTTTCAGACATAAGAGGTGTGGAATTAATAGGGCTACAAAACTGCTATTTCGGTTTTTCGAATTTTTTGGATTTTGCCCCCAAAATAAAAAAATAGATTTTTTGAATATAATAGCCAAAAAATCCTAAAAGTTTTTTGAATTTCGAAAAAAAACCGGAATATATGTGATAGCCCCTACCGTCTTCTATCTACATACCAAATTTGAGATCGATACCTCTTTTTTTGGCCAAGTTATAGCGAAAAAAACTTCAAAATTGATGACGTCAAATTTTCAAACTCAATTTTTAGCAATTCTAGACCTCGTAGCGCAAAACAAAGACCACCATTAGACTCTCCGTGACGAGCTGCATCGAATCGATACCCATTTTATGCCAAAATATCAACTTTGAAATTTGACCTTTTTTGACCTGACCTTGACCTGACCTCCACCAGAAAGTGACCTAAACCGTACCTGATGGTCTTATAACCAACACCATTGAGTTGGAAATGAAAAACTGGCCATAAAATATACATCGCATAACCCTAGTAAAGTTGGGCTCATGTGGTGACCCTTGGTGACCTTTGGTGACCTGACCTGTGACCTGACCTGGTATGACCAGTGACCTCTAATAGCAACATATGTACTAGACAACTGACGCCTTATCGCTGATTTTCGACAAAATGCGTTTTACTCGGTGTTAAAGCGCTTTCCCTAGAAGCCCCGTGAACGGTGAAACATTTTACCTTTGACCTGACCTGTGACGTCATCGGTGACCCCAAGGTCAATGAAATTTGGTTTCCTTCGACAAATTTGATAGGGCTATCGAACGCCGTTTGAATTTTCCGGATCCGTCCAGTAGTTTCGGAGATACGGGGGAGGGGGCAAAAAGTGCCCCCCCCCCACCGCGCGGAAGGTGGCTGGTGGGCCCACCGCCTGCCGCATTTCACACTTAACCATGATTGCTTCTTCCAAATCACGAACAACTCACTTTCATCTCCCTGCTATCACCACTGACACTAACAACTGCTAACAAATCTCCTCCCTGCCAGATGCCCCTACCCCGTCACCACCCGGGGCTGGTTGCTGGTTAGTATTCCGATGGACGCAGTGCCTCCAAGCCAAGTCAACAAGCAGCTATGGTACTGAGTTAGCCAAGTCAACAAGCAGCTATGGTACTGAGTTTGTCGGCACATGTACCCATACAGTGGCCCTCGCAAAAGTGACGTTGCAAAAAAGGATAACTAAAAGAGGACCGGAGCCTGGTTGACTCCAAAAATGGTTTATGCGTCCAGCAGATCTATTTAGTTTGAACGGCTTTGTTCATGAGCAGTAAAAAAATGGGATAAACTGAATTAAGATAATTCAATATGCACAATGAATGGATCGAACAATATGCCAATTATAGCAATACAACTAACAAACTTATGCTTCTTTTGTAACAAATGAGAAGCTAAATAACAATTGTTATAAAACAAAGAGATAAAAAGGCCCAGACTTACCAACAGATATTGAGCCATCGCGCCGGAATGGATCCACTTAAAGCATGTACTGGTGTGACATCTAGCTGTAGAGTGTAGATTGATACATTGTCGCCGTTTTGCCTGGTCCCATATTTGCTAAGCGTCGCGTACATCCGCTGTCAGCGGCTGTAGAGCTCCGTCTACTTTGGACGCGTCCCGCTGGACTCGGCAGCATGCCTACGCAGCGAAAATCGGCCCCACAACGCTGCGTGAGTGGCTGAAAGAAAACCGATGATTGAGTCAGCTCGACGAAAACGTCTCATCAGCGTTCACAAATGCCTACCGATGATCGAAAGTTAGCTGGAGTGGGCCCGAGGGCATCACTTGGTTCCAAATAGCTGCACTTATGTGTGCGCTGGCTAAATCGTATGCATTTCCGATGGATGAACATTGTGGATATTTCAGTTGATCTTCCTGCACTAAACGTCTGGAAGATCGTCTGTGACATTCACATGTGACATACACACATAAACCATTAACTACGAGCGATATTAACCACAGTCTACAACTGTATACATTACAAACTATGCATATTTTATTTCTTTCATTGATTGAGATGTCTTTCGAGCTTTTATAGCTGTTTTCGAACGATCACCGGATCGTTTCTCCCACAAAAATTATTCTCGTCACCCTCTGTCGCCACCCGCTTTTGAATGGGAGTTATTTCAAAGCTTGCAATACCAGTCAATACCAAAACGATGCCTCTGCCTTTGTTTCAGGATCGAGACGTTCGGATCATCATTGGCAGCTTTTCCACAGCGATGACGGGCAAAATATTTTGCGAGGTATGTGTTTTTGTCTTATTGATATCTTATTAAGGAAATCAAGCATGCCACAACCTATTATCAGTGGCGCAGCCATGGGGGTGAAAGGGGTGAGATCTCACCCCCGTCTCTTATCCTAGGGGCCCACCGTCGATTCGAACTGTAACGTTATGCAGCCTGACAATTTTTTATCACTAATGTCAAGGTCCGTCATAGGACTGAAAAACAGTTTTCAGGCCTGATAGCCCCCCTTTAGGATTTATAGTCCCATTTTATGATTTAAGGGGGTGCATCCAAGGCCTAGGAGGGCCCGTTCCATGGCATGAGAGGGCCATTTCAGGCCTGAGAGGGCCCATTTCAGGTCTGTGAGGGCCCATTTCAGGCCTGAAGGGACCCAGTTGAGACTTGGGAGGGCCCATTTCAGGCCCTAGAGGAGCTGTTTGAGGCTTGAGAGGGGCCCATTTCAGGCTTGAGAGGGCCCATTTGATGCCTGTGAGGGCCCATTTCAGGCCTGAAGGGGTCCCTTTCAGGCCCTAGAGGGCATGTTTGAGGCCTGATAGGGCCCATTTCAGGCCTGAGAGGGGCCATTTCAGGCCTGAGGGGCCCATTTCAAGCTTGAGAGGGCCCATTTCATGCCCTTGAGGGCCTGTTTGAGGCCAGAGAGGGCCCGTTTGAGGCCAGAGAGGGCCCGTTGAGGCCTGAGAGGGGCCCATTTCAGGCATAAGAGGCACCATTTCAGACCTGAGATGGCCCAGTTACGGTATGAGGGGCCCTTTTTTGGACATGATAGGGACCATTTCCGGGCTGAGGGGCCCATTTCAGGTCTGAGAGGGCCCATTTCAGATCTGAGAGGGCTAATGTCAGGCCTGAGAGGGCCCATTTCAGGCCCTTGAGGTCCTATTTGAGGCCTGAGAGGGGCCCATTTCAGGTCTGAGAGGGCTAATGTCAGGCCTGAGAGGGCCCATTTCAGGCCCTAGAGGACCTATTTGAGGCCTGAGAGGGTCCACTTCAGGCCTGATAGGGGCCCATTTCAGGTCTGAGAGGGCCCAGTTCAGGCCTGAGAAGACTCATCCCAGGAATGAAATGATCATCCTATGTGTGGGAGGGTCCGTACTCCGTGCCTGGTCTGGGTCTGAGAGGGCCTATCCCAATCCTGATTGAGCCGATATCATGTTTGATAAAGGTCAACTCACCACATGTATATTGATGGCCCAGTTCATGTCTAATGGGCCCATCTCAAGACTCAGAGATTTTATGCTTCAAGAAGCCTACCCCAAGCGTGAGGGGGCCCATAGAGGTTTTTGAGGCTCATGGAGGTCCCGCAGTACGATATGTCAGCCTCTGAGAAGGCCATGCAGGGCCCTTAAGATGCCAAGCCGACATCTGAAAATTCCTCTTCTCTTCATTCGCCTGCCTCACCGCCCGGCCCCACCCTGACGTCTAGAGGTTTCACGCCTAGGTATTCATCAGGACTCCACACCGGTCCATGATGGCTCCAAACTGACACCTGAGGCTCCTGCACCGGCTTTTGAGGGGCCCACCGACCTCTGATAGCCACCACGCAGGTCTCAAAAGACCATGTCGATTGTTGATAGCTAACCCCCCCCCCCCCCCCGAAGTCTTGGAAGGCCTGTGCTCTATGCAGATTCTTGAGGGCTTTACGTGGGCTTGTAAACATCCCGAGCTGGCTCTAGCCTAGCTCGACCGCGCCCCGCAGAGCAGGGCCCCAGGCCTTCCAGTTTTACGCCCCTGAGGGGTGTTTGAATATTCCCTTCTAACCTGACTAGCGACAAGTGCGGCGGTAGCGACTGACTAGCGGTCACGTAGCGACAAGTGCGGCGGTAGGCGGCTTTCTAAAGAGCGTCGAAAATCATGGAGAAATTACTTCAGTCATGTTGCAGTTCAGACCAAAGCCCACGTCATCATGTTCATCGAAGGAAAAGTTTCGCTTATTTCGACACTCAAGGACGTATAAAGCTATAGCGCGCTGCAAGTGGGTTCGATAGCTCTCTAACGCGTGCAATCAGCCATGGGCGGGGGGGGGGGGCGTATCGGCCAAACCCGTCGACCCGATCATAATTTAAGAAAGCAAGAAAGACGAGAAAAGCAACAGATAGCTGTAGGATGCTTCAGAATCGTAGAGGTCATTTTTCGATTAGATCATCGCTGAGGTCATCGAAGATGAAATTATGATAAAATTGTGATAAACACAAAGACAAGATTACGACGAAAAAATTCTAGTTTTTATATTTTCACAAATAACCGTAATAACTCGTGAACCAAAGAGCTAGAGCTTCGCGGAACAACTCATTCGATAGGCCTTTCAAAACGCTGTCGGCTGTCGCTTTTAAGATTTGACCTCAATGCCTCATGTCAATGGTTTGGCTACAGAGCAGAGGGCAAAACCATCTAAATAGTCGCATTTTACCAAAATAGTTTTGCTAAAAACTTTTGCAAGAACTTTGGTGAGAAAAATTATGAGACATTTACTTTGCCATCATTCTCTCGTTAACATGCATCGAATGTTAAAAAGGAAACAGTTCACTTTCCTGAAATTAGTATTTTGCTATGGATTTACGATTTTTTATGCTCAAAATGATCAGAAAATAAAATAAAACCTTTTTGTAAAAACAATTATTTTCTATATTTTAATATAGGACGAACTATATTCTATGTAAAATAATGTTTGACGCGGAAGCTTATTACGCGTTGACCAATCATATTGCGCAGTTCAAACCTACGCATGCTGCATTAGCTGTAAGCAGCATGCTGATTGGCTGACGATGACGTGGCTGCATTACTGTGCAAGGCACACATTCCTCTGCAAGGCACTCTTTTCGGAACGAGAAATGGAATATCTTCGTCTAGGGTGATCGTTGAGCCGTAAAAGCTCCTGATTTGTGCTAGTCTCAGCTCAAGCTACGAAACTGCTATTCCAGTTCAAAATCCCATGTTAAAAGTGAATTATTTCCTTTAACACCTATAATTTCACATAAAAAGTACAACTTCAAAATGTGACCGCAGATCAAGGTCATGCCCTTACCTACTTGAGAAGTTCATGCTGGTCATCAACTCATCCGTATGTATGATTTAACACCTTCAAGACAATTTCATTACTCTACCTCGTCTCCTATATCAAAAGTAATAGTCGAAAAACTGATGTTGAGCTTTTTTAAAAGCTTTTTGACCTAGCCCGACCATTTGAGTGGCCGCTGGCCATCAATTGCACGCTGTCCGTCAAATATGGTCAGAATGGTCGTGTTTCTGTAAATATGCTGTTGTTTTTTACGTGCTTCTTCAGATCAAGAGATATTTGTCCTTTTCCCCGATTTGGCTGGTAATGATCAGGACAATGATCTGAACTTTCGTTGTTTGTAAGGGGCCCCATTAGGTTGAGGGGGCCCCACTTTGCTGGGGGGCCCATCGCGAACGTCTCTCACCCCCGTCGCCAGAGTTCTGGCTGCGCCACTGCCTATTATATAGAAGTAAATATCCACATGCAATTTACCTCTGTACAGGAAAACAAAGGTCTATGCCACGTAATACCGATTATAACACAGTTATAGGAAATGGCAAAAGCTCCCTAATCGCTAATGATTGGTTGGTAATGATTGGTAGGTAAATGTGAAATGGCATCAATTCCAAAGTATATGATTCAACGTTTTTTTTTTTTTAGAACTGTCATTCCTTTTCAGTTCAACTTAAGTGAATGAAATGAAAATCATTTGAATAAAGGGGATCTGAAAAAAAGATCAGCCCTAATGAATAGCGCTGGGACAGTAGTGTGCAGACTGCAGAGCTTACCTGTCCAGCGCCCACTGTTGGTCCCTCTCTGATTCACCTGGGGTAGTCTGATGGTCGCAGCGGCTTTCTTATGCCACAGGGGAGCCCCAGTGGGCTAATCAGCCTCCACTGCGGAGCGGAACGGGCGCGGACGCCGGAAAAATACCAGCCGCCGGCCGGCTAACAAGGCGCCGCCGGCACTGGCTGTTTCCGATTTCACGGTATCGGGACTTTGTGCGCCCGAAATGTCGGCGAACGCGACGGGAAACCCGCCGGCCACCAACAACACTTTGTCTTCAATGGGCAAACACGTATCGATCGTGGGTGGGTCTCGTCGCGGTGAAAATAGCCACACACAAAGGGGTCTCTTTGGTCTCAGGAGAATAGCGGAAAACGGACGGATGATGACATACAAACTCTTTGAAACGTCTAAGCTGCATTCGGTGTCAAATTTGTTGACGCAGCGGAAGGGGTGGAGTGGCTTACACGGCACTAGTGAATATGTGGAAAGGTGAAAGGGTGCCAAAAATCAGCATCGCAGCCCTATCAGGATCTTGAGGTCTATATAGGCGTCTTCCGCGGCAAGAAGTGGTGAAGATCACTTACAGTCTCATCGGTAAATGATTCAAATTGTGCTGGCATGCACCCTTCCTTTCATGCATGACATGCTGGAGACCAACGTCAGACACATCGGGAAACACGACCCGTGATGGCGATACGCAGCACTCCACTGAATCAGCAGTCACAGTGCAGTCCCTATCCTCTGTGGCGGTGCCGGTTCAGCGTTTTCTTTCGTCGCCTTCGTTTCGCGACGGCTCGTAACCCGCAACTGACCGACGAGTCTGAAGGCCGTGTTACACTGCCGAATTTTGGCCACGACCCTGTCGCCGAGTCACGTCGTGTAGGAAATCGGCGAACAGTTCGCCGACAGAGCCCGATTTGCAGAAAACGGGTGGGGGGCCCCCCTAATCGTGCGCGGGTCGAAGCTGATCCATGATTCGGCGATCATCGCGAATGAATGGCGAATCTGTTGCGAATAGTCGCCGATAGCTTGGCAACAAGTCGGCGCACGCAGTGACATGTCGGCGGCGACTCGGCGACTGTTTGGCGACCATGTTCGTTTATTATAAGTTCGGCGAACGGCCACGAAATTTTCATTTTTCATGAAATATTCGTGGCGGTCGTGACGAACCCTAAAAGTCGCGCGGTGGACACCGACTGGTCTGCGAAATACCAAGACCGTGGAAGAAAGATCCCGAATCGGTCCGCGACATATGATGACTTGCATATTCTTGCACATTCGTGTACCAAAATTCGGCAGTGTAACAAGGGCTTGAGACAGCACTCACTGGCTGACCCCTCCGACCTATGCCAAGCCTCGGCGGCTCTTGTGACACGAATCTGTCGCAGGACCATAAACAGAACTTGGAACAACGGCAGCCTGCGAACAGAGATACGCCGTAAGTTGACGTCAACACACTGGGACTTTCAGTAAATTAGAGAACTTCGCAGCCGTTTACTGCAGCTTTGAATTCACGTGATGAATGATGATGCAGGCATGATGATGGATGGGCTCATAATAAGAAGTTGAATGTTTTGCTCACGAGTTCAGTTTTAAACTTTTGACGGTTCTTCAAGGTAAGAATAGAGAAAGCTTTCTCGCCGTGAGAAAGCTGGAAACAAGAAATGTGTTGACATATTATGACGCTCTTATTTGTTGGCAGCAGTGCAATGATTTATAGGCAAAATATTCGCCATCTGTCGCCATTTTGATTTCTGGCTTTACCTAATGCTATTTGTAAGAAATGTTGAGCCATCGACATCCGAGATCACTCCTTAGGCCACACATCGCACACACCACAGACGATACCCGTTCCGTGCACGTCCCCCCCCCCTCTCCACGGCGACCCCTCCCCGCCCCTGGCCGGCTCGTCAGGAAGTTGCGAGCGGCCGGTGCCATTGGGCCCGATTGGCTACCGGTCGGCGCCGTCGGCGGCGGCCAATTCGGCGCAGACAGCGCCAATATCGTCCGTCCGCCGCCGGTCCGATGACGGCCACCTGAGCTGCCGGGGGGGGGGGGAGGGGGCAACAGAGGGGCAACGCCCCTGACTAGACAGAGGTAGGAAGGGGAGGGGACGACTGACAGTCGAGATTGCCACCGGCTTCAAGAGGGAAGGGAAGGTGATATTCCAAGTGATAAACTTTTCGTTTTGGAGAATTCGATATCTGTTAACTGATCTTGCACTGAAAGGAAACGGCCATTCATCTCCCTGTCCATCTCCTTACCATGGTATATCGTCGCTTTGAAGTACTCTTCCTCTTTCCATCGAGGGCAGGTGCAGTTAGAGACGGAAACAGGGGACTGAACTAAATCCATTGGCTCGCTCCGAGTTCAATCTAGCCTTCTATCGTGCGGGACCACGCAGTCATCAGAAAGATGAATGCTGGCACGCGCGTGAGCAAAAACCGCGACACCACCTAATGAAACTGCCGGTCATCCGTCACCTTTTTGCCAGCCGTGACTCAGGCCACATTGAACATTGAACATTGAACAACGCACTCTGTGAATGGACGCTGCAACATAGGTACGATCGATTCGAACTTCTTGCTGAACTGGAAAAGAAACATTCGTTCTAATGAATCCGGGTGCTGATGTTGGATAGTTGCCTGGTGCTTGCGCCGGCCTGTGGTTTGTAATTTGATTTGTCAATATTTCTGCGTGAGAACTGGATGAAGGTATAATTCATGTTTATGACGGGATAGCGTGTCCGAGTTGGTGACGGACAAAGCGAACTAAGCCGTTACGACTAAGTGAATTGGCTTACCATGTCACTTAGCAGATTGCCAGAGGTCCAACAAACAGATTCGGACGAGGCTGGCTGTCTATTCAGAGTTTCCAAGATTTCAGATTATGCTCGTATAAGAGCGTATCAGTTATATGAGAACATTTTCTGATCATGCTCACAAATTCAATTGTTCAATGCTTGTTTTCAACGGTTGTCATTTGATATGTTTTAACCCTATTCCTGGCGGGCTCCGCCGGGACAAGAAACTGGCGGGGGGGGGGGGGGCCGATTCGGCCCCCCCCCTGAGATCTCGAGAACAAAGCAAGTTAGCGACAAGCGGTAAACGGCATCGGATACGCATGGACAAGGTCTACAATTTTCACTAAGGTCATTTTCAGGTCAGGTCAAAGATGACGTCACAGGGGTCGAAAAAGTCAAAATGGCGGCGCTAGATATGGAGAGAGTTTTTCTCGACTAACTTTCGAATTAGTCAAGATAGGAACAAACTAAGGGCATCATCGTGATCCTCTCGTCAATCCGCATCGAATGATATATATGTTGACCTCGAAAGGTCAAGGTCAAAGGTTGACCTCAGGTCACGTGACCTCGAGGTCATCATGCATATCATTCGATGCGTCTTGACGAGCTGAACACAATGAGACCATCCACGCGTCTGTATCTTGTTCCTGTACGGAGTTATTGGCCAAAAACCTTTGGTGACCTTTGATGACGTCACATGACCTCACAGCTGCCCAAAGCAAAACAGACCTCAAGGTAGTGAAGGTTGATCGTATATAAAGTCATGTATGGTATATGGGGCCATTCCGACCCGTTTTAGTGGTAAAAACAGGGAGTTGATTTTTCCCCCATTGACTTATAATGGGGAGGTCGCGAAACTGACCTGACCTTAGGTCACCGATATCAAAATTCCGAGATATACAAATTGCACATACTGGTACCCTAACTAAAGCCTGAAGAGAAGAAATTGATCGGTCAAAAACTCTAGCTCTGGCGTGATTGCAAACTTTTCTGAGGTAGGGTCACCAAACCGCCTCTGGTGACCTGACCTGAGGTCAGATCAACTCAAAATTTTCAGACATGTTGCGTAGAAGCCTTTAAGGAAAAGTCAGAAAATTTGAGCTTCCTAGCTCAACGCGTTTGGGAGAAATAACCAAAAAACCTCAGGGGGGGGGGCTCCTGAGGCCCCCCCCC
This sequence comes from Amphibalanus amphitrite, assembly GCF_019059575.1. Taxonomy (NCBI): domain Eukaryota; kingdom Metazoa; phylum Arthropoda; class Thecostraca; order Balanomorpha; family Balanidae; genus Amphibalanus; species Amphibalanus amphitrite. The sequence continues at coordinate 27,530 of NW_024881908.1, read as the reverse complement.
CGCCAGGAATAGGGTTAAGATGCTATATCATGTCACCTACTATCATCTCATTCGAGCTCTTTTTCATTTTTCACATAAAATTTGAAATGAGTACCTATGCGTATGGCATACTCATTTCAAATTGGACCAGCCATAGGTAGATACCTACTGGCATAGTGTTTCCTTTCAAAAGCACGTTTCATCATGCTGAAAGATTTGCGAACACATCAATTTGTGTTGGTATAGGCTGAATGGTGTGCGTGCATGTGCTTTTAGGGAAGACCGAACATAAATAATCAAAAGCAATATCAATTCGTCTTTCTTTGTTTCTTTGCTTATTTATTTATTTCATAATGGATGCCGTCGCACACAGTCTGACAGGAGCCAATAATCATCTGTCTCTACCCTGACGCTGTATCTGGTTCCGCGTCGGCTGTTTGACTCTGATATTGATTCTGTTGTCTGTTTGCTCTGACAACGACTGGTGACTTTGGTTCCGACATTCCGTGTCATTATTATTACGCCAGCTGTGGTCATCTCTCTGGTTCCTGCTCGCCGTTCGGGCTGTGTTTCAGTCACAAGTCTTTGTTATGTCTTTACTAAGACTGATTCAAACATTTGGCTACTTGTCAGATTCTGCTTCCGTGTCAGAATGGTCTGATTTTGTCTCAGGCCCGTTTCTTGTCTGCCGCTGGCCATTTGGTTAGGTGTCTGAGGTGTCTCTGTGCACTCTCACCCCGATTCTGTGCCTATCCCTCCCTCCTCAGGCGTACCGTCTGGGGATGTTCGGCGCCGACTACGTCTGGCTGCTGTACGGCAGCATCTCGGAACGCTGGTGGCTGCGGCAGCCGCCGGACGGCTGTCGAGCTGCTGAGATGAGAGCTGCCGCAGCCCACCTGCTGCTGGTGGACAGCTTCAGCGAGACCCGGCCGGGAGCCCGGCCCGCTTCTGGACTAGTAAGGAAGCGGGGGCGAGAGCGAGAGGAAACTAGAGGGAGCCAGACTCGAGCCTCGGGTCGGGACTAGTGAGAAAGAGGAAGGGAGGGAGAGAATGGGTTAAAGAGAGTAAAGGCTTGAAGGATGACGAAGATAGGAAGAGGAGAAAAGGGAAAATAATTAGAGTGGAATGGAAAGAAACAGGAATAAAGAAAGCATGGAGGACGACAGAACAAATAAAAAATGAGTGAAAAATTAATAAAGAAAAAGTGAAAAAGTAAACGAAAGGCAGAAAAAGAGAATAGAAAGAGGGAGAGAAGCGAGAGAGAGAGAGAGGGAGACAGAGAGGGAGAGAGAGAGCGAGCGAGCGAGCGAGAGAGAGAGAGAGAGAGAGAGAGAGAGAGAGAGAGAGAGAGAGAGAGAGAGAGAGAGAGAGAGAGAGAGAGAGAGAGAGAGAGAGAGAGAGAGAGAGAGAGAGAGAGAGAGAGAGAGAGAGAGAGAGAGAGAGAGAGAGACGCAGAACAGCCACCTTCTCACTGCCGAGACCGATGACTGGGGGTGGCACGGCAGAGTGGGAAGGGGAGAGGGGGTCGGCGAGGGGAGTCGGAAGTGGCGCCGACAATGCAGCCAGCGGCGTCGGCCAGATGGCGGGAAGATAGAGCAGCTGGCGCCGGGCCGGCAGGTATTGTGATCTCCGGTCAGGGATGGGAGGTCGGCGAGTCGCCGGCGCTCCCACATCCATACGCACTCTGACACGGCCCGCCAGCTCCAGCTGACGACTCCGTGTCCATGGAGTATACCCGGGAGGAGAGGGAGAGGTCGGTAGCGTCTGCGGGCCGGTCAGTACCTCCACACTCAGGGGGAGTGCATGCAGCAAAGGCCTATAGATGTGGAAAGAGGCTGGCAGAGAACAGCGAGTCGGCGACCCGTGAGCAGCTAGGAGACGGAGTCCTGGCTCAGCAGAATGCTGACAACATATATTTGGGTAATTAAGTAAGCCTTGCAGTTTAGGGAGATGAAATTAATTAGCAAGATTCTGTTATTGTGTCTTGTGGCTTGGTGGCTTGATTAGATCAGGAAACCAACTGTTGTAAAATACTTGTCGCAGACTGATAGTGCTAATTTTATGACCAATCAGCGAATTTCCACTGACACTGCCGGGTCACAAATTAGAAATCGAGATTTGACGATACAGACACGACTCAGATATGAATGGAGCACGAAAGAGCAGGAAGATCTGCAAAAACCGTAAAAATGCCCGATCGTTACCGGAGACTGCAGCACGGGGTGGTGTGACGAACCGTTGGTGCCGAGACGACGCACATCCTGTCCAGTGGATGGCGATAACATGAAGACGAATGTCCCTCTCACCCAATGGACAGTCTAAAGGCGTTGATGCGAGTCTGACGAATGGAAACACATTCAATTCCTGCAGTTCGGGAACCTGCATGAGTCAGTCAGACGAACAGCTAGTCACTCATTTAGTTACTCAGTTAGCGGGACTACTTAAGCCAGTCATTTAGTCATCTAAGCTGTACATAAGTCAGTCAGCCAACCTGTCATCAGATAGCTAAATGAGTCATTGATTGGCTGCCTGAGTTTACTAGCATAAATTATATAATCCTTTACCAGTATACCGACAATTCGGCACCAATAGAATCGCGCTAGATATCTGGACCCGGTATCGTATCGCCGCTGTCGGAGCATCTGCTGGGATGGTGCCAGGACTACGGGACGCCGCGCCAGGCTGTTGGGCCGCGGCCTCGGAGAGATGAGGTGCCCGGGTGATCAGATTGGGTGTCAGTCGCGGTGTGGCGTTACACCCGGTTCGGGTGTCTCGCCGGTCCGCCGGGACCCTGATCGGTAGTCGGGGAGGTAGCGCGGGGAACGACGAGGCTTTTCCCTGAACATGCCGAACGGCAACTTCATCCGATACCTGCAGGGAACCTTTTTCCATTCATATGTTCCGGATTCTGCTGCTTTACATGGTAGCCGTACAATATTTCGATAGGATGCGGAACATCTAGGATACAAAAACTGTCACGCGCTAACTTTGATCCCACGAATATACGCCTTCATATTTAACTGAACGTTCCAGGATTTCTGTCGTGAAAATTGTTTTGCTAGTGTCTAGACTCCTGACTCACAGCAACGCATATCAACAACTTCAAATGCTTCGCCGAACAAAAGACGCGGTCTAGCATGGTTAGATGCTTTTTTGGTCTCATTTGAGCCGTATTATACACATATGTATCGTTCGTTTGCTAGAATTGTTTAAAGGGACCCTCCCACCTTCAAAAAAGTTTATGAATTGGCATGAAAGTGATGTCGCTCGGTTCAGAAAGAGCGAAAACGAATATCTACCAAATTTCACCGAAAAATATTCACCGGTTTTCAAGATATTTGACTTTTACTTTTGTTTACTTTTTTGGGATCTCCGCTGTTTCTAGCGACTTCTATTTTAGAAGTGCGGCGTTTGCGGCAGATGTTGCGCGCAAATAGCATATACCACCGCGTGCTACAAAACGTTTTAGTCAAACATTTAAAAATCGTTAGATATCTGCGCTGACGTCACACATTCAGAGTGGTATTCCTAAGCATTAGCCCCTCTGAATCAAAATGCTGCAATTTTGAAATTCAATATTTCCGATTTAAGGCATTTCTCGATGTTGTGAGTACCGAAACCGGTAATTGTGAGCCAGGGACCCCATTTTGGCTATCTCAACTCAAATCTAATGTTAAGGTGGGAGGGTCCCTTTAACAGAAAACGTACCGCATTATGCACGATGGATCTGTGTACTAAAAGGCATTATTTCAACAGGCTTGGATTTCGCCCTTTGGAACATGTAGACGTGAAGTGAATGTTACAGTTCAGCATTTTAATGTCACAAAATTTCACATAATTTTCTCCTGATCTCATGCCTTGGTTTTGCTTTGGTTTCGTTGTGTTTACCACTGTAGCTGAGAGAGACACGGCTGTCCTGTCGCTGCTAGCTTAGGGTGTCTCATATCCGCTGTGCCGTCAACTGCCGCCGGTCGGACCCATCGGCTCTTGTCGGTGTTATTTCATGGCCAACATGCCACCCACCGAAAGGCGCCGACAGTCGAGTCATCGACATTGTGTGCTCGACTGTCATGGAGACAAACCCAGTGGCTCGAAGACAAACTCGGGTCACTCGGGTCGTGGCACAATGAGGCGCCAGGCCGCCATCGCCCGTCCGAGAAGCTCAGACGGCAGCCAAGCATTGCGGCACAGCATGCTGGTGGCTGATCGTGCTGCCATCTAGGGACTAGGATCTAAAACAGTATGGGGACCGAAGGACGTTTTGTGTCGTGGCTTCCATTGCTAGTTGCGACTGTTTCTCAGATATTTATATTTTTTCGAAGCAAATACATTTCTGAAAATCAATTTCCATACTTATGAGGCACTATTCGCCAAAAGTACTTAGCGAAAAAATGACATGCTTTCCTATAGGTAGGACTCAAAATTTATGATCGTAGGTAAGTACCTTTTTCTGATGCTGATATCATATCATAGAGCTTCAACATCCGGTCTTGCATTTATTCATCACATTTTACCCTAATACCTATAGGTAATTCTCTGGGTCATGTATTCAGTGCAGGTTGTGTCCCGCTCTGCGAGCACCACTCCATACGCTGCCCATACTTAGCGGACCTCTGGGAGTCGACACTGACCAATGACCGGCGCATAATCCGGCCGGGGGAGGCCGGTCGCGGCGGCCATCGGTTGCCAGGCTCGTCGGCCCGCCGGCGGTCACCGGGGTCGTTTATCTCGGCGGCTGCTGACACGGACTGCTGTGTCTGTGATGACGTCACTGGAGCGTTTACCGGCGCTCAGTGCAGCCGGCCGGACCGACCCCTGCCGGAGGGTGTCAGCCGGCGGGATCGATGGTGTCGCTGTCATTTTTGCGGAGACTATTTCCGATACGGCACAACCGGAAATGAGCCGGACGGTAGTTGTGGCGAGGCGTGTAATTAACAGGCAAATGATATGCGTACGACCTTGTTAAGTTAGATTGGATATGCCCTGCATCGTTTATCATTGCGGTCTTTAAAATGAAGCAAGATGGTTGCGCCGCCGCCATTTTATGTCTTCTAGGTTCTTAGTTAATTTTGAGTTGCTAGGACGATACTGGTAGGTACCTAAGTTTATTTTACCTTAACCCTATTAGTGGCAGGCTCCTGGCTACCCCTATTAGTGGCAGGGGGGCTGTTTACGACCCCCCTTGATATCTCGAGATCTAACGGGCTGATTTTCAAAATTCAAATGGCATTCGATTTCGCTCAACGAGATCTACATTTCAAAAAAAATAAAATTAAAAAATGTAAATAGGGGGGTAGAGGGGGGTAAAAACGGGCAAATTGCAGATACATTTTAGACTGTTTATCACGGCCAGGTTTCTGAACCAATCTTAACGCAACTTTTGCCGATCGATAGAGAATGAACCAGGAATTCACATGGATCCTAAAAATATGCATTTTCAAAAATCATAGGCGGATACAGATCATTGAGATTGGGGGTACACAAAAAGTATAGTAAATAAGGTTTTTGTTAGTACTGTTTCTAAAAAGGGTGGCAATGGTCTTGTTATGTTACAATTTTCTTATGAGGGAACGACTAAAATTGTATTGGTCATGCATAGGCGGTGTCAGGGCACCTATGTTGGGAGGTAAAAAATAACCCCCCTTTTTGGACGCCTGGATCCGCCTATTATAGCAAAAACGTGTCAAAAGAGGATGCACAATAACTTTGTATATGTTATCACATGATACCTTTCATTCACTGCTCGTAAAACTGGTGCAGCATCGTGATCTTCGCCCAAATGACTCGCTTCACGAATAGGACCCCCCAATTCCCAGTGCTCTGGAGCCGCCCCTGGTAAAGTTATGAACTTGAAATTTTCAGGGAATGTGCCCAATTTAGTTTAAGGAAAAGTCAGAAAATTTCAGCATCGTAGCTTCAGCGGTTTCGGAGATATTCCCGAAAAACCTGAGGGGTGGATAAAAACAACGCCCCCCTGCCACTAATAGGGTTAAAGTGTCGCCTTAAAAATAAAATCAAAATAAAATCACAAAGTCATGCTGACCTATCTTGCTGCTTCAAACCAGAAATGTCTTTCAAGGCAGTTCATGTATCGGTAAGAGCACTTCTAGGTTGTACAACCTCTACACTTAGAAGAGCGTCCAGTGCCCACTGCTAGCTGCAGTGTAGCTGTCCTTCCCTGTCCTAACCACCCCGTATGTGTGTTGCAGAGTTCGGCGGCGTTCCGTCGCGCGCTGCAGCTGCGTGGTGTACCCATCACCCGTACCGCCTCCCTGGCCTACGACGCGCTCTGGAGCGTTGCGCTGGCTCTGCGGGCCACCCAGCGGCGGTGGAGGGCCCGCGGGGAGCGGCGCGCTCTCTATCGCTTCGACTACAGCCACGCCGGCACGGCTGCCGACCTGTTCAGCGCCACGCAGCGACTCAACTTCACCGGCGTCTCGGTGAGTATAAGGGGAGGTCCAAGGCCCTATATACTGAGAGGCAGTGTTCGCCACGGGCCGCAAAATCCCAGCCCAGCCCAGCCCAGGCCCATGGGTTCACAGCCCGGCCCAGCCCGAGCCCATTCATGGTAAATGTGTCAAAGCCCAGCCCGGCCCAGCCCGTCAAAAATGAATGGATTTAAAAACTATTGACTACACATAGGTATCCAAAGACCAAATGTAGCAAAAAACAATCATTTGCGAGCAGCATGCACAATGGACATTGTATGCGTGCTTTATTAACTCGTTTTTGAGTATTACACACTGCACAGTAATAAGCTATGTATAACCTGACTATGTAACCCCTGACTCCACTTTACATTTTTTGGCCCAGCCCATCCACAGCCCATCGATCCTTCATATTTTAGGGCCCAGCCCAGCCCGTAGCCCAGCCCAGCCCATGGCCCATTGGACTGGCCCGGCCCATGGCGAACACTGCTGAGAGGCCACCCAGCAGTTCTGGAGAAGACCTAGGGCAGTGGGCGCCCAATGGCTTCAGAACTATAAGTCTCTGTTTGGTTGGAGATGGTCCACTCCCGAGCACCCTGGAATATGACATTGGCCACAAACGGTAACTCACAATCAGAATTCGGTAGATACTTGATCGGCAGCAAAACTTGTTGGAAATGCCGATTGCTGATTCTCAAGGCCCTATATACCAGGTAGGGTCGTCCGGCGATTCTACCTTTTCGTGACGTCAGCTCGTGACGTCATTTGGAGTCAAGTCTCGAAGCCCCGTTCAATCCCCATGTAAATGAGCGATTTTCGAAGCACTGTAGAATGAAGTCTGCACAAGATATATCAAACCTAAGTATCTTATCTGAAAGAGCAGACAATTTTCTGCAAGTTATCTATTACGTGTTTTTCGCTAAATCTTTTGCTTTTTTCACAAAAGCGTAAAATGTCCCCCCATGTCTCCGCAGCCTCCCTGCCGCCGGCTGCCGCGCGGTCGCGGTAGTGTAGTGGTTAGCGTGCCCGCGCAGTATTCCAAAGGTCCTGAGTTCGAATCTATGTGGTGCGGAACTTTAATTGCAATTCCAAGCTGAATATACGCACATCCATAATAAATTATTATTCGTATAGCTAAACTGTCACCAAGCTATCCATATAAATTGACTTCACCCAAAATATCGGCGAGATTCTATTAAAATATAAATTCAAATATGGCGGCTTGGACTGCCGCGTGCGTTAGGCTCCGCCCATAGCTCCGCCCACATGCGCGACGTCATTCGTGTTAGTGGACACGCAGAGAGATAGGGGACGACATGGGCCTGGCTGATTCTGATCTTTGCATTCCGTGCATGACTTTTTGTTTTTTGCATTGCTAGAAAATTGCCAATCATATGAACACTACCGCATACTGGTATTTACCATTGTTTCCCAGCACCTACCAATTCATCCACTCACTTCTGGTTGTCTGTCCCCAGCCATAGTTAGTGTCCACTCGGTATCATACCTGCCTGACCCCAGCCACAATGGGTATCCTCTCAGTACCCTGTCTGCCCGACCCCAGCCACCATATCCACTCAGCCGGGCACTCCGGCCGGAGCCGCAGCTGGCCTGTTGGCCTCCATGGCGCCAGTTTCAGCCGGTCGAGCCGTGACCCAGGTAGAGGCGGGAAATGGCGCGACTCGGGCCCGAATTGGCGCGAACAATAGCCGGCGTCAGCGGCGGTAAGCCGCACCAATGGAGGCCGCCGAGCGAATTAGATGAGTTCGGTCCATTACCTCTGTGGCTCGGTGACCGTGTGGAAAACGACAGAGCGCAGAGAGAATCGGAGTAGTCCCAGGGGCGTACCTGCTGACCTGACCCCTTAACCCGCGCCCTGGTGGGGTCTGTTTATAACGCGACCTGGTGGGGGGGGGGCTATTTTTTGCCCCCCCTCGTATCTCCGAAACTACTGGACGGATCCGCAAAATTCAAACGGCGTTCGATAGCCCTGTCAAATTTGTCGAAGGAAACCAAATTTCATTGACCTCGGGGTCACCGATGACGTCACAGGTCAGGTCAAAGATAAAATGTTTCACCGTTCACGGGGCTTCTAGGGAAAGCGCTATAACACCGAATAAAACGCATTTTGTCGAAAATCAGCGATAAGACGTCAGTTGTCTAGTACATATGTTGCTATTAGAGGTCACTGGTCATACCAGGTCAGGTCACAGGTCAGGTCACCAAAGGTCACCAAGGGTCACCCCATGAACCCAACTTTACTAAGGTTGTGCGATGCATGTTTTATGGCCAATTTTTCATTTCCAACCCAATGGTGTTGGTTATAAGACCATCAGGTACGGTTTAGGTCACTTTCTGGTGGAGGTCAGGTCAAGGTCAGGTCAAAAAAGGTCAAATTTTAAAGTTGATATTTTTGCATTAAATTGGTATCGATTCGATTCAGCTCGTCACGGGGAGTCTAATGGTGGTCTTTGTTTTGCGCTACGAGGTCTAGAATTGCTAAAAATTGAGTTTGAAAATGTGACGTCATCAATTTTGAACAGTTTTTTCGCTATAACTTCGCCAAAAAAAGAGGTATCAATCTAAAATTTGGTATGTGGATGGAAGGCGGTAAGGACTATCACATATATTCCGGTTTTTGCGAAATTCAAAAAACTTTTTGGATTTTTTGACTATTATATCCCAAAAATCTATTTTTTGATTTTCGGGGGTCAAAATCCAAAAAATTCAAAAATCCGAGATAGCAGTTTTGTAGCCCTGTCAATTCTACAGCTTTTATGTCCTTATCATTTTTCTGTATTTGCAAAGCTATAGGCCTGACAGCTCTTCCCGCGGAACCCTTTTTTGGGTCGAAAACGGCAGAACATGACGTCACTCTGACGTCATTTCCGGCTAACCTATCATAGCCTTTGGAAAAAATTTTTGGTCACCATGTGTAAAATTGATGTCCGGGAGGGTACTGAAAGTTTGGTGACGATCGGCGCAGCGGTTCTGGAGATATATCGAAAAGTCTGGAGGGGGGGCAAAAAATAGCCCCCCCCCCCCACCAGGGCGCGGGTTAATGTCACTTCCCTGATCCATCCTCTGACGTTGGGATGGAAGGCCCGTAGAGTAGCGACATGATACTGGGCGGCCTGTCCTTTCAACGATACTGAGAACCTACCTAACTGTGAGGTGATGTACTTCTTACGGAGCAAAATATTTAGGAGAATACAGCTGCTCTTTGCCCCATGTAAGTACAGGTCTTACAGCCAGAACTTTCGCACGGTTCTGCTCTCAATGAGAAACCGGCCAAGCTCACCCTGAAGGCATTGAATTTTCAGAGGGACATAAAATGGAATGGCACACTGGGGTCTTCTGATTCTTCGAGGAGCTTGTTTCCCCTTAATAAACCTTATCTGAGTGCCTTTTGAGTTTTGACCTCTCCCTAACCCCTCACTGAAGCATCACCAGATGGGTTTAATTTATGACGTCACTGAACCACACATATGCATAGTCTGTGAGGTCCACCAGATGATATGAGCTTTTAGTTACATCAATCACATCGCCATATCAGTCAGTAAACTGTGAGGCCACCAAACGGCACACGGTCAGGGTTTATCGGTCAATTTAACCTGCGATGAACGCTGTTTTCGGAACGCTCAGCCAGACAAAAGAACTCGCTGCTGGCAGGCGGGAGGTGGAACGGTTTACGGGTCGGGAATACCTAACGCGTCTGCGGGTTTACGGGATACGGATGGGGGAGGAAGGTCAGCTGGGGTGCCGGAAGTATAGGTCATGTGAAGTGGCCCACTGTTACGACGAGGAGGTCCGGAAAGTCAGTTTACAGCCTCGGAGACCGCAGTTAAGCGGCAGTCACCGGCAGGAAGACAGACCGGAGAGAAGGAATGACAATGTCCCTGCCGTCTCCCTCGGCCAATGGGTGTTTTGCCCAACCGTTGCATTGACATGCACTCGGACAGCATGAACAAGTAAAAAGCCCACACTTATTTTAAACAGCCTCCGAACCTCAGTCTGCTATGGCATGCATGCCGCAGGTAGCTGCCTGGCAAAGGTTAATCTTTCTCTACTTAGGTTCTGATCAAATATGGACTCATTCCTCTAGCTCAGGACCATCGAAATCAGCCATGCCTTCTCAATATATTGATGACCATTGACAGCGATCTTCCGTGGCCTATCATGATTATCTATCTTCCTTCATCATGGACTATGAAGCCGCCTATTCAAGATGCCTATTAAAGCTTTCTTTTCAAAGAGAGATAGCTGGACTGCCCCCGTAAGTGCTCTGTCCATTTGCAGCTCGATTTCAGCTTCTCTTTGTTCCAGGGGCCAGTGAGTTTTGACGGCGCTGACCGGCGCGGTCTCACGGCCTTCTACCAGCTTCAAGGTGAGATAGCGGGGCATTGGGGAGCACGAATAGATAATGGAGCACCCCGGGCGGAGTCGATAGTGACCCTTCTGACAACGATTTCCCGTGGCTATGACCATTTGTTCGAATGTTATATCGTATCGCTGGTCGCTCAAATGATACATTCGCTGATTGACCTGCATTGTGACTGTTAGCTTTGACTTTACCTGTGTACTGTTGTCTGACATTTATGGAAAGAGTGGCCTGCGACCTGACCCATGACCTGACTCTTGACTTGGCTTGTGACCTGCCCCATGACCTGACCTGTGGCCTGACCTGTAACCTAGTGGTTTTGTTTTTCCCCATGTGACCTAACCTAACTCCCGCTATCCGTGTTCAGGTGACAACTGCTGACGCTGGTAACTGTCCTAACCACAGCAACCTGCAGACCTGACCTCTGCCCAGGTCCTCACCTTGGTGGCGCTGTACGACCCGCACAGAGGCGGCTGACCTGGTTTGACCTGACCTGACCTGACCTCTCCTTATCACCCTGGTGGCGCTGTACGATTCGCGCAGCGGTGACCTTTGGAGCTGACCTGACCTGACCTGACCTCTGTCCAGGCGACAACCTGACCCTGGTGGCGCTGTACGACCCGCGCGGCGGCGGCTCGCTGGAGCTGCGCTGCGCCGCCTGCACTGCCATCTGGTGGCCGGGCGGCGAGGTGCCGGTGGCGCGCCGTCTGGTGGTGGCGCGCGTAGTGACGGTGGCTGGCGCGGCGCTGCTCGTCGTCGGCTGCCTGGCCGTGCTCGGGGTGCTGCTCTCCGGCACCTTCCTCGCCTTCAACGTCTACTACAAGCACATGAAGTAAGGACACACACGACTACCTGCAAACACGACAAACACATAAACAGCGTCTACTATAAAAACGAAGTAAAGATACACAGTACGCACCCTCCCAACGCCTCCTATACCTACAAACTTTTGAGGATACACACCTCCGTCTACTATGCAAGCATATGAAGTAAGGGCTCGATTTCCAGGACATTCAAATCTTCCATCCTCAGGGCATTCAAATTTTTCTCCACCCCGCAACCCTCAGTCCGGGCTGGATAGGCAACTTTATCTCATGCGGGCTGCTCCCTTGGGGCGGCACCGCTGCTCCCGTGGGAGCACACCCGTAGCCGGTTGTAGCGAGTACTTGGTGGGGGGGGGGGGGGGGGGGGGGGGCTAGTCGGCCTGTTCTTTGGGACGGGCTCAGCCCCGGTGACTCGCTAGGGTGCCTACCCAGACCAATGTCTCCCCCTAATTTTATCATCCTTCCGGCTCTGAAATGGTCTTGTCATACCGAAAGGGCCTAACCCGCAACAAAAAAGCCTCGCATACCACCAATGTCTACTGCAAACATATGAAGTACGGAGTGGACACGCACAACACATGTCCAACGTCTAATATACTAGGGTTGACTATTAAGTAATGGAAGTGCCTTAACTCGCGCCCCGCTGGGGGGGGGGGCAGAATCTGCCCCCCTCCATTTTTCGCCAATAACTTCCAAACACGTTACGCCGGTGACGTCAAACTTTCAGTACCTTATCATACATCAATTTGACACGATCCCTGAAAATTTGAGCGAAATCCGTCGGATTTTTTTTGGGAAATTGACGTTTTAGTGACGTCATGTCCGCCATTTTCGCCTCAAAAACGGCAAAATTTCAAACGCCGCTAACATCTTCATTTTTAAAGGAATCAAGACGTAACAAAAAAAGGTTATACATGATTCTACTTTGTCTATCAAATGGCTATCTCGGTTTTTTTGAAAATGTTGGATTTTGGCCCAAATTTTTTCCAAAAAACTGACTTTTTTTGGGAAAATAATCATAAAATCCAAAATTTTGAGTGTATCAAAAAAAAAACGGAATATGTGTCAGAGAAGTGGTCTATGTGCACCTACATACCAATTTTTAGAAGAATCGGTTAAAAAATGTAGGAGTTATTCAAAATTTTATGACGTCACGACACACAAAAATTTTGAAAAATGATTTTTTTTTGGAAGTTCTAGACCTCGTACGGAAACAAAAATAGCACCATACGATTCGCCGTGAAAAAGTGCATCAGATTGACACCTTTTTAGGCCTTAACAACCAACTTAAAAATTTGACCTCACTTGACCTGACCTTGACCAGACCTCGACCTGAAATTCATCCCGAGGTGGTCCATATCACTTATTGAGTGTGCCTATTGAATTCTATGAGAAAAATGACCCATAAAACATGTGTCGCACATGCCCTTTTCTATATTTTGTTTTTGGTGACCTGACCTGACCTGACCTGACCTTGACCTTTGAATAACATTGTATGCAACGAATATTGTCTTGATAGTCTAAGAACACGTTTTGGGCAATCAGTCTAAGTCCATTCTTCGGCAACTACGGTGCAAGGCCGATACTGTGGAAACTTGCATTTTGTACCCTTGACCTGACCTTGACCTGACCTCTGACCTACTTAAGCAAAAAAATTTGGGCTCTTAAGATCCGCCTCGTTGAGAGCTTTCGATCGCCGTTTTCCCCGTCTTTCTACGACCATCGGTTCGGAAGTTAGACAGGGGGGGGGGGGCAGAATCTGCCCCCCCCCCCCCAGCAGGGCGCGTATGGCTGAATAGCCCAGCGGGGCGCGGGTTAAGCAATTAAACGGGTTTGCACGTGCACACATTATTTAGGTGTCATTTCATGCGCCGATCTTTTTTCTATCCAATGGTGAAGACCACATGTCCCTAGCTATTTTTTGCTATAAGCTATCGTCGTTTTCCCAAGAGACCTCCCGAACCTGTGGCGCACCACCTGGCAATGGCCAAAGCCGCGCGCCGGCGCCGAGTGCAAGGTCATTAGAGCTCAGTTTGTCGTAGGGAAAAGGCCTACCAATATCAGAAAATTTCTTTTCTAAGTGTATGGAGCGACGCAGCCTCCCCACAGACGATATGTCGGTGGTTTCATCGGTTTGAGAAAGAAAGCGCCGATCAGTCCTCTGGCGGCGTTCCAGGAGTGGGTCAAGACGAGGCTGGAATGGTATGTGATGCTTGAAGGCGATTATGTGGAGTAGTGTATGCTGTCATTTATCGTGCCAATGTGTATTGTTTTGATGAAAATGTAGAAATTGTCCATTGTGTAGCCAAAACAATAAGCCAATAAGCTCTGATGATCTCGCGCTGGCGCTTGGCGCGCGATTTTGGCCATTGCCAGACTCCTTTTTCATGGTGCGCCGCAGGTTCGGGTGTTCTCTTGGGAAAACGACGATAGCTTGGAGCAAGAAGTAGCTAAGGACATGTGGTCTTCACCATTGGATAGAAAAAACATCGGCGCATGAAATGACACCAAGAAAACATGTGCACGTGCAAAAACGTTTAATTGCTTAACCCTCGCCGGCCGAGGGGGGGGGGCGGGTCCGCCCCCCCCATAGGGTTTTTTCGCGATAGCTCCAAACACGCTGGCGATAGAGAGCTGAAACTTGGCATACCTGACCTTTGATCCAAGCCGGATCTTTTGACACCAACCGCATTTTTGGGTCAGGTCAGGTCACTGACCTATGACGTCATAAGTGAACCTCTGCACGGTCTTCAGATGTCGCAACTTCGCAACGCCCTCACTGCCAGAGGAGATGTCACAGGGAAATGAAACTTGCAGGACCTAGTATCCATTATGAGTCCCACAACTTGTATATCTCGGATTTTTCCTAAAGGTCATATGAGGTCAGGTCATTTTCGTGACCTCACCATTATAAGTCAATGGGGAAAAATGAAAACTGCTATTCTGGCGCCGGGAACGATCTCCAACTATCTCAAGCACACATAATCGTGATTTGATGCACTCCTTGCAAGGTTAGATGCGTCACTTTTGCAATGTTGACCTTGAGTGACGTCATTTATGACGTCATCAAGGTCATATTAGTTTTTCGTCAATAACTCTTGATCAAATTGAGCTAGCGAGTCGGGAAAGCCACCAATGGACTCAGAAAGACCTGCCGAATCGAATGATATGCGACATGACCTCTTTCGACCAACTTCGTGACCTGGGGGTGCTGACCTGACCTTGACCTGAGGTCAACACCCCAAGTTGACCTGACCCGGACAAAAAGTATATCATTCGACGCGCCTGAGCGAGACAAACACTATGCTGCCAAAATCGGCGCTCTGCGGCCGTTTTTTGCGAAGTTATTCACCAAAAACTTAACCGTACCTTGGGGCACTTGACCTGACCTCAGAGGTCACCGGTTGACCTAGGACCTTAAAATCGGGTACCAATCTCTGCGTCTCGTAACGGCGCACACGCTCGTTTTTTCCGCGACGCGCTAGCTCCACCAGGGGCGAAACGGCGAGGGGGGGGGTCGTACCCCCCCCCCCCTCGGCCGGCGCGTATGTAGAAAACCAATAGGTCCGGCGAGACCCGCCCCTCGCCGTTTCGCCCCTGGTGGAGCTAGCGCGTCGCGGAAAAAACGAGCGTGTGCGCCGTTACGAGACGCAGAGATTGGTACCCGATTTTAAGGTCCTAGGTCAACCGGTGACCTCTGAGGTCAGGTCAAGTGCCCCAGGGTACGGTTCAGTTTTTGGTGAATAACTTCGCAAAAAACGGCCGCAGAGCCGCGATTTTGGCAGCATCGTGTTTGCCTCGCTCAGGCGCGTCGAATGATATACTTTTTATCCGGGTCAGGTCAACTTGGGGTGTTGACCTCAGGTCAAGGTCAGGTCAGCACCCCCAGGTCACGAAGTTGGTCGAAAGAGGTCATGTCGCATATCATTCGATTCGGCAGGTCTTCCTGAGTCCATTGGTGGCTTTCTCGACTCGCTAGCTCAATTTGATCAAGAGTTATTGACGAAAAACTAATATGACCTTGATGACGTCATAAATGACGTCACGCAAGGTCAACATTGCAAAAGTGACGCATCTAACCTTGCAAGGAGTGCATCAAATCACGATTCTGTGTGCTTGAGATAGTTGGAGATCGTTCTCGGCGCCAGAATAGCAGTTTTCATTTTTCCCCATTGACTTATAATGGTGAGGTCACGAAAATGACCTGACCTCATATGACCTTTAGGAAAAATCCGAGATATACAAGTTGTGAGACTCATAATGGATACTAGATCCTGCAAGTTTCATTTCCCTGTGACATCTCCTCTGGCAGTGAGGGCGTTGCGAAGTTGCGACATCTGAAGACCGTGCAGAGGTTCACTTATGACGTCATAGGTCAGTGACCTGACCTGACCCAAAAATGCGGTTGGTGTCAAAAGATGCGGCTTGGATCAAAGGTCAGGTATGCCAAGTTTCAGCTCTCTATTGCCAGCGTGTTCGGAGCTATCGCGAAAAAACCCTATGGGGGGGGCGGCACCCGCCCCCCCCCCTCGGCCGGCGAGGGTTAAGGCACTTCCATTACTTAATAGTCAACCCTAGTACAAGAACATGAAGCTCGCATACCCCTAACGATTATTACAAACACAAGCGAACACGCACAAACAGCGTCCACCTACTGCACACACACGAAGTTAGAGCACTGAGATCAGGTGATTCGCTTCTTTATGAAGTGAAGTCACTGGCTTGTGATTAGCAAAAAAGTTACGGGTGGGCCTTGCATACAAATATAGGTTTAGAAGTAAGCTAAGAAGATTGTAAAAAAGAAGGTCAAGTGCTAAGTGTCTGGAATAAAAACTGTTCTATGCACAGTCGATATTCAGGGTTGCAAGCTTGAAATTGGCATCCATTATTCAACGAAGGACTACGCTTTATCCGTGCAAGCGTGCCGTTGCGTGACTTTCAATGCGTTTCTTATCCTATCAATCATCCGGAATTTATAACGCTTGCTTATAAATTTTTCAGCAGCATTCTCCCCGACACAAGTTACAGCTATGAGTGCGTCACTGGTGCACCTCAGCTGAGCTCTGCCAGTCCCTCTGTTTGTCCACGCAATGGTCCCGTTGGTCGCGGTGTGTTCCGGAGCGGAGCGGCGGGTGGCTCGGACGGTGCTGACCGTCGGTCGCTCAGGCCAACGGGCCGACCGGTTCGGTCACGCGACGTCCGCGGGCACCGACGTTCTGTACTGCACAGTGCACAGAGACACGGTACACAGTCAGTGAACTGCTGCTCTGCAAAGAATCGCACACTAAACACAGAACGGGAGACCCTGTCCTACTTTGACACACTACACACTACACAGCCTTTTGGGTGGTCCGATGGCGTCTGGTGACCCGATGAAGGTTTGGTACGAATAGCGACAGCATTTTCCTCATTTGTTAGAGTTGTTATGAGTTTATTTGCTAGTTTTTTAACGTTATTAAAATGTACACACCGTTTGCGGTCAGAGCGGGGCCTGTGTGGTGCTTACCTCATCGCCCCTTCCTCATTGGCCCCGTTCACGCGCGTCAAGGCCTTTTGTGTAACAGTTTTACGTATATTGCAGGCTGGTTAGGGTAGCGCTACATGCTTTTACGCGAACGACGTCGGAAATACCCCTGCCCGCAGCGTTCGATTGCATGTAAACGGCTAAAAACTCGTGACACTCCTCCCCTTCCCAGACAGGTGAAGCTGTCCAGTCCCAAACTGAACAGCATCACCGCCGTCGGCTGCATGCTGGTGTACGTCGCCGTCGTTTTGCTGGGGCTAGACTACGCCACGCTGACGAGCACGCGGCACTTCGACGTCGTGTGTACGGTAAGCCCCTTTCCGGGGGAGGGGGCTATCCATCACCGACGTGGCGAGCCGACCGGCGGCGGGCTGGGACCAGAACAATGCAGCTCAGGGCAATTGTCAGGCTCGGTGGCCGGGCGGACACAGCCCTAACGGCAAAGTAAGCCAAGCCGGCAGATGGAAACTAGAAAATAAATGTAAATGAATACCAACCTTGAACCTGGGAGATATTATACGATGAAAGTGACCGCGAAGAATCACCGAGTTACGGATGACAATGCTAGGTATTATAATTTTGAGAGTCATCATATTACTTGGTTGACCTACCGTAACAAGGTATAATACAGATTTAGGCGCCGATTTAATTAATTAATATGTGCAAGCCGTGCACGAAACCATAAAAAGACTGCAAGTTGGTGCACAGAAAATCACACTTCCTGTTTCTCTGGTAGTGTGCAATAATGCCTTCCTTTCCTGCTGGACTAAATCCTGCGTCTTCATTTTGGCGGCGACGGCGGCTGCCGCTGGGACGGTCGTTTCTGCTCCGATGGTGGCTCTGATTAGACACAAACAACTAAATTAATGGCAGTGTTGATCTGTCACGTAACTGGCCAGTAAGGACCTGGAGTCGACGGCCTCCTAAATAACGCGCCCTGCAGACTCTGAGTTATCGTGCAACATAGATGAGCAGCGACAAAATGCTGTAGTGATTAACTAATTAACTGAAAGCCATCGGACTTCAAAACAATAAGTCATTACGCAGCTAGGCGATTTTCAGCACACATGTCGACTGCATGTATTTCTGGCATGGATGCGGATTTGAATAACTAAGTTTCACCAAATAACTTTCCTGTCAGTGCTCTAGTATTTCATTGGCTGCTATCGGGCTCCAAAGAACCCCACTATAGTTGTTTTTCCCTCAAGTTCTGAAGATAATTTTTATGACCTGGAAAGTCATGTCGCCTTACACCGGGAGCTGCCTGTATGACACGTCCTGTCCTTTTGTTCCAGGCTCGAGTGTACCTCTTTAGCACGGGCTTCTCGCTGGCTTTCGGTGCCATGTTCACCAAAACGTTCCGCGTGCACCAGATCTTCATCGGTAGTCGGACCGGCGTCATCAAAAACAAGGTGGGCTCTCCTCCGGTGTTGTGGACACCAGTGAGGCCAGCATAGTTTGAACGACACTGTCCGGTGTAGTGTGCATGGCACGCGGACTATACACCAGAGTCACTTATATACTGCATAATGCATCATATCCGCTCAATTATAATTTTTAAAGTTTGCATTCGTTGACGGAAACAATCCAAAAGCATTTTGATTTTTTAATTCTGTTCAGTAGAGCTTAAATGTTTTTTTTTTGTGGGGGGGGGGGGAAGCGAATAACGGATCTCTCCTTTGCCACTCATAATTAGGAGTATAGTCACTGTAGGTATTGTCACCTTGTCACTAAAAGGTTTAAACGACCTTGCCGCACACAGTTCCCCATTTTTGCATTTATGATGCTGATTGCATTGTGATTGCTTAGAATCGTTAGCAATCATCCCTTTCCTGCTCAACGAGGAATAACTCGAGCGAGTTTTCTTTCGCTTGGCAAAACAATTGTTCTTCTTACACACAACTTACCTCCTTAGCGCTATGTCGGTATTTAAGGGCAATTAGAAGACAATTGAAAATGGAACCATGCGGATATATTTTCCGACGGTAATAGAGATCGCAGTAGGTACTGTTGCAGCACCTCCCTTTCATTTAAGACATTTTGTGTGCATTATACGTGATTGAAATGCATTTAGCTGCATGCCAATTTTCAACGGCAGACATTTCTTTGATTTCTCTAGAAACAAATGTGAATGTCTGATGATTATTGAGATATTTGACGGATAAGGTTTCTGTTTTGTACTCTATTTGATCACCGAATGCTTTTAAAGCAATATTTTATGTATAAGTTCTCATATTGAAGTTCAACTTTGTTGGTAACGTTATACGGTTTTCTGCAGAGAACTTGGAAGGGCACGGTTAGAGCTACATACTTGTATGTACGCACATACTTGTATGGTTACGGTTATGATATGCTAGTAACTACGGTAACTACCTGTAGCGAAGTACAGTTTCCAAGAGGACATTTTAGATTTTGCAGAGCTAAAAATTTATTTCAGGTTTGTGATTGAGGGTGGCTCACATAACCAATTGGACATAAGTGGCAGCAAACACTCCATTTTTCTTCAATTCTAGTCCAGTATTTCTGAGTTTATCGACGATTTATCTCTAAAACGCACTAATTTCTTATTGATTAGGTATAGTTAAGCTGTTTAGCGAACAGCAATTGTTCAATGCTTATCAATGTGGTCTATCGTTTGAAATGGTGCGTCTCCAAAGCTTTTTGTATGGTGTGTGTTGCCGCCCTGTGTTTTCCCTGCTGTCGTTTGCGTGTCGGCGCCGTCTGAAGCAGTGCCGACTGCCAGCCGGCGACAAACCATTATTTACGGCCAATATGTGCGACTGTCTGCGCCGGGGGAGGCACCCGCTCTCCGGGGAACAATCTGCATCCGGCGCCGGCCGCGCGGCGGAAACAGTGGCGGCTGCGGTCTGCGGCAGCTGGGATCGGCACAGATTGTGACAGCTGTGACCTGTGAGCTGAACACAGCACAGACTCCTTTGACACAGACTGTGACCCCTGGAGTGTGACCGGAAGGCTGTTACAGCGTTGAACAGAGCGATCTTGCATTGCCAAGCTAAATTGCTATGAATGCGGCCTCAAGTGGTCAGGAACATAGGCGGCCATTTTAACATTTGCCCTACGGGCGTTGCATGGAAAGAATGGGACCAAAAGTCGGCCCCCTTAATTGAAGATGTTCCGCCGCCACTGGCCAGGAAAAATGTTGAATATGTTGTACAAGAAGAAAGGAGGCTGAGTAGGAGAAAAGAGCGATAAAAAGCGACTGTATATCCGACGTCATACTGATGACTGTGCAACTGTGACGTCAGAGTGGCGACTGTATATGACGTCAGAGTGGCGACTCAGCGCGAACGCTGTGTGATGTCGGGAGGTGCCATCCACGGGGGGGGGGGCGGTGATCAGGCGTAATGACCATTGACAGAGGCGGCGCTGGGAGGGAGGGGCGAGGAGGGGTTCGGTGATCGACCGTCCCCGATCACCACCCGGGCCGGACACTGCGGGAGGGGAGGGGGCAGGGGAGACGGGATGGGGGCGATCGGTGAATCAATGGTCACTGCAGTGTGGATCACAGTTCCTCCACACGGCTACTGATTCTCCTCGACTGAACCGAGGTATGGGCTGTCTTCTTCTGGTTTCTTTTTGTATTGGATCCAACCGATGAGGTGCTAAACGCCGAAGAGAAATATTAAGTTGACCCGTCATAGGCTGTTGATCCACTTTTATCACGCTCGTTAGTCGTTACTTTTACTTTTATGAGGAAAGTGAGGACTCATGATGCTAATCTATGTAATGAAACAATCGTCTATTCAATTTAATATTCAGATGAGCTTCAGTGTGTAATGCATAAATGCATACTGCGAGACGCGGGTGCTATAACGCACAGCGTTCTTTATAATCACCTGTTCACTCTGGTCATGCCTGATGGTTTTAGCGCTGTTTTGGCTGCCTCACGAAGGCCACCAATCTTTCGAGGCCGTCTCTGATGGACTGATTCCCTCCAGTCACGGTATGCACGTCCTGTACCGACCGTTGTCAGTCGGTCCGCCGTGGTTCGGTCGGTTCGGTTGGTAGACCGTCGGCGGACCACTAACATCAGTTGTAGTGCCTACCGGCCATATGGGACGCGTCGCCGGCACTGTGGGTCGTATGAAGAAAGACGTCCACTATTCGCGGCCACGGCGAGGGAAAACACTGGCACCATGGCTGTCCATGTCCTGATTTTATGACCCGGCTTTCACCTATGCACCTTACAAGTATGACAGCATGCAAGAAATAATAAAACACCCAGCAATCACAACTGGCGACTGCTCCCTCTCTTTCTCAGTCTCGGCTAGGTCCGCATATGTTTGCTAAATACCGCTACGCATTCGGGAAGTTCATCATTCGTTGACATTTTTTTCGCATTGTGTTATTGTAAGGTGGCCATCTTCCTGCTTACTTTTTGCGTCATTAAATACAGCGTAGTTTTTGCTTATCAACAAAGAACTGTGCCAATGAACTTCTTCCTCACGCACGTGTAACATTCCTGGCGCATTTTAACAGCAGCGAATTTCCTCGTTACATCTGGGCCTGCGTAACCAAAGAGGAGTTGTCAGCTGGTACTTTGGGAACCATAACGCAGAGCTCCTTTGTTGAGGTTTCCAGACCCGTTATAAGTTTCCCCGATAAAACCCTTTCTCTTCCCTCTGCGTATTTTACTTTATTTAACTAAGCAGCACTGGGGGTTTTCTCTGGCTGTTGGCAGTGCTCTATTTACCGGATAGGACGGGTTAACTAGCGGTCAGCGAGGCACGACGGTCGCGTGACAGACTGGTACAAACGCACTGGACTTGGCTAGAAATGTGTGTAATCGGATCGTGTGCTGCTTCCATGAGCTCATCTACTTACGGGACTCATATCAGTATCATTCGGGGAAAATAGGTATGCGTTGTATTTACATACAAATCGGAATAAAGTGTTGCGATATCACTGCAAAATCAAACAGTGATATCGAGAAAAAGAATATGCTTCCTGTATATGCAGATAAAAGGAAATGTGTGTTACATGTAACAAAGCCTCCTCATAGTAAACGTGTTATACTGGTAAAGACACACTTACACGTTCCCATAGGGGAGTGACGCGCGTGCCGTTGTGCTGCGCAGTGCGCTGTGCATTTGTGCAATGTGATTGCTTACATACCTACATTTGATCTTTTGTCGCTCTGCATCGGGTTTATATTGCTAATGTTTTACTTATGCACACTGAGCACGTAAAGCACATTTTAGTTTTAATTGCATTGTTGTTTAACCCGCACGGGGCTGGGGGGGTAAATTTTACCCCCCTCGCGAATTTTTGCAATATCTCGAAAACGGCGGCGCGCAGCGCCGCCAAACTTTCCGTACCTTTTCTTACATCAATTTGACACGTTCCCTGAAAATTTGAGCGAAATCTCTCGGAAATTTTTTGAGAAAATGACGTTTTAGTGACGTCATGTTCGCCATTTTCGCCTCAAAAACGGCAAAATTTCAAACGCCGCTAACATCTTCATTTTTAAGGGAATCAAGACGTAACAAAAAAGGTTATACGTGATTCTACTTTGTCTATCAAATGCCTATCTCATTTTTTTTTTGTTGAAAATAATTGATTTTGGCACTAGTTTTTTTTCTTCAAAAAATGACTTTTTTTGGGAAAATAATTATAAAATCCAAAATTTTGCGTGTATCGAAAAAAAACCGGAATACATGTCAGAGAAGTGGTATATGTGCACCTACATACTAATTTTTAGAAGAATCGGTTCAAAAATGTGGAAGTTATTCAAAATTGTATGACGTCACGACAAACAAATTTTGGGAAAAATGATTTTTTTTTGAAGTTCTAGACCTCGTACGGAAACAAAAATAGCACCATTCGATTCGCCGTGAAAAACTGCATCAGATAGACACCTTTTTAGGCCTTAACAACCAACTTCAAAATTTGACCTTACTTGACCTGACCTTGACCTGACCTCGACCTGAAATTCATTCAGATGTGGTCCATATCACATATTGAGTGTGCCTATTGAATTATATGAATAAAATGATCCATAAAACATGTGTCGCACATGGCCTTTTCTATATTTTGTTTTTGGTGACCTGACCTGACCTGACCTGACCTTGACCTTGACCTTGACCTCTGAATGATATTGTATGCAAGGAATATTGTCTTGGTAGCCTAAGAACACGTTTTGGGCAATCAGTCTCAGTCCATGACTCCATTCTTCGGCAACTACGGTGCAAGGCCGATACTGTAGAAATTTTCAATTTGTACCCTTGACCTGACCTTGACTTTGACCTCAAACTTTAAATTAAGTACATGTTTATAGTTGTTCGTGATGAGATCTTTCGATTGGCGTTTGAATTTTCCAAATCGGACCATTAGTTCGGGAGATAACAGGGGGGGGGGGTAAAATTTACCCCCCCCCCAGCCCCGCGCGTTCGGCTGGAGACCCCAGCCCCGCGCGAGTTAAATTAACCGTTAAGTGCTATTTACTGATGCATGACAAAGTGCAATAAAATTAAGTGCTTTGGTAATGCGCCTACGTGTTTCCCACTCCAGAAACAAAAAGGAATCGAAGGAAGTGCCACTTTTAGTCCACCGATCCATTCAGCACCACGGTGTAAAAGCGTGAACAGATTCATGCGATATAGTGTTACAGATTTGCTCTGTCAGCCTACCGGCGTTATCAGTCTTGCGAGAGGAACTTCTGACAAGCAGTTAGCGGCGTCCACCCTGAAGCTTTTCCCGAGTCTGTTGATCTGATGGCGCAGCTGATGGCCCTGATCCTGTTTTTTTTTTTTTTAATCCTGAGTCTGGTGACCTCCCGACTTAGGCGCAGATGCTGTACGACTGAGGACACGTAGCTGAAGGCACTACTCTTGGTATTGTTGCTGAGGCTGCTGCTGAGTTTGCTGCTATGATTGTTGACGTCCTAGCTCCTGACCACGTTACCACGTTGTCCAGAGGTTGCAGGGCACGCAGCTGATGATGCTGTTGTTGATTTTGATCCTGAGAACGCAGACTCCGTGATCACGTCCGTGCGGTGTTTCTAGATGCTGCAGAGCACGCAGCTGTTGGCGCTGATCCTGGTGCTGCTGCTGCTGCTGAGGCTGCTGCTGCTGAGGCTGAGGCTGCTGCTGCTGCTGAGGCTGTTGACCATGTTGACGTCCCCGCGTTGTCCACAGATGCTGCAGGACACGCAGTTGATAGCGCTGATCCTAGTGCTGTTGCTGATCGACTGTGTCATCGCCACGCTGTGGGTGACGCTGGACCCGCTACAGCGTCAGCTACGTAACCTGACTATGGAGTACGCTCCTGGGGACCGCGGCGTCGTCTACCTCCCGCAGGTGAGGCGTGAGGCTGTAGCAGAGGTGGGCACTAACAGATGTAAACGAGGGAATTTCTAAGGCGGAAGGTCCTAAAGACTTGTGAGGCAAGCGCCTCCTCAATCACTTAGGCTAGAAGTAGGTACTCGATTTCTTGAATAATTAGTTCAACTAGACATCTTTGCAGTTCTGTTAGATCATATGCAAATTTTGCCTTAGCTTTGTCGATCTTCCGTCTCTCGCGAACATATATGTAGACATTTATGTATTCTTGAACTCAGCTTCCGTCCTCTTGGAAGCGTTGGTATCGTTCTTTGAAAATGTTTGCGGTACCTACTCGGCCCAACCGCCGAAGGCCACATACATGAAGACACAACGTTCTTCCCATTGGTGGGGGTAATAAATTGGTTCAGAATATGCATGACTTCGAAGAACACGTCGTTTAGGCACATGCACCTGTGCAGACTAGAATAAGCCAATAAGAGTGAAAGTGACTAGAGCATTCGTGGTGTCCGGTTTTTGTTGGATTTCCCATCTGACTAGGACCACTGTTGCGCCAGGTGGTATCCCGTTTGAAGAGACATATCCGGTCTATGGATCTGCTTAATGTGAGCAGTTGTAATGTACGTCCATCCATACACGTGAACAGCCATGCATGTTATGTGGATGTCATTTGCGAGCAGATGTTGAGATGTAGCCTTTTCTGTGATTCACACGTGTCAATAAAACATCAACAAACGCCGTAGCCGTTCGTTCCAGTCGCCTCTAAGTCACATATCATTATCTCAAAAGCTACTGTAGCTATCAGCTGATGTTTATACCCTGGCTAGCCTCAGGTGTTCTCTGCCCCTTTCAGGTGGAGGTGTGCCATTCTCAGCACGAGCACAAGTGGCTGGGCGCTCTGTACGTCTACAAGGGCCTCCTGCTAACCGTGGCAGTGTATATGGCGTGGGAGACCAGGTTAGTGTCACGCCCACTGATTCTCACTTTTCTGTCCTATTCGGAGCTTCTCGGATATATGCTTCTGTCTTTATCATTGGCATCGCCAGTTGCTACAATATATTTTTCTCAAAGTGCGATAACTATGCATGCGTCTGGCTGGAGGCCGTTACCTTATCTCTTTCAGCATTAGTTCCGTATCACGGACTGCCCACCCATCCCGTTTCAGAGGGGTGAAGATCCCCGCGCTGAACGACTCCCGCTACATCGGGCTCAGCGTGTACAACGTGGTCATCACGAGTGTGATCGTAGTCACCATGGCCAACGCCGTCTGGGACCGGGTCACCCTCGCCTTCGTCCTCATCGCGTCCCTCATCATCATGTCCACCACGACCACACTCTGTCTGCTCTTCCTTCCAAAGGTGGGTGCGCTAGTCAGGGGTTTCGGTAGGCTCAGCTTGGTGAGGGCAAGGCCGGTGAGGGTTTGTTGATTGGGAAGGTCATAAAGAGCCCATGAGTATGAGAAGAGAAGAACCGGACTTAGTCGATAGCAAATAGCGGAAAGGTGGTGGGCAGCCTGATAAAGGTGTCGTAACCTTACCTTACTCTCCTCTGAAGAGCCCCTAAGAATGCCCGAAGCACTCAGGCATCTAAAGCTGCCTCCTCTCCAGTGCAGGATGCTGCTCATTGCTGGCTCGTAGTGCTGGAATTCAGCACGATTGCATGCTACAAACATTTAAGCATATAGGCGTTGACGATACTTTAGACGCTCAGTAGCTCCTGCCTTATTGGACGATGATGAATTACTGTGGGGCACTTGGCTGTTGTGGCAGCAGTGAGGACTTGAAGTGAGAATCGAGCTCATCAGTCTTCTCTACTCCTCTTCTCTGCCGCTCGAGTCTAATCCCCTTTGGGGCCGCGCTGCTGTTGAGCTGTTGTGTCGTGTCACCGTGTCCGGCTGGAGCCCGTTAGCGCCGCCTAAATTGGTCTGACAGGTGCGCTCGGCCTGCCCGCGGGCGGGTCCGACCCCCGTCGGAAGTAGCCCGCAGGTCCGGCTTTGCAGCGGCGAACAAACACAGGGATTATTGGCCGTCAAATATGAAGGCAAACAAGAGGCCACTGCCTAAAATAGAGTTTACTTTGTTCTTCAGCTGCGCAGTATGTGAACTCATGATTGACTGATGACTGAATTCATCGTGAACTTGGGCGGATACATTTGTTATTCATTCATGTGCATAGTTCCGGAACTTTTATAGCATTCTTTATTCAAATCCAGCTGAGCAAAACATGTTCTCTTACACCTTGTCTGCAATTCAGCGCTAGATAAGCCATGCCTTGACTGTCAAAGGTCCAAGGGCGCTAGCCTGAATGGTGTGTGGACTCAACTTCCGACAATTTAATTTGCCTCAACAATAAGCTGGCTTCGCTCACGTCCCGCCCCTGTGTCGCTCCTTATTCTGTAGCGGGTCTGGATTCACGGCACGTCGCGGCTCATAGTCACCGAAGCGTCCTCTGTTCCGCTGGTGAGGACCATGCAAAGCCGCCGGCCGCCGGTCAGGGGGCGATTTTTGTACCGCGCCGTGCGATGGTCCGATTAGAACCAGTTTGCCGGCGCGGTGGCGGCGCAGCGGCTATAAGGCGGCTGGTCGCGCGGCCGGCGGCCAGTGTGGTGCGGCGCGACTCGCGCGCTCCGGAGCGGGATGGCGGAGGCGCTGAGCTGCGTGCTGCTGCTGCTGGGGACGGCGGCGCTGGCGGCCGGACAGCTGTTCGACTGCCGACGCGACCAGCGACACGTCAAGGAGGGCGACACCATCGTGCGGGACTGCCAGCGACTGATCTGTGTGCGCGGCGATTTCGAGCCGGATGGCTGCGAGATCAGCAACGCCTGCCGCGGCCGCTGCAGCGCCACCGGCGGCGCCATCGTGTTCAGTCCGCCGTTCCTCGTCAAGCTGCCGGTGAAGCTGCCGCCCAAGGTGCCGACCAAGCCGCCCGGTCCGCTGCCGGGACCGCTGAGCGGAGTGTTTCCCCATCCACCTCCGCTGCCGCCTCGCAGCGATGTGCAACAAGTGCAGCCACCGAAGCAACTGCAGCCTCTGAAGCCGCTGCGTCCGCTGCAGCCGCTGCAGCACCTGCAGCCGCTGCTGCCGCTGCCGCCGA